>NW_027637470.1:57500-367500 GCF_951216825.1 Electrona antarctica | reverse complement strand
ATGCAACGGCGTCCAATACATACAGTCACATCAGTTCATGAGGTAGTTCCATTATCATTTCAAAGCACGTCCAATATTTTTAGTAGCTCAAATTGCTCAGGAGGTCGCTTAGGAACTGGAAGGTTTCCTGTTTGATCCCGGGCTCCCCCAGAGTTAGTGTCGAAGTGTTCTTGGGAAAGACCACTGTCATGAAATGTGCCTAATGGACATTAATTATTCCATTCACGACATTCACGTCGTTGTAGACATTGTGCTACACTAGCTGCGGATGTACCGTGGCCCAAAAACTCTTCTGTGTTGCTCCTTCCCTAAAATCTTATCTCACTTTTTTTCCCCTGGGCGCTACTCTCCCTCGGCCAACCTGGGGCGAGCCAAGAACTGAGCTCATGCTTCATTCAATGCATGAGGAGTGAGCAGGCCGCTTCTTATCACCTGACAGGGGGGGGGGGGGGAGTTTCCCCGGTTGGACGTAGCGCGTGGAAGGAACATGTTATTCCAACCAACCAGTTCCTTTCCCCTCCATCAGGCCGGGCGCCCCGGCCGACCTCGTCGCACGTGGCAGAAATTACTTCGCCACACATCCTTGCCAGTCATTGCCTTATTATTATTATTCCAATTATTCAATGGAATAATTCATTTCCATTACGCACATTAATGATAGACCCGATGAGCACCTGCCTTGCATGGTTTCCGTCGACATCGTCGGTGTATGAGTGTATGTGTGAATGGGTGAATGTAATGCTCAATCATTGTAAGGCACCTTGGATAAAGGTGCTATATACTGTAAATGCACCATTTACATCTCCCAAGTTTGGTAAAAGCGCCGCAAACCCTATCATAGATTTCACTTTCTTCGTATATGGTATCCTTTCCACAGCACAGCAATTGAGGCGGCTCACTGTAATGACCCATCCCATGATTGTGTGTGTGGTTCGTCTGGTTTGATACTAATTGTTATGTTTTCTGTTCCTGGAGGAGAGGGCCACTGGGCCGGCCTGCTGAGGTGTGTCTTGGGATTGACACACCTGGTCCCAATTATCCCCTTGGGTATTAAAGCAGGCTGGCCGAGGCCATTCTCCCAACCCAGAGAGATGCGGTGTTGCATAACGTTTCGCGCTAGGGTAAATCTTTCACCAGACAGTGGCCTTGTGGTTAGAGTATCTGCCCTGAAACTGGGAGGTCGGGGTTCGATCCCCGGCCTGGTCATACCGAGCGAGGCACGGCTAGCCGCTCCAAGAGAACGCGGTAACGTGTGAGACAAAACCGTACGACTTTGAATTTGTTGTTATCACTTTGGGGAATGCCCAAGGAAGCTTACAGAAGGAAGGGACATGGTCACGTGACTGACTGGTCACATTCATGGATGCTTTCATGGGAGCCAAACTACACCCGGAGGTTTGGCAGAATGCAGTGACCAATTCATGAACAAACACTATTTCTGAATGACTGAGACCTTTTGTAAAGTAATCGCTTCTGGAAAATAACAGAAGACATATAACACATTATTGTCTGTTTCTTTTCAATGTGTACACTGTGTAACTGTGCAGAGGTATCTAAAGAGCAAAAAGGGTGCTATTGTTTCTGAACGTGCAAAGTATCGCAAGAATGTCCACAGTTTCCTGTCTGGCAGCCAAATATCTCGATACATCCGAGACAGAAACGATACCTGCTGCTGTTTAGATCCTCAAATAAAATGATATAGGCTACTGTGCACTCTGTGCACATCGAAAAGCAAGTGATTAGAAAACATGTAATATGTCTTCTTTTATATTCCTGAACCGATTTATATGACAAATTGTTCAGAAATAATGTTTATTATGAGCTGGTCCGTGTCATGGCGCAGCCCAGTCACATGACCATGACCTTTCCTTCTCTAAGCTTCCTTGGGAGGGCCAAGGAAAGAGTATTTCGGTAAGACAGGGTCAAGTTTAATGCTACACTAGGCTAGGTCATTTTGTTTTCCCCTTTGCTGATAAATCAGCTTGAAGAGACAATGGAACTGACATTCTTATTGACATTCTTAACTCAAAGGCTAGGTCTACATAGTATGATGATGAATGCTGTCACAAAAGCTACAAAATAAATGCAAATTAAGTCGTCATATCACTCTCAAATAAGTATGTATAGCTATGAACTTTTAATAACGTGCCACAGCACAAGGAAACCGATGCATGTCCTCAGACATTTCATGAGAATTTAGGACATAATGCATGTCATAGGCCTACCCAAAAGTGTGAACTTCTGCTGATAGGCTGATAGCATCTTACCACACAGGACACTGTGTGGACACTGCAGCCAACAAGAAGCAAACTATAATTGTGTAGCATTCAGTTACTTCACATGTGAAGATGAAGTTTGCATCAACCTGCACAATATCATGTGAGTAGTTTTTTCATCCTTATTTTTAGTTTACTTTAACTATTACACTGTATTTAGTCAAGTCATAGCAGCATCAACAGTTTGTCTGTATCATAGAAGGTCCTCACAGCAAACATTCCCCTCACCCTGCTGTGGAGAGAGCAAACTGTCCCCAGGTTTAAAATAAAAAATCACACCCGAGTGAAGTGAGGGGCGCTAATATATTAAAGTCTAACTTGTGTCTAACATGTTGATTAGGTGATGTAATGGTGATGTAAAACAAACGTGCATAAACATTAAATGCCATTAACCCATTTTGACCTGAGATCAGATTCTAAAAATGTCTTCTACATCCTGACAGTTTTCTGAAAAAGCTATGTTTCTATGTCAGTCGTTCTTCGATTTTTCAAAAATAGCAGACCTACAAGCTCGTAGCGCGCCACTCGGTGGCGCGCTATGAGCTTGTAGATCTGCTATTTGTAATAGCTAAAGCATAACATGATGCTAACACCAAAATGGGCGTTCTTAAAACAAACATTGAACTAAAAACAAACATTAAACCTGTATATAGGAGGGGCTAGCGACCCTCAAAAATGTGTGAAAAAGGGAGGAAGAGATCAAGAGTCATTATGAGAAAGTGATAAAAATAATGAATAAGAGAGAGGAAAACAGAACACACGCACGCGCACACACACACACACACACACACACACACACACACACACACACACACACACACACACACACACACACACACACCCCTCAGGGTATATTCTGGTCTAGGCAGGTATAATTTGCGCAGAGGTATATTAAGGGCTGTTACACCTGTTCGATACCCATTTCACCCCTGTTATGGGTTAATGTCAAAGTGTCATTGAGCAAGACACTGAACACCTGTTGACTTCAGGAGATCCCCCCCAGTTCCCCGGAGCAGTGTTGTCCATGGTGAGCAAGTTGACCATGGTGAACACCTACAAATACTACATTTGACAGCAAGCTGAAATTCGATGTAAACTGTGATTTGCTGTGTAAGAAAGGCCAACAACGCCTCTTTTGTTTGAGGAGGCTCGCCAAATTTCAGGTCGATAAATCTCTAATGAAACTGTTCTACAGTGCATTTATTGAGTCGATTATCTCATTCTCCATCATTTGCTGGTACGGAAACCTGAACATAAAGGACGAAAACCACCTTGGTAAAATGTCAGTACATTTCAGTATCCTGGATCATATATTTAAAGAACAGGTGCTTAAGAAAGCCAAGTCCATTTGTACGGACAACTCCCATCCCCTCAGCTCTGAGTACAGGCTGCTTCCTTCCGGCCTTCGCCTAAAGGTTCCAGGGGCCAAAAGTAACAGGTATAAATTCTCCTTCGTGCCTGACTGTGTCTATCCAGGCCTTAAACGACGATAGGAGGAGGAGGTAACTTTGTCGCTGTTATGAATTTCCATTGCTATACACTGAAACCTTGATCTGCCATCCTGTTTTTATTTTCTATGTGTACCATGTTCTTTTTACTGTATTGTATGTGATTCATGTGTCTGCCTGTTATGCTTTGCTGTAAACCAAATCGCCCATCGGAGACAAACAAATCTCTTGGAGCGGTGAGCTGCAGCCGTGCCGCGCTCGGGAATCATTTGATTAGTAAATTTGACCCCCCAATCCAACCCTTTGATGCTGAGTGCCAAGCAGGGCACCCATTTTTACAGTCTTTGGTATGACCCGGCCGGGGATCGAACCCCGACCTCCCAGTTTTAGGGCGGACACTCTAACCACAAGCCCACTGTCTGGTCCTACAGTAAATGCTCCTGATTATTACTAACATATTTTGTCTGTTCTCTCTCTCTCGTTCTCTCTCTCTCTCTCTCTCTCCCTCTCTCTCTCCACACAGTGCTGTATTTCCTCGTCTGCTGTGGACCTGCTCAAACAGATGGTGAGACAACGTCAATGCAAGGCATTATGGGTAGTGATAGACAGGTCATCTGATGTGTTCCTACCATCCTGCTATACTGTAATACACAATTCATTTTAATACATGCACAGTTGTTAGCTTTCATAGAATAATAGTCAATACTGGTCATTTGGATAGTCCGTATTAGCATCGTCGATAGGTAGATGAGGCATTGTTTATTCTTCCACTTCCTTGTTTCAGGGTCATGTGAAAAACAGCCATGTTCAAATGCAATGTACAACCGTAACATTTCTGCCCTGGTGATGGAGTTGGTAAAAATGGCACAAAAAGGAAAATGAATTATCTCTTTGTTATTATCACTGCTATTATAGTTAGTTATATAGTTGGAACTAGGAATTATCATGGAAGACGGAGGGGGGTGGCAAGATGTCAGATCTGGGAGCAGTTTGGGGTGGGGGAGGAGTGGGGTGGAGTCTTAGGAGGAGTGTTGATTTAAAAAAGAGGGGGGAAAACAAATAGTATTTATTACATTTTACACAATCCATTTCAGTTGTTCTTCTAATAACGCTAAATTTCATGTTTTATGTTTTTTTTTTTTCCAGTGAGGCTGGTCAACGGACCACATGCCTGTGCTGGCAGAGTAGAGATCTACGATGATGGTTGGTGGACAGTGTGTGATGATGTGTGGGATATGAATCATGCCCAGGTAGTGTGTAGACAGTTAGGCTGTGGAACAGCTCTGTCAGCAAAGAAGAACGCATTCTTCGGACCGGGAGTTTGGAGCATCTCGAAGAAAAAGGTCAGCTGTTCAGGCCGTGAATCAAGTCTCTCACAGTGCAGCCATTCTTGGATTGGAACATTTTACTGTGATCACAGTGAAGATGCTGGTGTTGTTTGTGAAGGTAAATATAGGCTACTAGAGGGTCCGGCCGCCATGCGGCCCTCATGTCTAGAGTTTGGTCACACGCTACGTCGCGCCACCTCACGTTTGTTTATGGTTGAGTAATATGACATGCCTACTACTATATGGGTGTATCAGCTTTGTTTATGGTTATGTCTGAGACAGGGTGACGTGGCCGTGGTTAACCCGCCTGCCAACCGGCCCTCCCATTAGCCCATTTTATTAATATAGGATGCACTTAATAAATGCATATTATTGCTACTGTAGGTCAGAGTTTACTATGAAAAGCATCTTGCGTCCGTCACGCCTCGTGACACGCTCCATATATGGCCAATACAGAATTAATTCCATATGTTGATCTGACCTCATCAAACCCTGTACACTCAAGACATGCTCTATATACGGCGTGTGTCATGGAGAAGACTGGATCATCACCTACATCTGCATATATGGAGCCGGCCAGCAACTCTACATCTGACCTCACAGATAGCAGATTAATAGTTTAACTCCTGCTTCTTAACTGTGCCGTATGAAGAAGCTCTGTTGTTTCAGCGCGACCTCACCCTTTAGGGCGTCTTACTGATATATTTTTAACCGTAGTATAATTGGTATGTACATGTGTGTTAGAATTTGTGAAAATAATTCTTGAATTTAACTTTAGAGGAGTGACTTTGAGAGGTGTTTTTAATCCAGATAAATGTACTTTCCAACAGAGCCCCAGCCTGTTCTCAGTGTGTCTCCTCCATGGTTGAGTCCTGGAGTCTCAGTGACTCTGAGCTGTGAGGTTAAAGGATCATCTGCAGACTGGAGCTTCTACTGGTACAGAGCTGTTCCTAAACCTTCACACAACAACTACATGTATGACCTTAAGCTCTTACCTGGTAGCCTCAATGGAACTGTAGAAGGTTCCGTCATCATTCATGATCCTACAGGAACAGGAGAATATGTGTGTAAAGCTGGGAGAGGAGACCCAGTTCATTACACTAGCTACAGTGAACCTCAGTTTGTCTGGTCTGGTGGTGAGTTTGTTTTACATATTGTAACTTCTAGGTAGATTTTTAGATAGCCCACATGACAGCCTCTGCACTTGCTTACTTACTTACTTACTACTTTTCCTATTTTCGCTCACATTCTCAGATTTTTCCAGAGTTTAGTTTAGTGTCATTGCAACACTGTTTTTAACCACTGACCTCTGACCCTGTGTTGTGTTTTAGATTCTCATTCTTCAGGTTCTCTCACAGTGAGTTCTAACAGAACTCAACACTTCCTCTCTGAGCATAATTCTTACTCAGTGAGATGTGAGGTTACATCTACTGAATGGAGAGTGATGAAATACGGTTATCAAAACAAACAATTACGTGCAGGTGAAAGTGTCACCAAAGTGTTCTATTGTGAGTCTGGACTGGGAGAGTACAGCAATGCTGTCAACATCACAGTATATGGTGAGTCCAGTGTTACTTCATTCAATACCTAACAATACTGTTGAATTCCATAAACTCATTACATATTGTAACGACCCTGCGAAAGACCCGGCCGTAACTTGCTCCTCCAAGGGAGCTAGCTCTCTTGGCGCAGCTTGTTGCTTGTTGCCTTGTCTACTGAGTTGGAGGCCGGGGTTCGACTCCAGCTCAGGGTGCTAAACGTTACAATATACTTTTGTATTACCCCATATTAATCCTAGCATATGGGGTGTTTATTTTTTATTTTTTTTACTTCTTACAGCTGGTCCTGTCATCCTGGTGAGTCCTGTTCACCCTGTGACTGAGGGACATGAAGTCACTCTTCAATGCAAACACAGAACACACTCGTCTCTCTCCAACGTGGACTTTTATAGAAATGAAGAACTGGTCCAAACTAACACCAATGGAGAGATGATCATACCTGCTGTATCTGAGTCTGATGAGGGATTCTACAAGTGTAACTATTCTGGAGGAGAGTCACCACAGAGCTGGGTGGCAGTAAGAGGTATACTGTGAACCCATTTATGTTTTACTTTCTTTTTGTATTAATTGTTAATCTGTTCAACCTTCAATGACTGGATCTACTCAACCCTCAGTGACTGGATCTACCCAACCCTCAGTGACTGGATCGCAACCTCCAGTGACTGGATCTACCCAACCCTCAGTGACTGGATCTCAACCTCCAGTGATTGTACCTGAACAGAGTTCTCCACATGTAGTGTGGTTGATTGTAGGACTTGTTGTGATTCTTCTACTGACCGTCCTTCTGCTGCTGCTGTATCGATACAGAACATCTAAAGGTGAGAACCACTCAAACAGAGTTTATCCCTACAATAATGTTAGTGTAAAACACTATTTTCTTTTCTTTTTTACAATATATGTATTGCATTTTCCTTTTTTTAACAAACAAACAATACAACAGAACAATACATAACACACCAGACAATACAATTACTTAAAAAAACAAAACAAAAACATGCAGTACATACATATATAAATACAGTAGGCTATAATATGATAAGGGCACTTAGACTGGTAACAACAACAGAGTCTTTATGGCCACAAGACCAAACAACTGCAGAGAATACAATTAGACACTTTCAGTCTCCACCATTAAATAGGATACATCATTGTCTGTAATATATTGGATGTAAAACACTATTTAACACATTTTACTCTTTGTTTTTAAATTACAGATCCATGTTGTGTCAGGTAAGTACTGATCTATATGTTTGTATAGGGCTGTTCCCGATAATTAATATCCTTAGTCAACTGGAAGCTCATCCTTAGTCAACTGGAAGCTCTTACATTTTCTACAGAGTATTACAAGACAGTGATAAGTAGCCTTGGGAAACAACAGTGGCCCATACTGTAGTTCAGGATCATATCTCCTGTGTTTGTAGCGTGAGGTGGCTTGATGTACACACCTGTTATACCTCCCCTGGACATGATGCATATGCCATAGGAACGTTACCCCCAAACCAACCCTTGACGCTGAGTGCCAACTGCCAAGCAGGGATAGGCACTGTCCCATTTTATAGTGTTTGGCATGACCCGCCCGGGGGAATTCAACCCCAACCTCCCAATGTCAGGACGGCCACTCTAACCACAAGGCCACTGAGGGTGTTACAGACGATGGAAGGGGTTAATTAATAGACTTAGTAACAAATTATAGTTGGCATGACAAGTTTGTGTTTACAGAGATAGAGATGGGCCAAGCTAACGCTGATGGCTAATGGGAATGGCACAAGATTTCAATGTTCGCTAACCAGCATCAGAATGAGTCTAAATCCACCATCAAACCAAGGAAACACCTGTAGATGAACCCAGGAGAAAATGATACACTGGTGCAGTTTGTCTGTCCCTGATACTGTATTATGACCTCATGATATGAGAATAGGTGTAGGACTAGCAATGTGTATAGAATAAAAACCTTGACGAATCAATGGATTCTTATTCAACCACCCAACTATGAGGGGGTCATCTGTGTGTAGCCTACTTTAAGACACGATCACAGCAGATCTTATTCACTACTTTATGATGCTAAATATTTACCTGGAAATAGATCTGTCAGGTTCCAGGGAACCAATCAGCACTCAGGAGCGGACCAGAGGACCAATCGGCAAGGAAGTCCAGACGGCCATTCCCCACTTCAGCATTGTAAGCCTTTCAATCAATCAAACAATCAATCAATCAATCAAACAAACAAACAAACAATTACCCCAGTCCTTGCCTCACTCCCCTGGCTACCTGTTAGATTTAGAATAGATTTTAAGATTGTATTATTTGTTTTTTAAAGCCCTAAACGGGCTCGCTCCCCAGTATCTATCACTCCTTCTAAATCCATACACCCCAGCCAGGTCCTTGAGGTCAGCTGACCAGCTGCTTCTGACTATGCCCTCAACTAAGTACAGGTCTAGAGGTGACTGAGCTTTCTCAGTGGCCGGCCCCAAACTCTGGAACAGTCTGCCCCTGCGGATTAGGTCTGCTCGCTCCCTATAGGAGCTTTCAAGTCCTCTCTTAAAACTTGTTTTTTCTCCATGGCTTTTAACTCTTGCTCTTTTGTTTGTGTTGTTATACAGTTGGGTGCCACCGATATTGTCCCTTATCATTTGACCCATTTAGGCCTGACCTCAACATTTTAAAGAATCCTTCTAAATCCTCCAGTTTTCTGAAATAAATATTTTCACGATTTTTCAAAAATAGCAGACCTACAAGCTCGTAGCGCGCCACTCGGTGGCGCGCTATAAGCTTGTAGATCTGCTATTTTTCAATAGCTAAATTATAACATAATGTTTAAAACACCAAAAGGGGTTCCCGCCCAAAATGGGTTAACTGTCCTTTTGCGCAGATCACGCAAACCTCAGCAAAAATAAAAGGACAATATCGATGGCCTCCAACTGTACCATGCTATTTTTGTCTTATTCTTCCTTTATTTGATCCTGTACAGGACTTTGGTTGACCCTTGGTCTTTGTAAATGTGCTTTATAAATAAAGTTTGATTTGATTTTGATTTGATTTGATGAAACAAACACACAGGCAAATGGAATATTTACAGATAGTTTCAACCAACTCATCTGGACAGCAATATAAACCAACCAAGGTCAATGAAACAGTCAAATTTAAGGCTCTCAAGCCACGATGTAAACATGTACAGTACGTAGCACATCATGTATCACATTATTGTTTAGATGAGTGGACGCTGTTAGATTTTATATCATCACAGTGTAGATGATATGAATTTACATATTTCTTTGTTTCAGACGAGGCTGCCGCTGAGTCCAGTGATGTGACATATTCAGAGATTGAACTCAAACATCTGGGCAAGAGAAAGAATGGTGAGCAAACAAACATAGTTTAAGGTTATGGACTGTATAGTGGTGATTGTATTTAACAACCACTGTCTGTCTGTCTGTCTGTCTGTCTGTCTGTCTGTCTGTCTGTCTGTCTGTCTGTCTGTCTGTCTGTCTGTCTGTCTGTCTGTCTGTCTGTCTGTCTGTCTGTCTGTCTGTCTGTCTGTCTGTCTGCCTGCCTGCGTGCGTGCGTGCGTGATCAGTCCAATTAATATCCTTTGTCTCGTCAAAATAAACAAATAAAGTAAAGGTAAAGAGTGTGCGTGCATGTGTGTTATGATGTCAAATATGCACATGACATGAGGATCCATTAAGACAATAAATTGTCGTATTGTTTTAGTCTCCCATAGTCCTAAATGAATGAGCTCAACTACTACATTGTCATACACAACACGGGGTGTCTTCATAACAGTGTAAAATCATTTCTACGTAGTTATTAAACATATACATTAAATACAAGTGTTCCTAACAGAGAGTTTCTTCCGCAGAGAAACCCGCTGATCCATTTGAGAGTTCTTTGTATTCTGAAGTGAAGACTGGATCACACACAGGTAATATTCAGTTCCTATCAGTAAATTGTTCATATGAATATCCGACATGCATTACATTTTGTTTTGGTGTAATTTTTAAGGGTTAATTATTTACCTCCAACATAGTGTGCATTGTGCAATACACTTCAGAGAACTTAATAGTAACTTTGAAAGAAGCAGCCAAAGTGTATATTGTGAATTGAACTGAATTAATTCAATATATCAAATAAAAGTTCTGAACAGGTTTTAATGCTTTATTGCTCTGACCTGTGTTTTGTAGCAGCAGATGTGACGTACGCCCAGGTTAACTACCAAAACAAAGACAGGAATAAGAAAGGTACGTGACATGTACCTACATGCACTGTCAATATACACAATATACTATAGGAGTTATATATAGCTCTACAATGCATCTGTTACATAATGAGAAAATACTAAAACTACAGCAGCAGCTAGACATATTAATATGGTTAAAGATTGAAACAGCTTGAATCAACATTGTGGATGTGCTCTACTTATAATTTGTTAATATGTGTGTGTATTGACATTCATCAGCAGCTCCAGAGCAGAGTGAAGATACAGTTTATTCTCAGGTCAAAGCAGGGACATCTCTCGGTAAGATTCTGTCTTCATATAGAACAGCATGCAGAGCTAATGCTGCTCATAACATAACTAGCCGTTTCCTCAAGACCTCATGTGTCACTTTGATTAGCATCTTGCCATGTCATTTAAGTGTTAGCCAACATACTTCTCCATTGTCAGTAGTTGTTATGACAACCAAATTTATAGTAACATTATTGAAAGGATTGAGATGTATCATGTCATTTTCGAAGGGATCTAAACTCTATTTGATTCAGTGTAGCAGTGAGTGATGGGTGGTGAATGGTAGTGGTAAAACTAACCGCAGAAGAGAGAGATCTGCCATGCATGGTTCATAAACCATAATGTTTGTGCATCCACTGACCAATGATAAGGTTCTATGAACATGGTGATGCCCTGTAAACTGTTTATATTGTTCATCAATAGCTGTGTAAGGCTATTGTGGTTCACCACTGTCTTTATAGTTGTGGTCCCTTGAGTTGGATTGACTTCATAGTTAACATTCTTTACAGAGCTGAAGGCCAACAGATCTGTCCATGTGTGTAACCTAAGCAAGACACATAGGTGAAAGCAAATAGCGATATCATATAATTATAATGAGAGTAAAAATTAAATAACTTCAGAAATTGTGGTGGGAGAAATGTAACTGTTGGGAACTATACAGAATCTCTCTGTGTATAAATGCAATGCATGTGACTTTTTGGAAGTTAAATTGGTAATGCCAGACTGTGACATCTATTTGGAGTTTTTTTTGTTAAATTGTATGACGCTATTTAATTTCAGGTCTGTGAAGAAAACTGGCTGAAGGGAAAAACAGTCCTGCAGATGTTAG
Source organism: Electrona antarctica (assembly GCF_951216825.1). Lineage (NCBI taxonomy): Eukaryota > Metazoa > Chordata > Actinopteri > Myctophiformes > Myctophidae > Electrona > Electrona antarctica. Next base: position 355,556 of record NW_027637470.1, on the reverse strand, counting down.
AACGAAGTCTATGGCTCTTTTCTTTTTTTAGGTATTGTTTCATTGAAATCTTATTGTCATCACATGGCTTTGATCATGTTTGATGTTATGTTCGTAACTAGGTGCCAAGGATATAAAATGTAACTTTTATTATGCTTTATACATATAATGCTGTTTTAAATCATGTGCCATTGATTCCAATTCCATGCTCCAAATGTAAGTGCTACCGATGACACTCCTCTGCAGGGACCATACTGTATGTAAATGATATTATAACTATTTCTAATGCAATATATTTACTGTGCATTGTATTCTGTCAAATGAACAAATAAAATCTATATTATGGTCCCATTTGAACTCATTGAACAGTCCTAAAACTGCATTGTTTGCAGAGTCAGATAAAGCATTGCACAAAACGACCCAAATGACCCGCCGGCTGTCGGGGTGCATACTTAGTTTAGACTAGTCATTATAGACATGGGTTAAGGTTAGGTTTAGGTGTGCAAATATCAACGATGCACCAAGGCCCAGACGCCGTGGGGGCCCATGGCCATGAAGGAGAAGGAAGAAGAAGAAGAAGAAGAAAGAAAAAGGAAGGCGACGGTGAAAATAAAGCCTGGGTACCGAGACTATAGTGAAAAGTTGACTCGGTCGCATGAAGAGTAACACCAAGGATTGGTCAGTGATGTCACTGACTGACTGGTTTATAAACAGCTTCAAGTCCGTACTATAGCCTACTTCCGCATTGCATAACAGTGACATCACTGTCGAGTCCTTCTTGGTGAACAAAATATTTGCACCGGGGCCTATCACCATGTCGGTTCGCATGTGTGATAGACTCAAAAGGTTACTCCAAAGGGAAACCTTTTGGATCGTTTTACTTTAAAAGCCACCAGTGTTCCCTGGTTTTAATCGTGACAGCCATGCAACGCCTGCTTGCAACCAACAGCTATCTAGACTCCAATGACAGTTGGAAGGAGTTGCATTGGTGCAGTTAAAACTGTTTTTGTTGCAACTGGTGTGGTTTGGGCTTTAAACAGTACCAATTTTTGGTCATTTGCCAGTTAATTGGATTGGTATATTAATGTTCAGCCAAGTCAGATGCTCCACGGTGGATTCAAACCTCTAGACTCCACAGTGGTGGACGTGTACTTTCACTGGCGGCCCGGGGCCCACATGTGGCCCCCACCTTCACTTAATGTGGCCCGCAGGTTAATATCTGAATTCTGATATATTATTGATTTCAGCTGTTACAATTCCCAACATGCAAACATGACCCGCTTTAATTACTTAAGTCTAAATTAGTAGCTTAATGACTAGTATTACAATTGTATTGTCTTTTTTATGTCCAATGTATTTGCATTTAAGTTCATAAAGTTAACTAAACACATTTGAAATTAAATAAAAAGTTTACTTTTCAGGATTCCAATTCCAACATATCAAAACAATAAATTCAGGATTTCAATTCAAATATAGCAAAAATAGCAGATCTACGAGCTCAAAATGCAACTCAGTGTGACATGCTTTGAGCTTGTAGATCTTCTATTTTTGATACGACAGTATATGCCATGTGGCCCTGCCTCTGGAGTGAGTGTGGAACTGTAGTTGGCAGTGGCCCTCTCCATATTCAAAGTTGCCCACCCCTAATCTACACCCTTTACTTCTAAACTGCTGCATAAGACAATTAACATTGGTTTATACCTGCACTGAATAAGATCACAACTTTGTCTTTCTACATCTTTCTTCAAAGAAACACACTTCTGATTTTACTAAAGAAGTTAAAACAAAATATGCTGAGCTCACGACATGAAGTGTAGCTTCTCTCTCACCCCCATCACCCTTCCTCCCTCCATCCCTCCCTCTCTCTCTCTCTCTCTCTCTCTCTCTCTGTATTTCTCACAGCAGTATGTATTATTTCCGTGTGAACAGGAAGTAGACACGTTTATTTAAATTGTTCATCACAGGAGAGGATATGGCTCATATATTGCCCTGCGTTCTCCTCTGTGAGTAAATCACTATTATGATTAGTAGCTTTGTTGTCCATTGAAATAATATGTAAATGTAGTTAAACAACAATTAAGGTTTTATAAAAGTCTAACTGTTGCAGTGTTTCAATACATTAAAAACAAAATTGTATACTCAATGTGTGTCACAGATGAACCAAATAACCCTGCCATGTGTGTGTGTGTGTGTGTGTGTGTGTGTGTCTGTGTGTGTGTGTGTGTGCGTGTGTGCGTGCGTGCGTGCGTGCGTGCGTGCGTGCGTGCGTGTGCATCCATGTGCGTGTGCATCCATGTGTGTGGGCACACATTGCAGCCAACCATTGCCCTAGCACTTGCCTTCAAGAGGAAGTGCCCTTGACAAAGCTCACATTGTTGCAACACAATAGGTTACGTCATGAGCTTGCAGATCAGCTGGTGTCCGTAAATGGATTTGGTGTAGAGGCAAATACTTGCGGACCCGAGTACAGAGCCCTGAGGATCAACTAAATATAAGTGTTTTTTGTCTATAATTCATTTTATTTATTTTACTGAACCCTGCAGTTGCTGTCCACCCTGCTCTCATTCTATCTATGTGCTGTGCTGTGACTGATGTCCAAAGAAACTATGTCCAAAGAAAAACTTTATAATATTTTCAGTTTTTTTGTTGCTGAGCCAAACTGCAAATGCAGAATCATGAAAAAAACAAGAGGCATGCAAGCATGTTCGTTACAATTGCCACCGCAAGCACGATCAGTGCAGCTGCACTGCCTTCTTTGTAGTGTCTACATGAAGTCATAACAAGCACATGGTTATCTTATCGTCAGTTTTAAATTTTGCCAAATGGAAACATGCTCTTCTGCGAGACATGTGAGCGTGAAGTCGCTGTAAACGTGTGAACTTGCTGTACTTTCCGTTGACAGGCTGAGCAACTCACCGCACGGGAAGTGAACACTGTCTGCAACGAGAAGCAGAGGGTCAAACTACGCAGCATTCAGTCACTTGTTAAGATGACGATTTTTTTTTACAAAAAGGCAGATGTTAGGGTAAATTTCACCCGGGTTTAGTGATAGAGGATACAAAAATCTACAATGGGCAGTTGATGTTGGTGATATTCCCTCAAAACTGAAGCAACTTACTGTTTCTTCTGCGTGACATTTGTAGTTTGGTGTGCAGCAATGATGTAAATTCACCTTTGAATCACTATAGGTCTGAAAAATCATTATCTTTCATTGCCATGCCAAATATGTGGTTGTTTAGTTTAGTTTAGTTTATTTAAGATCCCCATAGAGCACCGAAGTCTGATGTCAATATCGGTAGAGGGCACAAATCCACAGGTTCATGTACTTTTTTTTTTGCATTGTAATCCCCATAGGAGGATTTTAGATCGCCTCATATAAGAACTGTGTTTGCAGAACCAGGGGACGAGTGACGTCAGGACTTCGGCGCTCTATTAGTCTACATTGTAGTGGAGACTATTCTTCCTGGGGTCCAGTTGTTGTGGATAAAAGGTTCATTATGGGTTTCTATGCGTTTCTTTGCGTCATCACTTGAGCCTGATTGGATGCAAAATTATCCCAGTCCCACCCTGAAAATGCATTTTTCTGTTACTGAACAAACACTCTATAGCAAAGAGTAGCCTACTATCGAGTATATAGCTTTTAACACCTTATTAATCCATATTTATAATTATGTGTCTGACTCTCTCTCTCTCTCTCTCTCTCTCTCTGTGTGTGTGTGTGTGTGTGTGTGTGTGTGTGTGTGTGTGTGTGTGTGTGTGTGTTTTTGTCACGCCTCCATATGGTCACGTCTCATGACATCACACCTCCATATATGTTGGTCACACCTCGTGACATCATGCCTCCATATATGGTCACGCCTTGTGACATCACACCTCCATTTATGGTCATGCCTCGTGACACGTCACGCCACCATATGGCCATCTCCATATATGAAGATCACAACACTGACCTCATCTAATCCTGGATACCCATACATGGAGAAGACTGGATCATCACCTAGATCTGTATATAGCCAGCCAGCAACTCTATATCTGACCTCAAACCCTTAGATCTCCATATATGGAGTTACCTGTTTTGACATTCCATATGTTGATCCTCCCCACCTGTCCTTCCTGTTCTGACATCGCATATGTTGATCTGACCTCATCAAACCCTGTGTAATGGCTGATAATAATTCCCAATAAATGACTCATGCCGGCAGGCTAAACCTGGGAGCTAAATACAAACTGTAATGACGCGCCACAAACAATGATAAAATGATTCATGTCCAAACGAGCTCATAAGTTTAAAATGTTTATATAGTTATTCAGTGCACCAAATATCACAATACAATTTCCAATACATATATATATGTAATAAATATGTGCAAAGAAGCCAATTTAAACAGTGAGCAAACAAAACGTGAATGAACCAAAATATCAATAAAGTGCGAGTGCGGTCAACAAAATGTATCGCTCCCAGCTCACCCTGCCTCCAAGTTCAAGCGTCCTTAGAGTGAGCTGGTAGATACCTGTATTTGTCACCTATCTGGTAGACTGGAACTCACCTATGCTTTCTATGGCATAGGCAGCTCCCGGCAGGATCCGCCGGGAGAAACTACACACAGCTGCAGGACATGAGACTAATTAATTAGAGCGACAGAGAGAGAGGAGGGTGTGTGTGTACGTGTGCGTATGTGTACGTCAATTTAACAAAGGTGCAGACGATCAGAAATCAGCAGAGAGTGAGCGACGTTTGCGCTACTCTATGCCGAATTGAAGTGGACTCGGCCCCAGACTTTTTTCTCCCTGGAAATAAAAACGTCTGGGTTTCCGAGGCTACCTATCTGGTGGCCACCCACAGAGACGCTCCCACCAATAGTGAAGCGCCAATGCGGTGCCCACACCCATCACCAACCAAGTGAGAATCATGTAGGCTAACAGTATATGTTTTGGCTCCTACACCCTGTACACTCAAGACACACTCCAGTACATAATTCATTCCATATGTTGATCTGACCCCGCATGCCAAAGTGCAAGCGCTCGCCCAGCAGTCTGCCGTCTGCCGTCACTCAGGCGGATGTGCGCACGCGACCTCGCCCTTTAGGGTTCTCACCCTCTGGAAAAGCATTCTAGCAGCCAGCTTGTAGTATGGCTTGTTAGGCAATATACTTTCAATCCCTACCTCCTGGGTTCGAATCCTGCTCATGTCATAATTTTTGTGTCCACCGCAAACAACTTTTTTGCGGATAAAGTAAAGTTTACTTTGGTCCGACATGCGTTGCGTCGTGCTTGCGGTTAGGGTTAGGAGTAATGTCCGACATACAGTACATGTTCACCCGTGGCTTTGTGTGCTCAAAGCCACTCAAAGTGACTACTGGGTTGGGCTTGCTGGATGCATGGCCCAACCCCTTGTATTTCTGTCAGAAGGCATTGAGGGGTGAAAACAGGTGGAAAACGGTCCCGTTAGTATTGTAGATACCTTTGTTCTTCTTTTTGTCTCCACCAGGCCGACGGCATGGGGAGAGAGTATGTTTTACACGCCGTCCGTGTGTGTGTGTGTGTGTGTGTGTGTATGTGTGTGTCCGTGTGTGTGTGCGTGTCCGTCCGTCCGTCCGTCCGTGTGTGTGTGTGTGTGTGTGTGTGTGTGTGTGTGTGTGTGTCCGTCTGTGTACAGCTAATCTCCGGCACCGTTAACCCGGTCGATGCCAAACTGTGCACACACACTCCCAAGATTCCAACGATGAACCTCTGCCCCAAATCTTCCAGAACGGCCTGTTATAGCACCACCAGGAGGCAGGGCCGGTTCTAGGGGGGGGGCAGGGGTGGGCATAGCCCACCCAAATGTGGGTTTGACACCCCACCCGCGCCGGCGGAGTCGCCCCCCTTACAATTATGTCTGCCCACCTGAGTGGGGCTGGCTAAATCCGGCCCTGCCAGGAGGGCGACTTTTGTAAAACACATTTTTTGATATTACTCGTTACACAGTATCTCTATAGTCATGTGCTCAAGACTCCGATATTTCATATTCCATCCTGATTGGCTAACATTGGCTTTCAAAGTTTACAGGATTGGCCCATTTTGAACAAAAAGCCTCAAATCATGAACGCAGCGTGCAATTTATACGTGACATCTTTCACAGACGTTCCTACTAGGCTGAGGAATATATCCCACCCTTTTCACATTGGCCTGTTATAGCGCCACCAACAGGTAGATTTTTGCAAAACACATTTTTAGAACAGAATGCCTCAAATAATCCAATTGCCATCCAAGGCTTAAGAAGAAATGGCACCCTTTTCATATTGGCTTATTATAGCGCCACCAGGAGGCCACAACCTGACCTGCCCTGGTGGAGACCTGTGCCCCGGGGGGCACTTTTTCTAGTTTTTTTTAATTTCCCCCACAAAATCCCACGATTTTGTAACCTATTTTTTCACCCTGCAGTGTCAATTATCTAATGTAATCCCTGGCGCTACACTTCCTCTGCCAACCTGGGGGGGGCAGCGGACTGACCTCATGCTTCCTTCTATGCATGAGGAGTCCAAGCTGCTTCTTTTCACCTGACAGGGGAAATTTTCCCCGGCCAGACGTAGCTTGTGGAAGGAACACGTTATACCGACCAGTTCCTTTCCCCTCCCGGCTGGCCAGGGGGAGGTAGTTTAGAGACCAGGATTCCTTAGTTCTTCATTTTGCTCACTGAACTCTGTGTAAAAAAACAACAACACACCATCCTTGCTGCAATCTGCAGAGATGATTGTATATTGAATATTTCAAATAAAATAAAATCAAGGACTCTGTCCAGGTTTGAACCAGTGCCTCTCGGCAAACACTACCCGCACTGAGGCAAAGTGTGACAATGGCTTACTGTATTTAGACCACACATGCTTTTATTGTATAATATTTATTTTATTCAAATTACATGCTAGATAGAGCGACATGACAGAGAGAGAGAGTTGATCACAAGGGAAGATAGTCCGGCAGCCGAGGTGGACGGGTGGGAAATTTGGTATATATGGTCTTTTTTATTGGCCTAAAATATTGTCTATATACATATTTTACATTCATGAATCCACTTGCTGACTGGCTGTCGGTATTGGTCTTTTTTTATAGGGGTTTCTTGTGACCCTACCATTAACATCCTAGGCAAAAATGTCATAAATGTCAAACTTCCCTTTTGCTTGTATCATGTGTGTCAATATATATATATATGTCAAACTAGGGGGTTTTCATGATTCTGAATTCATTCCAAGGATTAGTTTTGCACAAAATACTGGGCTAAAAACGGCCATAGAGGTCATGACAAATGTGATGAGGTTAGCACATTTTGGGCACATTTGGGCAAGTGGCTATGGCTGCCTTTAGCGTAGTGTATTTTGTGCAATTTTTGTGCAAAACTAATGCTTGGAATGAATTCAGAATCATGAAAAACCCAGCAAAAGGAGCAAAAGGAAAGTTTGACATTTTGCCTGCCATAGGATGTTAATGGTAGGGTACAAGAAACCCCTAAAGAAAATTGCCCAATACTCACAGCCAGTCAGCAAGTGGATTCATGAATGTATAATATTTTAGTCCAATAAAAAGACTATACCAATTTTTCCATTTTAAACAAAAGAAGCCTGTCGGCTGCGGGACTAATAGGGCTGAGGGAACATAGGGTCTATTTTGTGATGAGGGAACATAGGGCTGAGGGAGGGGGATATATGAACACCAAATGATGTACATTGTGGGTACAGCGATGTATCCTATTATTGATATATGTATTTTGAGGTGTAATCAGTCTGCTGTCAGAGGCAATTGCCCGTGGGGTGCATACATTGGTTAGACATACCAACAGTCCTACAGTCATTAGTCCGACAACACTGTCGCTCCCGAAGATGTGCTGCGGGTTAAAAGTAACCCGTGGCGGGTTAGGGTTAGGGTTTTGGGTAGGATCTCGGACTCATGACTGTAGGACTGATAACCAAACACATGGACCCGCAAGTAGTACAGGAAAGGTGCAATTCTGGGGAAATTGCCAAGTGTGGTTGGCTCGATGGCACAGACAGACACCCCCTATTGGTACTCTAAACATTGGGACATAGGGACAAAGCTGTTCCTTGGAGTGCTTGCACCACTCAAAAAACAAAAAAAACGTTTTTTTGTATCATATCATACGGTCGCGGCCCACCGGGAATATGCCCGGTACATGTATGTATGTATGTATGTATGTATGTATGTATGTATGTATGTATGTATGTATGTATGTATGTATGTATGTATGTATGTATGTATGTATGCATGCATAGATGTATGTCTTTCAATGTTTTGATGAATTGAAAATCAATCAATCACTCATAGGCCTAAGGCCCAATCCCAATCCGCTCCCTTGCTGACTCAATGAGCCCTCAATGAGCCCTCAGCTTCATTTCCATCCACCACCGCGACCGTTCTTCACTTTTCGCGGTGGCGAGTTGGAAAAGGGGCGACCGTACCTGTTACCGTTCAGAATACCGTTACCAGGGGAATGAGAGGGAATCCTCCGAACTGTTCGGATTTGAACACACAACCTTGTGGTCCGAAGGCAAGAGCTCTACTGACTGAGCTACACGGACACAATCAGTTACTACATTTTAAACAGTGTCATGAATTTTGGCCAAAAAAGCATGAGTTATGACTGTTCAAAGGTTTCATTTAAAAGAAATGCTATAGCGCCCCCCTTTGGCCAATTGGAGTAAGACTGCTTTCAGTGGTATTTGGCATGACCCTCTGCTATAGCCTACTGTAAAGTGACATAAGCATATGATGCTGCATCATGTATGTATTATAGGCAGAAGAAGAATTTTCACAAACCAGCAATTTTCATTGGCTCATAACAACTTCATTTTTTCACTTAAAAATAAATTACTACGATGTATTGTCCGTATAGGTCCAATGTTCATGTGTAGACGTTTTTGTGCATTTTGATCAAAGATCCTGGGAGAAGATACATTTGAACTGTTTTTCATATAATTCAAAATGGCGGGTGATCTAAAGGTCAGAGGTCAAAAGTCAGAACACGAAAGTTGTTCGGCATGAGACACATATGTGTATAAAAGTGTCATTGCCAACGGTCAAATGGTTCATGAGCTATGCACGTTCAAAGTTTGCATTTTCAAATGAGTGCTATAGCGCCACCATTTGGCCAATCGTCATGGGCTTCGCATAGTCACCGTTTGGCATGGCCCTCTACCAGATTACCGCGTTTCGCGGTAATTGGCACGGTTCAGCCAGAACTGCTATTTTTGGCGGAAGGAGAAGAAGAAGAAGAGAAAAAACACAAAAACAATAAGTGACCAAAGTCACTTTGTGACTTCTTGGTCCCTTAATAAGGGAAACATGATGATAAATGACTAATGAGCAAAGTAAAATAATATGGAAATGCAATTTATAATGAATATTATGAATATCTCTGCTGTCGGGAGGAAACCTCATTACTCCAAATGTTCATTTTTCAGGAAATTAAAAATATACATTTTTCAGGAAATGAATAAAACCTTATCTTTTTAAAACCCATATTTTTAAAACAAAGCAATACAGCCTCATCAAAGTTGGTGTTGTAACTTTATATATTGTCAATTTATACTTTTTTACATTGTATGGGTCCAATAGTTAAGAGGTCAAACTCCAAATCACTTTTTACTACTTTCCATTGGTTCGATATTTTCGAAACAGCACACAGACGTAAAGGGTGTTCAATATTACAACCCCTATCACACAGGAGAGTATATTTATAAAACCAATAATACAACGATCAGCTTAAATACTAAAATAGACATAGACATGTATAAATAGGTGTCTTCAAAGTGCTGTCCCATTCCTTTCAGGCTTTCGCAACAATTTGGAGCCCACTTGCAGCCTCTCAGCCCCAATCACTTACAGCTGACGTCACTAAAGTAAATGAGGGTTCAGGGCTCAGGGCTTGAGGGAGGCAATTGGGATTGGGCCTTTAGTCAAGACCTTGAAGGGCGTACCGCGTGCGTGTTCAAGAAAAAATATATAGGCTATTGGGCTGCCCAATAATTCACTTCAGCGCAGCGCTTCTCGCGTGCATGCATGGCGTCGTTTTATTTCTGCTTCATTTGTTGGAGATACGAGTTGACTTGGTTTTGGTTCCAGATGGAGAAATTAAACGTCCCTTCCAGAGAAAATTCCCTGGAAGCAACAGTTGAGGTGAGGCCTGCATGCCTGCGTTCTTCTAAATATGTCATATTTATTTCATGTTTGCATGCAACATTTTCTAATTGTTTCAATGCGTTACATTTAGCAAAATTGTATGTCTTCAACAATGTGTCAAAACTTTAACCAGCCGGGGATGCTGTGTCATGTCGACGGCGTCGTCGGCTTATGAGCCTATAACCTACGATATGCCTACAGGCTATATATTTTTGTACCTATATGTCTTTCTAAGTCGCAAGCTGAAAATGTTTGTTCACTGTTTGACATGGTGAAAAGACGTTTCTAACGATATCATTCGGGGTTCCTTTATCAAGGCTATAGCTATAGGTCTATCTTATATATTGGGTTAGGCTATTTTATAATGATTTAGATTGTAAAGTAGCATAGCCTAACTCAACGATCCAAATCCAGTTTTAATAATGTGATTCAATGTGACAATCAGTTATCCGATTTCAACAATTAATTAACAACACGTGTTCTGTCGCTGCCTGCCCTTTGATGTGCGCCAACATCAAAGGCGCTGCTCTGGGTCGCTCTGACCTGGCTGCACTCTCTGTCAGAACTCAGCAAAAGCCACGGACTTTGCTGTTGCCTGTGTTGGATAATAAATCGCATATTGTACGGCATATTTGTTCCCCTATATTTTTGTCTAGGTCTAGTCTAGATATGACATCACGTTATGTGCGTACGCGGCACGCGCGCTCATCAATGAACTATACTAGCCGTGTGTCACAGAGCAAGGGGGAGGTGTGTGTGTGTGTGTGTGTGTGTGTGTGTGTGTGTGTGTGTGTGTGTGTTAGTGCGTGCGTGCGTGCGTGGCTGCGTGCGTGCGTGCAGTGGTGTGCTGTGGATTTTTTTAAACTAGTTATATTTTAATGGCGCCACGTGCACGTGCACATGCATGCGCAAGCATACTGTATTCAACATTATGTGTTTTTTTCATGTAGGCCTAATTACATTTCTTATTATTTAGTTGCATTGGTAATTTTTGTTATTTGTTCTTCATTGAATTAATTATTTTCCTTTGTTTTATATACAAGCCATTTACATAGACAGACTCCATTTCACGTTTAAGTAAAATAATCACACGACTTGTCTTTACTTTGATATGTCCAATGTAATGGTGCCCATTAAAAGACCACCCCAAGAGAAGTAACGGAATGCAGAATTGCAGATGTGCCATTTTGTGGGGTTTGAGCACCTGCCCCCTCAGTGTTCTCTGCACGGCCCATTGTACATTGGAAGAACTACATTATTGACAAATTGTCTGATTTGTTTGTTGGTGACTGAGCACTTTTAAATGTCTTCATTTTCTTGGAGTTTTTACAAGTTATCCACAGTGTAGAGGGACCAGAAGCTGGTGATTTCATCAAGCCACTGTGTGTGACTCTTTGATTGATTGATTGATTGAAAATATTAACAGTTTGCAGAATTACAGTACATTTCAAGCACAAACTCATTCAGATTTTACAGGGGCCAGTTTCGAATTGCAGCCATCCGTAGGTGCCCTTTGAGAGCGGTTTTGAAGGAGTCAAGGGATTCGCATGTCTTAATGACTGTTGGTAGGGCGTTCCACATTTTGGTGGCATAGGAGCGAAAATAATTTAGTCCCTTGTTTGTGCCGAATCTGGGTTGTACATGGTTCGTTGCACTCCCTCTGGTGTTGTGGGTGTGGACTTCTTCACTTAACTTACTTACTTTTTCCTAATTTGTTTTACATTATGCCAATAATAATAATGCATGTGTTTCATCCTGATCATAATTCATAGTTTGAGTGGTTGTAGTTTATTATTTTGTGGCAGGGGGGGTCACCAGAAACCACTGACTCAAATCCACCCCTAAAATGTTGTCCTGAATGTAAGTCCTCAGACTCCCCAGGACTTTTTTGTGTTATATGCTTTTACTTTTAGCCATATAATGTCTGACTGTACCACTGTTTACATTTCTGACTAAAGTATTCAATCAATCAATCAATCAATAAATCAATCAATCAATCAATCAAAAGGGCAGTGATCCTTGATATTGTCTCGTCAGGGACCCCCATCATATTAATTTGGCCTCGGACCCAATCTGTAAAGATTTTATGCCAACCAGGGACGCCCATAAGAGAAGATTTGTAAAGATTTCTGAGGGGCGCCCTATGCCCAGCTTTTCGTGTTTGTGTAAACACAAACATTGAAGACAAAAGTGAGGTCAGAAAAGTGAAGACACAAATTGTGATTGGCCGGAATGACATTTGTGATGACATGATTTCATTGGCTCAGGACGGAATGTGATGTATGTATGATGATAAGAGTGCCAGTGAGGGTGAGACCACAAAATGAGATTATGTATGATGATGTATGATGATAAGAGCGCCCCTCACTTCACACAGGTGTGTTTTTTTATTATTGTTGAGGGTATCCCTCTATATGCACAGCACGGAATATGATGATTTGATTGGCTGAGCATGGAATGTGATGATGTATGATGATAACAGCACCCCTCACTTCACACGAGTGTGATTTTTCTTTTTTAGATTAACAAGCTATTTTATAGCTGATAAGTAAAAAAGTTTGAACTGTTCCTCAATTTGCTGACCCCTGGACCCCTGGAACACCCTCAAGGACCACTTTGACAATATTAGACAAATATCCTGTTTTGGTAATTGGTAGCGATCATTGTCAATCATTTCTTTGTATATTTAAGATATTTGTTTACTAAATTAATTCATGTTATCAATTCAATCTACACTAAGTATTTTCTTAACCGCTTCGCTTACACAAACCATATCATATACTTGTAAGTTATGTTAGCTTGTAGGTTTTTATACACTTTGATTGATAGATTGAATCAAATTGCAATTATTTAAACCATATCTTTAATATAGGCCTACAGACGGTATTCAATATATTTCCCATTTTGCAATTTGAGAGGTGCAGTTTTTTTTCTTCGGGCCAAGTTAGTATTGTCTATATCATGAATTAGTGTACCGGTAGTTTGATTCAGATATTACAAAACCACCACACTAATGCCTTTACATAGTTAAAATATATTGAGATAAAAATGTAAGGATTGTTTGTTGACCTCTGGCTCCCTCTAGTGTTTGTTGTGTGCTACAGCCCATTGGTTAGTTCAGAATACCAGAACAGATCCACAAATCTCACACCCAGCCAGGTGTGAGACAATCACTGAGAGACACTGAGGAGTGTGATTGTCTCACACCTGTTAACAAGAATGGGTGTGTATATAAGAAGATGTTGGTATCATTGCTGTAAGACACTCTTGATGAAGGTCCAGAGGGATTTGAGCTTTCATTCAATTTAAATAGAAGTTGATTTGGAGGATTTCATGAAATACTTTTTTCATGATTTGCACTATAGTGGAAATAGCCAATCTACAATCTAGATTGTCTATTTATGCCATTTTTGGAAAATGTTTGAACATTTTTAAACATGGTGAAATATTATGATGGTCAACATAGTTTTGCTTATCTCAAATCATTGTGATTAGGTGATTATGTAAAGATTGTGACAGTGTGTTGCTGAATGAAAAACACAAAAAGGGTTGAAGCCTGATTTTTCATGGCTTTCACCCACTTTACACCTGTAAACCTGTGATGTGACAATATGGTGGATTCTCATTCTGGCATCTTTGTTTCCAGAGTCTGCAGGTAACACAGTGACTCAATCTGCTGCTGTTTGCAAAGTCTGTTGAAGACACCACTCAACAGAACCAAGTTAACCAACACTACAACACCAGCAAACAGGTACACACGCACAACTACTACCAATAAACACTGTCAGCTGCAATTTGCAACACTAGATGTTTTTATAATGGGATGCAATACCCTCCATTGACATCCCATTGATCCAAATTGCATTTCCGATCTGCTTGTATTAAACAACGTTAAAGTCATCAACATTGCAGCTGTAGGAAAGCTTCATCTTTCAAACTGCAAAGTGTTTGTTTCATAAAAATCCACCATAGATAGACATGTCGATTTTCACCCCTGTGCCAATTATCTAATGTGATCCTGGGCTCTCTACGCCAACCTAGTCCCCATATATGGGGGACATGGGGAGAGCAACGGACTTGAACTCATGCTTTTTCTAAGTGTTGGAGTTTGGAAGCGCTTGTCAGAGTAACTGAATGGCCCTGCGTACCACCTGTTTCGAATTTTCACTTAATCGGGAGGCAGCAGCACGACCCATTAATAAAAACGAGTGCTTCTAAACTCCAAAAAATATCACAGCATGGAATTTCTTGACAGAAAGTAGCTCATAACATGACTACGGTGGATTTTTATTAAACAAACGCTTTGCAGATTGAAAGAGGATAATTCAAGTCTTCCCTACAGCTGCAATGTTGGTGAGTTTAACGTTGTTTAATACAAGCAGATCGGAAATGCAATTGGATGAATGGGATGTCAATGGAGGGTATTGCAACTCTAGATTCATCCCATTATTTTAAAAAAATCTATTGTTGCAAATTCATATGAATTTGGCCTCGGACCCCATCTGTAAAGATTTCATGCCAACCAGGGATGCCCATTAGAGAAGATTTGTAAAAAATTCTGCCCCTCCTATGCCCAGATTTTTGTGTTTGTGTAAACACAAACATTGAAGACAAAAGTGAAGACACAAATTGTGATTGGCCGGAATTACATTTGTGATGACATGATTTCATTGGCTCAGGACGGAATGTGATGTATGTATGATGATAAGAGTGCCAGTGAGGGTGAGACCACAGAATGAGATTATGTATGATGATAAGAGTGCCCCTCACTTCACACAGGTGTGATTTTTTGTATTATTGTTGAGGGTGCTATCCCTCTATACTGTATGCACAGCTTTGTGTGTCTGTGTTTCCGTAGCACGGAATATGATGATTTGATTGGCTGAGCACGGAATGTGATGATGTATGATAACAGCACCCCTCACCGTGGCTCAGCTGTCCAGGCACCTTGGCTGGTAATCCAGTCTGGCAGTGTGCCGTGTGTTCGACTCCCGATCCCGACGGCCTTTACTGCATGTTAACCCCCCATCTCTCTCCCCATTTCCTGTCAGCCTACTTACTGTCTGTCCCTCCATAAAATAAATAAAATAAAGGCAAAAGCCACAAAAAAAATAAACATAAAAAAGGACCACTTTGAGAACCAGTGTTGTCATGTCATCCCCGATTTTCCCCAATACCAATATTATGTATTACTTATTTTAATTATTATTACATTTTAATTTGTTTTAGTTTTGCATAATCAGTAGGACAAGTCTGCAGATGTATAACATCATGTTTCATTACGTTGCATGTTAGTTTTTAGCTTGTGTTAGTTTAACACAGATTGTGTGTTTGTGTGTGCATGTGTGTGTGCTGGATGATGGCATCCTTCCCTGCTATATACATCTAGGGTGAACAAATGTTGGAAAATATTTATAAATCTTCAAACATTTATAAAACTCAACACGTATATGAGCTTGTAGATCGGCTATGTGTGAGATATTTTGAAAACAATATTAGACAAATATCCTGTTTTGTTAATTGGTAGTGATCATTGTCAATCAATATTTGTTTACAAAATTAATTAATGTTATCAATTCAATCTACACTAAGTATTGTCTTAACCGCTTACACAAACCATATCATATAAGTTATAAGTTATGTTAACTTGTAGGTTTTTATACACTTTGATTGATAGATTGAATCAAATTGCAATTATTTAAACCATATCTTTAATATAGGCCTACAGACGGTATTCAATATATTTCCCATTTTGCAATTTGAGAGGTGCAGTTTTTTTTTTCAGGCCAAGTTAGTATTGTCTATATCATGAATTAGTGTACCGGTAGTTTGATTCAGATATTACAAAACCACCACACTAATGCCTTTACATAGTTAAAATATATTGAGATAAAAATGTAAGGATTGTTTGTTGACCTCTGGCTCCCTCTAGTGTTTGTTGTGTGCTACAGCCCATTGGTTAGTTCAGAATACCAGAACAGATCCACAAATCTCACACCCAGCCAGGTGTGAGACAATCACTGAGAGACACTGAGGAGTGTGATTGTCTCACACCTGTTAACAAGAATGGGTGTGTATATAAGAAGATGTTGGTATCATTGCTGTAAGACACTCTTGATGAAGGTCCAGAGGGATTTGAGCTTTCATTCAATTTAAATAGAAGTTGATTTGGAGGATTTCATGAAATACTTTTTTCATGATTTGCACTATAGTGGAAATAGCCAATCTACAATCTAGATTGTCTATTTATGCCATTTTTGGAAAATGTTTGAACATTTTTAAACATGGTGAAATATTATGATGGTCAACATAGTTTTGCTTATCTCAAATCATTGTGATTAGGTGATTATGTAAAGATTGTGACAGTGTGTTGCTGAATGAAAAACACAAAAAGGGTTGAAGCCTGATTTTTCATGGCTTTCACCCACTTTACACCTGTAAACCTGTGATGTGACAATATGGTGGATTCTCATTCTGGCATCTTTGTTTCCAGAGTCTGCAGGTAACACAGTGACTCAATCTGCTGCTGTTTGCAAAGTCTGTTGAAGACACCACTCAACAGAACCAAGTTAACCAACACTACAACACCAGCAAACAGGTACACACGCACAACTACTACCAATAAACACTGTCAGCTGCAATTTGCAACACTAGATGTTTTTATAATGGGATGCAATACCCTCCATTGACATCCCATTGATCCAAATTGCATTTCCGATCTGCTTGTATTAAACAACGTTAAAGTCATCAACATTGCAGCTGTAGGAAAGCTTCATCTTTCAAACTGCAAAGTGTTTGTTTCATAAAAATCCACCATAGATAGACATGTCGATTTTCACCCCTGTGCCAATTATCTAATGTGATCCTGGGCTCTCTACGCCAACCTAGTCCCCATATATGGGGGACATGGGGAGAGCAACGGACTTGAACTCATGCTTTTTCTAAGTGTTGGAGTTTGGAAGCGCTTGTCAGAGTAACTGAATGGCCCTGCGTACCACCTGTTTCGAATTTTCACTTAATCGGGAGGCAGCAGCACGACCCATTAATAAAAACGAGTGCTTCTAAACTCCAAAAAATATCACAGCATGGAATTTCTTGACAGAAAGTAGCTCATAACATGACTACGGTGGATTTTTATTAAACAAACGCTTTGCAGATTGAAAGAGGATAATTCAAGTCTTCCCTACAGCTGCAATGTTGGTGAGTTTAACGTTGTTTAATACAAGCAGATCGGAAATGCAATTGGATGAATGGGATGTCAATGGAGGGTATTGCAACTCTAGATTCATCCCATTATTTTAAAAAAATCTATTGTTGCAAATTCATATGAATTTGGCCTCGGACCCCATCTGTAAAGATTTCATGCCAACCAGGGATGCCCATTAGAGAAGATTTGTAAAAAATTCTGCCCCTCCTATGCCCAGATTTTTGTGTTTGTGTAAACACAAACATTGAAGACAAAAGTGAAGACACAAATTGTGATTGGCCGGAATTACATTTGTGATGACATGATTTCATTGGCTCAGGACGGAATGTGATGTATGTATGATGATAAGAGTGCCAGTGAGGGTGAGACCACAGAATGAGATTATGTATGATGATAAGAGTGCCCCTCACTTCACACAGGTGTGATTTTTTGTATTATTGTTGAGGGTGCTATCCCTCTATACTGTATGCACAGCTTTGTGTGTCTGTGTTTCCGTAGCACGGAATATGATGATTTGATTGGCTGAGCACGGAATGTGATGATGTATGATAACAGCACCCCTCACCGTGGCTCAGCTGTCCAGGCACCTTGGCTGGTAATCCAGTCTGGCAGTGTGCCGTGTGTTCGACTCCCGATCCCGACGGCCTTTACTGCATGTTAACCCCCCATCTCTCTCCCCATTTCCTGTCAGCCTACTTACTGTCTGTCCCTCCATAAAATAAATAAAATAAAGGCAAAAGCCACAAAAAAAATAAACATAAAAAAGGACCACTTTGAGAACCAGTGTTGTCATGTCATCCCCGATTTTCCCCAATACCAATATTATGTATTACTTATTTTAATTATTATTACATTTTAATTTGTTTTAGTTTTGCATAATCAGTAGGACAAGTCTGCAGATGTATAACATCATGTTTCATTACGTTGCATGTTAGTTTTTAGCTTGTGTTAGTTTAACACAGATTGTGTGTTTGTGTGTGCATGTGTGTGTGCTGGATGATGGCATCCTTCCCTGCTATATACATCTAGGGTGAACAAATGTTGGAAAATATTTATAAATCTTCAAACATTTATAAAACTCAACACGTATATGAGCTTGTAGATCGGCTATGTGTGAGATATTTTGAAAACAATATTAGACAAATATCCTGTTTTGTTAATTGGTAGTGATCATTGTCAATCAATATTTGTTTACAAAATTAATTAATGTTATCAATTCAATCTACACTAAGTATTGTCTTAACCGCTTACACAAACCATATCATATAAGTTATAAGTTATGTTAACTTGTAGGTTTTTATACACTTTGATTGATAGATTGAATCAAATTGCAATTATTTAAACCATATCTTTAATATAGGCCTACAGACGGTATTCAATATATTTCCCATTTTGCAATTTGAGAGGTGCAGTTTTTTTTTTCAGGCAAGTTAGTATTGTCTATATCATGAATTAGTGTACCGGTAGTTTGATTCAGATATTACAAAACCACCACACTAATGCCTTTACATAGTTAAAACATACTGAGATAAAAATGGAAGGATTGTGAATTGTTTGTTGACCTCTGGCTCCCTCTAGTGTTTGTTGTGTGCCCATTAGTTAGTTCAGAATACCAGAACAGATCCACAAATCTCACACCCAGCCAGGTGTGAGACAATCACTGAGAGACACTGAGGAGTGTGATTGTCTCACACCTGTTAACAAGAATGGGTGTGTATATAAGAAGATGTTGGTATCATTGCTGTAAGACACTCTTGATGAAGGTCCAGAGGGATTTGAGCTTTCATTCAATTTAAATAGAAGTTGATTTGGAGGATTTCATGAAATACTTTTTTCATGATTTGCTCTATAGTGGAAATAGCAAAAGTAGCACTTGCACAAAAACAAATTTCACCCACTTTACACCTGTAAACCTGTGATGTGACAATATGGTGGATTCTGATTCTGACATCATTGTTTCCAGAGTCTGCAGGTAACACAGTGACTCAATCTGCTGCTGTTTTGCAACTGTTGAAGACACCACTCAACAGAACCAACACTACAACACCAGCAAACAGGTACACACGCACAACTACTACCAATAAACACCGACAACACAAACAGACAGGGAACACACTCAATTATTAGTTTCCCAACCCAAGGCTGTGCAGATAAAACGTAGAAGGACACTTCCACAAATGCACGGAACCCAGACCTGTGATCTTCAAGCTGCTGATGCATCAGTTTTGTTGACAAGTGACACCATTGTGTGACAAATATAAATTAAGCATCATTTTCCCACATAATACAGAAAAAAGCTTAAATATAGGCAGTGGCCATGAATGCAAGATAACTGGCCGTTGTATGAAGTAGGCAAATTAATAGCATATCAAAATTAATTAATTTACAACGTAACTTTTCAAGTTGCATCCATATATTTTTACATTGGAAAGCTTAGTGGCTATCTAAATGATTGTGAAACTTGTAGAAACTAGCAATTTATATATCAAATTCCAGAGACTGAGAGATCGGCTTATACAAACCCGGACGTATAGGCAGGGACCACTTTACCCATGTCCAAAGTTATATTCTGAATGAATGCTTTGATAATGTAAACAAATGAGGAACGAGGAATACTTGTATTCAGGTTCCATGTAAACAGTTGGGTATGAATCTCTGTTCGGAATGAGTGCATTTTGAATGAATACATATTGTATATGTACATACAGCCGTTAACACTATCTTTGGAAAACTAGAGTTCGGGCCACTACGAAGCCCTCACGCCTGTGTTGCACCGCCAATCTGACTAATATGTCTGAGTCATAGTGTTTGGACTTTGTTAGAGTACCTTTTGTACCCCTCTGTGTCCCTTTTGTATATGGGACACACTTACTGTTTCTGTCAGTCCGGGTCCTTTTTTTGCCCATATGTGGAGATCGCCGATGACATCGGTTTATGCCCATATATGGGCATGACCACTTTATGCTCATATTATGGAGATCACTGATGTTATCAGTTTATGGCATGCCCATATATGGACATGGACATGGACCTGACGTGGCCGTGGTTTGTTTATGGCTGAGTCAAACTGATGTTAGGAGGTCCGCTTTACGGCCAGCCCACCGGCCCTCCCATTAGACAATTTTAATATATTTACTTTATGTGGATCACAAAGTTCTATTGAAAGCGTACGGAGGTGCTCTTCAGAAGATGCTGAATATTGTTCAATCCTGCTGCTCAAAATTTAGGTTTATGATTAACACTTTGATTGCTACAAGATCTCGGCAGGCCTATTTGGATGTTGCTACCGTTTAACATTGCACAAAGGCCTTGTTCGGGGGCCCACAGCAAAATGTTCTCTTATAGCGAGAATCACACGCATACATCAAAAGAAAGCTGAACTTGTCCACTTCAATTTAAAAAATACATTTTGATTTTACCATGTTCCATTCTGGAGATATTGACCTTTTTGCAACACCTGCATTTGCCTGGAAGTGGTTATCTTGAACAGCGAGCAGAGTTATGGATGGTTTAAAGTCAGAGACATTGACAGGCAGATATAAAATTGAACGCAATAAATATCCTATACATCCTATACACCGAATGAAAGCCCTGAATGTGTACTTTTACGAGGAAAACAGTATACATTGATCCCATCTACAGTTAGACAGTAATTGGTTATTGAATGCAGCTTGTGCCCACCAGATAACTTCAGAGAAGACATGGACGTGAACTCCTCAATATTCACAAAATATCACACCCCTGTGAAGTGAGCGGTGCAACTGTTCTCTACAGTTGCACCGCGCAACTGTAGAGAACAGTTGCACCGCTCACTTCACAGGGGTGTGATTTTTATTATTACAGTAGAAGTTTACAGACCAAACTGTAAATAAAAGGTTTACATGACTTTCTGTCTCAGTCCGTATATAGCGAGCTGTAGTGAATAAGTACAGAACAGTTGCAACGCTCACTTCACAGGGGTGTGATTTTTATTATTACAGTAGAAGTTTACAGACCAAACTGTAAATAAAAGGTTTACATGACTTTCTGCCTCAGTCCGTATATAGCGAGCTGTATTGAATAAGCAGAGAACAGAATATGGGACAGAGTTGCACCACTCACTTCACATGGGTGTGATTTTTATTATTACTACAGTAGAAGTTTTTGAGTGGTGTAAACCACTCCTACAACTGGCTTTTGTGTGCAGAAAAAAATGAGCATGGTTGCTATGTTCAAAATAATTTCTGACGTAATTAAATCACACCCGGGTGAACTGGATGACCGTAGCAACCGTGGTCATTTTCTCTGCACAAAAAAAGCCAGTTGTGAAATCACATCCAGGTGTGATTTCATTATGTCAGATCAGAGCTGATCAGGCTATATAATACCTTACCTTATATAATAATAATGATTTCATTACGTCAGACATTACGTCAGACCACAGCTGATCATGCTATATAAAACCTTACACCACTCAGTTCACACGGGTGTGATTTTTTTCTTATGAAAGCAGAGAGTCTTCTGTTTCATACGGTATATAGTATTTATATGACGCTATAGGCCTTATTTTGTGAATATTGAGTTCGGGTCCATGTCTTGTCCATGCAGTTATATCTGGTGGGCGCAATGTGCATCCACCCAGTAACCAATTCATGACTAACTGTACATGGGATCAATGTTTACTCTTTTCCTCGTAAAAGTACACATTCAGGGCTTTCATTCGGTGTATAGGATGTATAGCATATTTATTGTGTTTATTGTTATATCTGCCTGTCAATGTCTGACTATAAACCTTCATAACTCTGCTTTCTTTAGATGATGATGATGATTCACTGCTTTCATTGTTTTAATCGCAGTAACATTGGGGGGGGGGTCATGGGCACATTGGGCAGCAAAAGTCTTGATCGTACGGCTATAAAAAGTCCCATTCCACCGTTCGGTTCAGAACTATAGTATAACGGTGAGACGCGTTGTCATCATGAGCTGATTTTGTTTTTCAAGCTAGTATAGGGGAACATGCCTGGGCATGCACGGTTTAGGACGCGGAAAAGTTCGTTATACATTACACCCGGGTCGATTACGTCCCCGACGCGTTCATTGCGGTCTTATCACTACAATTATAATGAATAAAAAAGCGTTACAATCACACGTCCGAGCGATCTCCGATTATGACGGCTCTGCATGGCGATACGTGATCCCCCAACGGTAGACTGTCTGTTGTCATGGCGGCCCCTCTCGACACTGTAGTTCGTTTGTTAGTTCGTAGTATTGTAGGCTCGGGGATCGTTTGGTCGCTACAGTATGAAGAAGTAAACATGCATCTGTCCATGTGTGTTGCAGACGTTGTGCAATACCGATCTGGTGCAGAATCTGCAGATCATGTGTTAGGCAGCGTAACAGCGTTCCGTTCATCATGTTTTTTTCCGAGACATGAGCCCCCATCTCGCAAGGCCCTCCTCCTGCAGGAGAAACAGGAGGGGAGGGGGGAATCGGGTATTATAGTGTTGGGTAAAAGCCAATAGGTGAAGGAAAGCCTGGTGAGGCGAGGTTAGGTGAAATTTGATTCTTTTCACACACCGACTAGATCGGCATGGGCGCATCCATTTTACAATGGCTTCTACACGTAAAGCGGCCCGCCCTCCTGTTTTCAGGAGGGGAGGTGTTTGTTTTTTTTTGGTTTTTTTTCTGATCACGTGAGCGGGACTAAGCAGCAATGACAGGGGGATGGTTCTTCATTGTCCGGGTGGGTAAAAAGATGAATGAAAGTATGCTATAAAAAAGTGATTAGAACGTATGGATACGTGGTTCGCGTCGGCTGTGTTAACCAGAGTAAAACTCAGATTATGCACTTTAGAAAAAAAGGTACAGAAAGATCTCCTCAGAATTTCTCATTTGGTACCCTGCCTCTGGACTATACTACTGATGCATAGAAGTAGGCTACTTGGGTTTTATCTTGAATGACTTTATGGCTTATGATCTTGTAATTGGAACATTGGCAGACTCTGCTGGTAGAGCTGTTGGGTCACTAATTAGTCAAATAAAAATTTGTAAAGATATTGGTTATTCCACATACTCACAGCATTATGATGCATGTGTCTGTCCAATACTCACGTATGCAGCTGGTGTTTAGGGTTAGAAAGTGCCCTTTCCCTAAAAAAAATCCCATTTTTGAGGGAAATAAAATATTTATTTTTTCTTAATGTTGTTGGCCACATAAGGGGATGTGGGGGGCCAATAAGGGCTTGTGGGGGGCCAATAAGGGCTTGTGTGGGGGGAGCAATAAGGGCTTGTGTGGGGGGCGAACAAGGGATTATTTGGGGGGCAAATAAGGGCTTATATGGGGGGCCAATAAGGGCTTGTGTGGGGGGCAAATAAGAGCTTGTGTGTGTGTGTGTGTGTGTGGGGGGGGGGGGGGGGGGGGGGCAATATGGGCTTATGTGAGGGCCAAAAAGTGCTTGTGTGGGGGGCCAATAAGGGCTTGTGTGTGGGGGAAAATAAGGGCTTGTGTGGGGGTGCAATAAGGGCTTATGTGGGGGCCAAAAGGGCTTGTGTGGGGGGCCAATAAGGGCTTGTGTGGGGGGGGCAATAACTGGCATTGGCCCTTCAAGACGAACATTTGACAAGTAATGATAATTCCACTATCATAATGAATTATCTTTTAATCTGTCAGTTTTAGTTTCAGACTAATGAGAACATATTGCTTATTTTACTGCTTATTTTACTGTCCAATGACATGAAATGGCACAAGGGACTGACTCCACAAAAAGCTACGCGCTCCCACACATATGCCCTTTTCTGGAGTTTGAGCCCCTGCCCCCTCAGTGCTCTCTGCACGGCCTTGATAAGGTGTTTTCTTGGCGTACATGCATTTGCCCTTTCCCTTGCAATTCAGGGGTTGGGCACTGATGGAGATTAGGCAAAAGGGAGAAGTGAAGGTCCTTGCAGACTGGACACGTTTTTCAGGAAAAACGCTGCATTGTGCAGGGACCTTGATCTGCTTGTGGAACCATCTCATTAATCTGCCAGGAGGTAGGTTAACAATGACCCCTGGATAAAGGAGGTTTTTTTTACCAGTGGCTTGAAAAGCACTGGTCTATGAATACCCATGAAAACTTCGAGTTGACATATCGTCATACTGACGCGTAGTTCTAATTGGCTGCCTTTCTACGAAACCCATAGAGGGGGGACGCAACCAGACACGTTTAATGCCATAGTCGAAATGGTCACGCCTCAGCACAGCAAAGCAGAGCACACCGGAGCACACCCGCTGATTTCACAGTAACACATTCGGACCCCCACGCAGCCTACCGCGGACCCCCACGTCGACCTCCGTGCCTCCGCAGGGACCCCCGCAATGTTGACACATGAGAGATGTTCTTTGTACCTGCCAATGTACCAAGCCAATGTCAACACTACAATCGACAGCTGTGCGTGAGGAGCGACATATAATGGTTTGGAGAATATGCTACCTGAGAGTGCACAAATTCAACCAAATACAAACAGTCCATTTGTATTCTTTTTTTATTGTTATAAAAGGGTCATTTGGTTCCATTTGTAGTAGGGTAAGGCTACACTGTCAGTTACAGAGTCACCTCGACAGATCCTGTTAAACTCATTCAGTGCCACCTGCTTGACACCAAAGTGTAGACTCGAGGTTGTGCCATTTATGGCCATTGTGACAAATACAAGGCAATTAAAATCTGTTGTGCACGTCATGTGCACGTCGTCACGTGCACACCGGATTCGATCAATTAAATAAAATATTTACATTTCATAGCACAATTCTGGAGATATAAGGCAGCCACTGGTAATTAACTGATAATTGATCAGTTCTTGTTACTCATTTCAAAGAGGCAAATCTGGTTTATATCTTTCAGAATATGATTTGTGGTAACATCAATAGGTTGAAACAAAAACTATTTTGTAATTACAAAGATATATGGTCTAAGCCAAAACTTAAATCATGTGTCCAGATGAACCAGTGTTTTGGTGTCAAATCCTTTCTAACCATAAACCAGCAGCCATAGTGGGCCCAGCTGAGAACTGGTATCCTGCCTCTGGCTATTGAGGTAGAGCGGTTTTCAGCGGTGCCAGAAGAGAATAGATTATGTAATGTATGTGACCAATGTTCCCTCTAATTTTTCATCGGTCTGAGCAAACACTCCAACCTTCTGAGTGCAACTTGAACAACTACTGAGCAACATATACGTATGATGAGCGCACTTTGTACATTAAGCTCATGTCATGTTATGGCTTATTCAAACCTATAGAATAACAGTTGCATTTATTTTGATAAACTGTAGGCTATAGGGGCAGTTACATAAATAATAAAAAAACACACCCGTGTGAACTGAGTGGTGTAAGGTCTTATATAGACTGATCAGCTGTGGTCTGACGTAATGTCTGACGTAATGAAATCACACCCGTGTGAACTGGGTGACCATAGCAACCATGCTCATTTTTTTTGGTACGAACAGACACGGGTACATTTCTTTTGGTACGAACAGACACGGGTACAAAGCCAGTTGTTGGAGTGGTTTACACCACTCAAAAAGCATATCCATTATTCAGTATTATAGCTATTTGAACACATGTAGATGTAGAGGAATACATGTTGACAAAATGGTGTGTACATAAACAACAGGCCATTTTAGGCCTACCATTTGTAGCTTTACTAGTCTAGATTAGGGTTTGATTGAAGTATTTAACAGTTTGCAGAATTACAGTACATTTCAAGCGCAACTCAATAGGCCTACAAAAACTGTTAACTATGGACGACACCATTACACTTGTTTACAATAGGGTCCACCATTTTCAATTCATCAGAAGGTGAAAATCATAATGAAATGGCCTAGGCTAATTTAAATGAATTTAATTTGGGGGTCCTTGAAATTAAAATGGCTGAGAAGCACTTGGTTAAACTGTCTCAAACCCTCACCCTAATATACTAAACACACACCATAGATCAATTACAATCAAATATGTGACGAGCACCGAAAAAATAGATTTCCTAGATGTTACTGTCTTCAAAGGCCCAAATTTCAACACAAGTGGTAAATTAGATTTCAAAGTGTATTTTAAAGAAACTGACACACACGCTCTCCTACATAAAACCTCCTTTCATCCACCACACACTTACAGAGGCATAGTCAAATCACAGCTGTTGAGATTCCACAGAATCTGCACACAACAAAGTGATTTTAAAATAGCATGTCAAACTCTATTTAACGCCTTGCGGAAACGGGGTTACACAAGAACCTTCCTTAGAAAAACACATGACACATTTCTAGAGGTGAAAGAAAGGGACCAGAGTCCCAAACTAGCTTTAGTTACTACCTATTCGACCCTAAGCAGATTAACAAACATGAAAATAAAGAGGAATTTTGCAAATAGGACGGATGACCTACTTAACGGATACAAAATTATACCAGCATATAGGAAGAACAAAAACTTGAAAGATTACCTTGTACATAGCAAACTAAAGGAGACAGACAGACCGATACGCAAGAAACCGGATTACTTCAGACCTAAACAACAAGTGAAAAATAGAACCACAATGAGAATGGTGGGAATAAATCAAATCATACAGGCTAATACTAGTAACTGTGTCTATCTAATTACATGCAACAAATGCAACCTACAATATGTGGGTGAAACTAGAAACACAATAGCAGATAGACTAAACCAACATAGATATAATATAAATAATGCAAAAGAAACAACTTTATTAATTGTTCAACATTTCATGACCCATGGGATTATTTCCGTAGACAACGCCCTGGTAACGTCTGTCCCAACAGCCAGGAACCTTGGTGTTGTCCTGGACAGTCAGCTCTCGTTCAAAACTCACATCACAGCTGTCACTCGATCCTGTAGGTTCACACTCTATAACATACGACGAATTAGACCGTTCCTCACCCAGGAATCATCCCAGCTCCTAATCCAGACAACAGTCCTGTCAAAACTTGACTATTGTAACTCTCTCCTTACTGGCCTACCGGCATGTGCACTGAAGCCTCTCCAACTGATCCAAAATGCCGCAGCTCGCTTGGTCTTCAACCAGCCAAAATTCTCACATGTCTCCCCCCTGCTCCGCTCCCTGCACTGGCTCCCGGTCGCTGCCCGCACAGAATACAAAACCCTGATGTTGGCATTTAAAGCAACCAAAGGTATGGCTCCCCCATATCTTGCCAGCATGATTGAACCCTACAAACCCTCCCGCGCACTCAGATCAGCCAACGCAGGGAAGCTGGAAGTACCCTCACTAAAAACGCCGGGACAACGCTCCACACGTCCCAAACTCTTCTCCCTTCTGGCCCCAAAACTGTGGAATGCACTTCCCGTTGCAATCAGAACTGCAGCATCACTCCCGATCTTCCGCCGTAGTCTGAAAACCCACCTTTTCAGACTCCATCATGGCCCATAGCACTTACCCTACCCCCCTTAGACAGCACTTCTTAGACTTATATAGCATTTGAAACAGACTTATAGCATGTCATGTAGACAGCACAATAAGTGCATTGTATGTAGTCATAGCACTTCATAGTATATAGTGTATAGTAGTCATAGCACTTCATAGTATATATGTACAGCATAGTATAGCATATATGTGTAGTTTATATGTATAGTGTCATTATATAGATATGTTCTAGTTATAGTTTATATGTATAGTGTCATTATATAGATATGTTCTAGTCACGTTCTTAGCTTACGCATGTTTCGCGATAAATGCTTTTTACATATGTGATGTATTCCCATGCTTTTGTTCTTGCTTATTGTAAGTCGCTCTGGATTAAGAGCGTCTGCTAAATGCCTAAATTGTAAATTGTAAATTGGAGGTTTGTGGATTAGAATCTAATCAAACCTGGACAGAGGGGGAAAGGAGATATGCAGAGAAGCAGTGGATTTTAAAATTAAACACCACATTTCCACACGGCTTAAACAATACCAATCCAATAGGCCTACAGGGAACAGGATAGTAAACAAACCCTTAAATGCTAAACTCCTAAATGGCTCTTAATTAGAACAGAGCCAGGACAATAGCAGTAACACAAAGCCATTCAGATTCAAAATCAGACCATCTTGGTCTGAGGTTGACACTAATGGGCTTGATGGGTGGACTTAATCCCCTCAAAAGATTAATCATCAAGGTTGAATCATCAATCAACACTTTAATCGTTGACCTCAGAGGTATACGACTAATTAATTGCCCAGACTCTTCTTCAACCAAGATGGCGAAAGCAAACATTCTTTGTTCGGTACTCATACAATAGTTTGGTACAAAACACTGAAGTCCTTAAACCAGAAACCTAACCTCCCACGGGGCAGCACACCTAAACCTAACCTTAACCCATGTCTAACCACTTTATTATTTAGCGACAGGCAGGCAGAAAATACAATGATTCGACGTCACAGTCTTTGTCAAGTATATTGGTCGAAACGTCGTATTTTCTGCCTGCCTGTCGCTAAATAAAGTTTGGAGCATCTTAAAGTGAGTTGCGAGCCCCTGCTTTCTTTTTAATGTTTCTACAGTTTTGGCTCAGCACCAATGGAGGATGTGCGTTACCTTTTTTGTCTCCACCAGGCCGAAGGCATGGGGAGAGAGTATGTTTTGCATTCCGTCCGTGTGTGTGTGTGTGTGTGTGCGTGTGTGCGTCCGTCCTTCCATTACCAGCTAATCTCCAGCACCGTTGGGCCGATCCATGCTAAACTTTGCACACACACTCCCTGGATGCCAACGACAAACCTCTGCCCCAAATATTCCTCAACGGCCTGTTATAGCGCCACCATGAGGCCGATTTAGGCAAAACACATTGTTAGTCGCACAGATTTCATCCAAATCTCACGCAAATCGGTACACATGATCTCTGTAGTCATGTGATCAAGACGAGTCTGTTGGATTTCTCAGATTCTACACTGATTGGCTAAGATTGCCTTCCAAAGTTTTCAGGAGTGGCCCATTTTGTACAAAATGCTGCTCATCCAGAATTCTATCCTCAGAGATGCTATGAGTGATCTGGCTCTGCATTTCCTCAACAAAATGAAGAACATTGTTGCAAAAAACAAAAACAAAATTAAAGTTTATATTACTCCTAAACATTTTGCCAAACATCACACACACACTCCTAGCCTCCTGGTGGAGACCTGCGCCTAGAAGGGCACTTTTTCTAGTTTTCCCTGGTATTTACTTGCACAAGCAGAGCGTGCAAGTAATGTTTGTCCGGTGCTCCGACATGTATGTCCGTGGCTGCGTATGACATAAGGATTAATTTGTGCTTGATATGGCATTGGTTTCAGATTACATACATGTATACATAGGGGCATTACCTTTAATCCACCCAACACTGAAACACATCATTACGTCACCATCGAGAGCCAGTTATACCCTGGCATTGGTACATATCTTCATTACGTCATAAGCAGCTACGGACATACACATCAAACGACCCAAGTAACCACAGTATACTGCTAATCAACTTACAAATTACTTATACATATATATATATATATATATATATACATAGAGGCATTTCCTTTAATTCACCCGACACTGAAACATATCTTTATTACGTCACCATTGAGAGCCAGTTATACCCTGGCATTGGTACATATCTTCATTACGTCATACACAGCCACGGCATACGCATAAAACGACCCAAGTAACCACAGTATACTACTTTTCAACTTACAAATTACATATACAACTTACATATACATACATGTATATATGTAATCTGAAACCTATCTTTATTACATCACCATTGCGAGCCAGTTATACCCAAGGGGGCAGGCAGACTTTCCAACGTTGAAGCTCTGGGTCCTAGTGGTAGGAGGAGGGACTACAGGCGGACCCGTGGATTCATGACCGGGAAACCCCGTGCAGCTGGGCTTTAACGTTGAGCGCTCGGTTGCCCTACGTCACTCAGGACCTCAAAGTTGAGGTCCTGGGAGGGACTTCCGGCAGTCTTCCGGGTGCTTCAAAACGCCACTGAGCAACTTCCACTGACATGAATAGCTGGGGGGCGGAGCTTCGCGCCAGTTCAGTCTCTATTATATATATACTCTATGGTTATACCTGGCATTGGTACATATATTTCAATGTTTTACAGAGAGGCTGAGATTTGAGAGTTCGTAGCAGTCGACAGTACTTGCGCGCTCTGCTTGTGCATACTAGTGTATGGCCTACTAGTGTGCAACACGAAAGTAGGCACTCGACAGAGTGCAGTTTTAGTTTATTTTATGGTCTTTTATTTTGTGTTGTATAATTATGTAATCTGCCATGTAAGAATCTTGGGTGTATTTAGGGACCAAGAAGTCACGCAGTGACTTTGGTCACTTATTAGGGACCAAGAAGTCACGCAGTGACTTTGGTCACTTATTAGGGACCAAGAAGTCACGCAGTGACTTTGGTCACTTATTAGGGACCAAGAAGTCACGCAGTGACTTTGGTCACTTATTAGGGACCAAGAAGTCACGCAGTGTCTTTGGTCACTTATTGTTTTTGTGTTTATTTTTCTTCTTCTCCTTCTTCTCCTTCCGCCAAAAATAGCTGTTCTGACTGAATGGTGCAGTCGGTTTTCGCGAAACGCGGTAATCTGGTAGAGGGCCATGCCAAACGGTGAATATGCGAAGCCCAAGACGATTGGCCAAATGGTGGCGCTATAGCGCTCAATTGAAAATGCTAACTTTGAACGTGCATAGCTCATGAACCTTTTGACCGTTGGCAATGACACTTTGATACCCATATGCGTCTCCTCATGCTGAACAACTTTCGTGTTCTGACTTTTGACGTCTGACCTTTAGATCACCCGCCATTTTGAATTATATGATCAGTACTTCTTCTCCTTCTCCTTCCGCCAAAAATAGCTGTTCTGACTGAACCGTGCAGTCGGTTTTCGCAAAACTTGTCAACATGATAAAGGACCATGCCAAACGGTGACTATGCGAAGCCCATCATGATTGGCCAAATGGTGGCGCTATAGCACTCAATTGATGCAAAACTTGCAAACTTGCAAACTTTGAACGTGCATATCTCATGAACCGTTTGACCGTTGGCAATGACACTTTGATACACATATGTGTCTCCTCATGCCGAACAACTTTCGTGTTCTGACTTTTGACCTCTGACCTTTAGATCACCCGCCATTTTGAATTATATGAAAAACAGTTCAAATGTAACTCCTCCCAGAATCTTTGCTCAAAATGCACGAAAACTTCTACACGTGAACTTTGGACCTATACGGACAAATAATCGTAGCAGATTTTTGTTAAGTGAAAAAATGAAGTTTTTATGAGCCAATGAAAATTTCTGTTTTGTGAAAATTATTCTTCTGCCTCTAATACACACATATGCTTATGTCACTTTACTATGCGAAGCCCATCACGATTGGCCAAATGGTGGCACTATAGCACTCAATTGATGCAAAACTTGCAAACTTGCAAACTTTGAACGTGCATATCTCATGAACCGTTTGACCGTTGGCAATGACACTTTGATACACATGTGTCTCCTCATGCCGAACAACTTTCGTGTTCTGACTTTTGAACTCTGACCTTTAGATCACCCGCCATTTTGAATTATATGAAAAACAGTTCAAATGTAACTCCTCCCAGAATCTTTGCTCAAAATGCACGAAAACTTCTACACCTGAACTTTGGACCTATACGGACAAATAATCGTAGCACATTTTTGTTAAGTGAAAAAATGACGTTTTTATGAGCCAATTAAAATTGCTGGTTTGTGAAAATTATTCTTCTCCCTCTAATACACACATATGCTTATGTCACTTTACTATGCGAAGCCCATCAAGATTGGCCAAATGGTGGCGCTATAGCACTCAATTGATGCAAACTTGCAAACTTTGAACGTGCATATCTCATGAACCGTTTGACCGTTGGCAATGACACTTTGATACACATATGTGTCTCCTCATGCCGAACAACTTTCGTGTTCTGACTTTTGACCTCTGACCTTTAGATCACCCGCCATTTGGAATTATATGAAAAACAGTTCAAATGTAACTCCTCCCAGAATCTTTGCTCAAATGCACGAAAACTTCTACACCTGAACTTTGGACCTATACGGACAAATAATCGTAGCACATTTTTGTTAAGTGAAAAAATGACGTTTTTATGAGCCAATTAAAATTGCTGGTTTGTGAAAATTATTCTTCTCCCTCTAATACACACATATGCTTATGTCACTTTACTATGCGAAGCCCATCAAGATTGGCCAAATGGTGGCGCTATAGCACTCAATTGATGCAAAACTTGCAAACTTGCAAACTTTGAACGTGCATATCTCATGAACCGTTTGACCGTTGGCAATGACACTTTGATACACATATGTGTCTCCTCATGCCGAACAACTTTCGTGTTCTGACTTTTGACCTCTGACCTTTAGATCACCCGCCATTTGGAATTATATGAAAAACAGTTCAAATGTAACTCCTCCCAGAATCTTTGCTCAAAATGCACGAAAACTTCTACACGTGAACTTTGGACCTATACGGACAAATAATCGTAGCACATTTTTGTTAAGTGAACAAATGAAGTTTTTATGAGCCAATGAAAATTGCGTGCACGCACACACACACACACACACACACACACACACACACACACACACACACACACACACACACACACACACACACACTAAAGTTTGAGTACTTATGCTGAACTAACACTGAATGATTTTCCTGTTAACAATGGAGTAACTGATTGTCTCCGTGTAGCTCAGTCAGTCGAGCTCTTGCCCTTGGACCGCAAGGTTGTGTGTTCAACTCCAGCTGCTGACAACTCAGCTTGTCAGTCTTATTTGTACATATTGTTGAACGCCCTGTCGGCTATATCAGTGAGATCAATAACTTTAAAGACTGGTGTGATAATAGCCACCTTATGTTAAACACCACAAAAAAACACACACACACACACACACACACACATGCAGCCATGCATGCCACGCACGCACGCGCACACACACACGCATGCAGCCACGCATGCCACGCACGCACACGCACACACACACGCATATGCAGCCACGCACGCACGCACGCACGCACGCACGCACGCACGCAGGCCGGCCGGCCGGCCGGTAGGCCGGCCGGCAGGCAGGCAGGCAGGCAGGCACGCACACACACACACACACACACACACACACACACACACACACACACACACACACACACACACACACACACACTTTAACTGTGCGTGAAAACACACTGTAGTAATGGATAAAGACATGCCCAAAATGAGGACACACCTTCTTGTTACCAAATCACTGAATGGTTTTACTGTTTACAATATAGTCACTGATTGTCTCTGTGTAGGTTCATTTAGTAGAGCTCCCGCCTTTGGTCCACAAGGTTGTGAGTTCAAATCCCGGTACCGACAACTCAGCTCGTCAGTCTCAGTTGTGAATGTTGTTCTTATTGCGCATTCTATCTTGGTCCCGCTTTATTGCTGCTTGCAGCTATATTTGTTTTTGTGTTTATTTTTCTTCTCCTTCTTCTTCTTCTTCTTCTCCTTCCGCCAAAAATAGCTGTTCTGACTGAATGGTGCAGTCGGTTTTCGCGAAACGCGGTAATCTGGTAGAGGGCCATGCCAAACGGTGAATATGCGAAGCCCAAGACGATTGGCCAAATGGTGGCGCTATAGCGCTCAATTGAAAATGCTAACTTTGAACGTGCATAGCTCATGAACCGTTTGACCGTTGGCAATGACACTTTGATACCCATATGCGTCTCCTCATGCTGAACAACTTTCATGTTCTGACTTTTGACCTCTGACCTTTAGATCACCCGCCATTTTGAATTATATGATCAGTACTTCTTCTCCTTCTGCCAAAAATAGCTGTTCTGACTGAACCGTGCAGTCGGTTTTCGCAAAACTTGTCAACATGATAGAGGACCATGCCAAACGGTGACTATGCGAAGCCCATCATGATTGGCCAAATGGTGGCGCTATAGCACTCAATTGATGCAAAACTTGCAAACTTGCAAACTTTGAACGTGCATATCTCATGAACCGTTTGACCGTTGGCAATGACACTTTGATACACATATGTGTCTCTTCATGCCGAACAACGTTCGTGTTCTGACTTTTGAACTCTGACTTTTAGATCACCCGCCATTTTGAATTATATGAAAAACAGTTCAAATGTAACTCCTCCCAGAATCTTTGCTCAAATGCACGAAAACTTCTACACCTGAACTTTGGACCTATACGGACAAATAATCGTAGCACATTTTTGTTAAGTGAAAAAATGACGTTTTTATGAGCCAATTAAAATTGCTGGTTTGTGAAAATTATTCTTCTCCCTCTAATACACACATATGCTTATGTCACTTTACTATGCGAAGCCCATCAAGATTGGCCAAATGGTGGCGCTATAGCACTCAATTGATGCAAACTTGCAAACTTTGAACGTGCATATCTCATGAACCGTTTGACCGTTGGCAATGACACTTTGATACACATATGTGTCTCCTCATGCCGAACAACTTTCGTGTTCTGACTTTTGACCTCTGACCTTTAGATCACCCGCCATTTGGAATTATATGAAAAACAGTTCAAATGTAACTCCTCCCAGAATCTTTGCTCAAATGCACGAAAACTTCTACACCTGAACTTTGGACCTATACGGACAAATAATCGTAGCACATTTTTGTTAAGTGAAAAAATGACGTTTTTATGAGCCAATTAAAATTGCTGGTTTGTGAAAATTATTCTTCTCCCTCTAATACACACATATGCTTATGTCACTTTACTATGCGAAGCCCATCAAGATTGGCCAAATGGTGGCGCTATAGCACTCAATTGATGCAAAACTTGCAAACTTGCAAACTTTGAACTTGCATATCTCATGAACCGTTTGACCGTTGGCAATGACACTTTGATACACATATGTGTCTCCTCATGCCGAACAACTTTCGTGTTCTGACTTTTGACCTCTGACCTTTAGATCACCCGCCATTTGGAATTATATGAAAAACAGTTCAAATGTAACTCCTCCCAGAATCTTTGCTCAAAATGCACGAAAACTTCTACACGTGAACTTTGGACCTATACGGACAAATAATCGTAGCACATTTTTGTTAAGTGAACAAATGAAGTTTTTATGAGCCAATGAAAATTGCGTGCACGCACACACACACACACACACACACACACACACACACACACACACACACACACACACACACACACACACACACTAAAGTTTGAGTACTTATGCTGAACTAACACTGAATGATTTTCCTGTTAACAATGGAGTAACTGATTGTCTCCGTGTAGCTCAGTCAGTCGAGCTCTTGCCCTTGGACCGCAAGGTTGTGTGTTCAACTCCAGCTGCTGACAACTCAGCTTGTCAGTCTTATTTGTACATATTGTTGAACGCCCTGTCGGCTATATCAGTGAGATCAATAACTTTAAAGACTGGTGTGATAATAGCCACCTTATGTTAAACACCACAAAAAAACACACACACACACACACACACACACATGCAGCCATGCATGCCACGCACGCACGCGCACACACACACGCATGCAGCCACGCATGCCACGCACGCACACACACACACACACGCATATGCAGCCACGCACGCACGCACGCACGCACGCACGCACGCACGCAGGCAGGCAGGCAGGCAGGCCGGCCGGCCGGCAGGCGCGCGCGCGCGCACACACACACACACACACACACACACACACACACACACACACACACACACACACACACACACACACACACACACACACACACATACACACTTTAACTGTGCGTGAAAACACACTGTAGTAATGGATAAAGACATGCCCAAAATGAGGACACACCTTCTTGTTACCAAATCACTGAATGGTTTTACTGTTTACAATAAAGTCACTGATTGTCTCTGTGTAGGTCAGTCAGTAGAGCTCCCGCCTTTGGTCCACAAGGTTGTGAGTTCAAATCCCGGTACCGACAACTCAGCTCGTCAGTCTCAGTTGTGCATGTTGTTCTTATTGCGCATTCTATCTTGGTCCCGCTTTATTGCTGCTTGCAGCTATATTTGTTTTTGTGTTTATTTTTCTTCTCCTTCTTCTTCTTCTTCTTCTCCTTCCGCCAAAAATAGCTGTTCTGACTGAATGGTGCAGTCGGTTTTCGCGAAACGCGGTAATCTGGTAGAGGGCCATGCCAAACGGTGAATATGCGAAGCCCAAGACGATTGGCCAAATGGTGGCGCTATAGCGCTCAATTGAAAATGCTAACTTTGAACGTGCATATCTCATGAACCGTTTGACCGTTGGCAATGACACTTTGATACCCATATGCGTCTCCTCATGCTGAACAACTTTCATGTTCTGACTTTTGACCTCTGACCTTTAGATCACCCGCCATTTTGAATTATATGATCAGTACTTCTTCTCCTTCTCCTTCCGCCAAAAATAGCTGTTCTGACTGAACCGTGCAGTCGGTTTTCGCAAAACTTGTCAACATGATAGAGGACCATGCCAAACGGTGACTATGCGAAGCCCATCATGATTGGCCAAATGGTGGCGCTATAGCACTCAATTGATGCAAAACTTGCAAACTTGCAAACTTTGAACGTGCATATCTCATGAACCGTTTGACCGTTGGCAATGACACTTTGATACACATATGTGTCTCTTCAAAACAGTTCAAATGTAACTCCTCCCAGAATCTTTGCTCAAAATGCACGAAAACTTCTACACCTGAACTTTGGACCTATACGGACAAATAATCGTAGCACATTTTTGTTAAGTGAAAAAATGACGTTTTTATGAGCCAATTAAAATTGCTGGTTTGTGAAAATTATTCTTCTCCCTCTAATACACACATATGCTTATGTCACTTTACTATGCGAAGCCCATCAAGATTGGCCAAATGGTGGCGCTATAGCACTCAATTGATGCAAAACTTGCAAACTTGCAAACTTTGAACGTGCATATCTCATGAACCGTTTGACCGTTGGCAATGACACTTTGATACACATATGTGTCTCCTCATGCCGAACAACTTTCGTGTTCTGACTTTTGACCTCTGACCTTTAGATCACCCGCCATTTGGAATTATATGAAAAACAGTTCAAATGTAACTCCTCCCAGAATCTTTGCTCAAAATGCACGAAAACTTCTACACGTGAACTTTGGACCTATACGGACAAATAATCGTAGCACATTTTTGTTAAGTGAACAAATTAAGTTTTTATGAGCCAATGAAAATTGCGCACACACACACACACACACACACACACACACACACACACACACACACACACACACACACACACACACACACACACACACACACTAAAGTTTGAGTACTTATGCTGAACTAACACTGAATGATTTTCCTGTTAACAATGGAGTAACTGATTGTCTCCGTGTAGCTCAGTCAGTCAAGCTCTTGCCCTTGGACCGCAAGGTTGTGTGTTCAACTCCAGCTGCTGACAACTCAGCTTGTCAGTCTTATTTGT
Source organism: Electrona antarctica (assembly GCF_951216825.1). Classification (NCBI taxonomy): domain Eukaryota; kingdom Metazoa; phylum Chordata; class Actinopteri; order Myctophiformes; family Myctophidae; genus Electrona; species Electrona antarctica. The sequence goes on along the minus strand of NW_027637470.1, from coordinate 317,736 downwards.
ACATATTGTTGAACGCCCTGTCGGCTATATCAGTGAGATCAATAACTTTAAAGACTGGTGTGATAATAGCCACCTTATGTTAAACACCACAAAAACTAAAGAGATGATCTTCAATCCAAATCCATGGTTATGAACGATTGTCTGCCTAACACACACACGCATGCAGCCATGCACACACGCACGCACGCACGCGCACACGCATGCACGCACGCACGCACACACGCACACACGCGCGCACACACACACGCACGCACGCACGCACGCACGCGCACACACACACACACACACACACATGCAGCCACGCATGCCACGCACGCGCGCACACGCACACACACACACACATGCAGCCACGCATGCCACGCACGCGCGCGCACGCGCACACACACACACACACACACACACACACACACACACACACACACACACACACACACACACACACACACACACACTTTAACTGTGCGTGAAAACACACTGTAGTAATGGAAAGACATGCCCAAAATGAGGACACACCTTCTTGTTACCAAATCACTGAATGGTTTTACAGTTTACAATGTAGTCACTGATTGTCTCTGTGTAGCTCAGTCAGTAAAGCTCCCGCCTTCGGTCCACAAGGTTGTGAGTTCAAATCCCGGCACCGACAACTCAGCTCGTCAGTCTCATTTGTGCATGTTGTTCTAATTGCGCATTGTTCTCCTTCTTCTTCTATCTTGGTCCCGCTTTATCGCTGCTTGCAGCTATATTAGTTAGTTTATTATTGTCTGCGAACTGTCATGTCTGTTTATTGTCATTTATTGTCATTGTTTATGTAAACTACAAAGTGTCCTGCAAGTCCATATGGGCTGGGCTTCTTCGGAAGCATGATGTTGTACCCCTGGAACAGGGGATAATAGTATGTGAAACAATACGCAGACGTCTTCTCTCATTCAAGGCTTTGTATTGAATGGAGGACGGTGCTGCGGTTCCCCCTACAGGCAGGCAGAAGGCATGCGCAGACGTCTTCTCTCATTCAAGGCTTTGTATTGAATGGAGGACGGTGCTGCGGTTCCCCCTACAGGCAGGCTGAAGGCATGAGCAATCGATCGATCTCACAGACATTACTAGTCAATTATCTTCACTGTAGAAATACTATGCACTGTATGCAGTTCACTATCATGCAGAAATATCATTCTATTACATACTCCCCCTCAAAAACAGATGTTGTCCTCAACATTGTGATCAGTAATCCTGTAGTGATCGGCGATATCCTAGACCTCACTAACTCTTTTGAAACATGAAACTCTTTCACCAAATAAAAGCCATTGCAACTCTTTTGCAAACATTCACATTCAAGTAGGACTTTTTATGCCCTCGCTAACAGTGTCAGTGCTCACAATTCTGGAACTCTTTTTATACCCTTGTTAGTAGTTTGCTGTGTGTAACAGTCTTTGAGTTTATCTGTCACTCGGCTTTGTTTCAAGTCCACGAGTAAGTGACAGTTCAGGACAATGAGTGTACATGAAAAGGGGTACATACAACAGTCCATATATTCCATATATGAAGGGAGGCTGGTAGTAGTATGGCTGCATCGGAACTGTCCATGGCACATGGGCATTTGCATAATAAGGCAGCACCGCTATGTTTTGGCAAGTTGGATTGCCAAGCTGGTCATACGTGAATATCTTCGGTGGTCTGCACTCCCTCTGAGGCCGTTGAGATCTCTGCTCTTCCTCAACACCTCGGGCTGGCGACTGAGGTACTTCTACAGGTAAGTTCTCCATTTGATTATTCTCAGGTAGGTTCCGGTAGGTTCGGTTTCCGTCGCTGTCAGGTACGTTATCCTCTTGACCCTCCTCGCTCTCAGGTAAGTGTTCCCCTGAGCTCTCCCCGCGGCCAGGTACGTAGTCCACTAAGTCCGTCCATTCATCCATGTCCTCCGGTTCAGATAGCCAACTGTCGACAGGTTCCCCTGTAACAACCTCCTGCTGATCCTGTGGTTGCCGTCGTGGCATGTCCACCAAGTAGTACTCCTCTTCATCGTCGTCGTCGTCTTCAGTAATTTATTTATCCGTCTCCGCTGTTCTCTGCGGTTTCACGCGTGGGTGTACTTGATCCTCCAGTGGCAGGTAGTCGCAGGGCAAGAGAAGATTGCGATGTAATACCCTAGTTCTCCCTTTCCCTTGCTCTGGTTTCAGCTCATAGACTGGTACATCTCTCCCCACTTGACGAACGACAGTATGGATCGTATCTTCCCAATGATTCCTCAACTTGCCTGGACCTCCCCGAGGCGTCATATTCCTCACCAGGACGCGGTCCCCTGGATACAATGCTGAGCTCCTGACTTTGGTATCATAAGCTCCTTTGCTCTTTACTGTAGCTTTATGCATGTTTTCTTGTGTGATCTTATAGGCCTCTTCCATGTCCTTTTTCCATTTCTCCACATAGTCACGGTGACTGCCACTGCTTGGTTCAGGATTCAGGTCGAATAGCATATCAATGGGTAGTCGTGGGGACCGTCCAAAGAGGAGGTAGAATGGGGAGAACCCCGTTACTTCACACCGAGTGCAATTGTATGCATATATCAGCTTGTTCAAAGAATCCTTCCAATTTGACTTTTGTTGGTCAGTGAGCGTCTTTAACATCTGAAGTAATGAGCGATTAAAACGCTCTACTTGTCCATTCCCCTGAGGGTGGTAGGGCGTTGTCCTCGACCCAGCGACGCCGCAGATTCTCAAACTCCGCCCCCTGATCATGATGTATCCTCGACGGAAATCCATACTTGAGAGGTGGAGGAAGTCAATCGAGACAAGTTCAAATGGCTGGGTTGTGATGATACTGGTGAGTGGTGCTCTTGTCTGACGGCAGGGTGTTTTCTGTTTCAGACAGCTACAACTCCTAAGGACATACTGCTCCACTTCTCTTTGCATATATGGCCAAAAGAACCGCTCCCGTATCAATGATGTTGTCCTGTCTATTCCTTGATGGCCCATTTCGTCATGTAGTTCCCTGAGCACTGTAGCTTTATGCTTTCCCGGCAGCACCAGTTGTCTCCGTTTTGCTGTCTTCCTGTAGAGTACTCCACCGTCCCATATCTCAAGCCTATCCCATTCCCTTAACAGGCATCGACTGTGCATGCTGAGACGTTTCAGTTCTCTCCCAACTGGTCTCGTTCCCGACAATTTGTACTGTACCACTGGTGCTATGTTTGGGTCATCGCTCTGACTCTGTTGTATCTCTGCTACGGTGAATGGTATAATAGATGCACTCCTGGTTGCCACTGCACATGTAGCCGAGATAGCCATCGACCATGTGACGTCAGACTCTTGCTGTGCTCCTACTGCCTGTGAAGTTGCTCCCACTGCATCAGATGACATCTCCTCGGTACAGTGTCGCATTAGGGTCTCCATGTCTATGGGCATCCTAGACAAGCTGTCCGCATCTATATTCTCTTTTCCTGGGCGATATTTAATGGTGAAATGAAAATCAGCAAGTTCTGAGACCCATCGACTCCCTGTTGCATTCAATTTGGCAGTGGACAACACATATGTGAGCGGGTTGTTATCGCTATACACTGTGAAGAATGGGGCGTAATATAAATAATCACAAAACCTTTCGGTGATGGACCATTTAAGAGCCAGAAACTCCAGTTTCCCCGAGTGGAGATTGTAGTTTTTCTCTGGTGCTGTCAAAGTTCGTGATCCATACGCAATGACTCTGAGTTTCCCAGTCTTTCGCTGATATAACACAGCTCCTAAACCCTTGTTGGACGCGTCCGTGTGAAGGATGAAAGGCTGAGAAAAGTCTGGGAATCCAAGGACTGGAGGCTGAACTAGACAGTCAATCAGCTGCTCTAGGATCCGTTGGTGCATGTCTGTCCACTTGATGGTACTCCTCTGATCTTTGCTTTTGTCTGCAGCTTCCTTCCTCTGTATTGTCCCTTGTTTTCTTCTTCCGGCACTTTTAGTAGGTCGTAGAGCGGACTGGCGATGCGAGAAAAATCCTTTATATATTGCCTATAGTAGCTTAATAGGCCCATAATACTCCTCAGCTCACCGACAGTCTTTGGCTTTTTCTTCTTGAGGGCCCGCACGGCTGCAGTGTCGGCTGGGTCCATTCTGCTACCTTCCGCAGACACAATTCTGCCAAGATACCGGACTTGAGTCTTGAAAAGGTCACACTTACGTGGCTTGAGTTTAATCCCATACTGCCGCAGACGCTGTAGTACTCTTCTGACATCGTTGACATGGGTTTCAAACGTTTTGCTTAACACAATTGTGTCATCCAAATATGGAACACATATTTCATCCCTTAAATCATCTAAACACTCCTCCATGCAGCGTTGGAATACTGCAGGTGCATTCATGAGCCCGAATGGGATTCTAACCCACTCATATAAGCCCCACGGGGTCACGAAGGCTGTCAGGTGCTTGCTTTCTTTGGCCATGAAGCCCTGGTGGTACGCTTTTCCCTGATCCAACAGAGAAAACAGGGTGTTCCCCCCCAGGTTATCCATAATGTCCTGTACCCGGGGGATTGGTTGCCGGTCAGGGTGAGTCTCTGTAGTCTATACATAAGCGCAAAGTGCCGTCTTTTTTCCTTACACAGACCACAGGAGAGGAATAGGATGAGTTTGATTTCTCAACCCAGCCTTGTGCAATCAAATCAAGTATATATTCCTTCATTTCCTGGTACAACGGCTTTGGGACAGACACGTATGTTCGTGCCACTGGGTCACTCTCTTTCAATGAAATGTTCAACTGTAACTGTTCAATACAGCCTATGTCATCATCAGTCCTGGAGAACGAACTGGATTCCTCCCATAGCATTTGACTTACTATTTGTCCCTGTTCCTCACCCATGTGACTCAGGTCAACAGGGGGGTCCCACAGCTCCTCACTGATATCATCCTTGTTGGCACCACGATTCTGAATGTGGTTTACATTGACAGGTGAGTGAGCCTTTTCCAGTATGCTGGCTGGATATATTGACTTGACAGGCTGTGCAGTGCCAATTAGGGTTTTCCCTGATACAATTATATCATGGTTGGTGGGGTTCTGCACATCCACAGTGACTTTTGGTGAAGCTCCCTTTCTGACTAATAAGAGGGTGTCACAAAATTCAAGCCTTCTGGCCATTGCTGGTTCTCATCTGGCTCAAATACCAGTGTTGTGTCCTCTTCAAAGGGCCTTGCCTGCACCCGACATTTAACCTGAACTGCACAATGTTTTGGCACAGTGATCTTCCCAATCATTGTTTTCACTGAATATTCACCCATCTGTTCTGTACTCACTGCGTTGATGAAAGCTCTTACTTGGTTCTTTTTCAAAGTCGGGAAAGCCATCTCCACGGTCTTCACCAAATTCTCTGGGTGAGTGTATTCTGTCTGCTTCTTTTGACTGTTTACGATGATACACTCAATAACATTAAAACCAAGTATGGGGCGAGGCTGCTGGTTACCTTTCAACACCAACACTGGGATTTGGAGCTCTGGGATTTGGAGCTCTTTAGCGTCAGCTGCCAAACTGAAAGTCACTTCTACATACCCGACATAGGGCATTCCGGTTCCATTTGCAGCTTCAAGGTGTAAGGGCTTAAGTGGATCAATAATCTCTGCAATTTCTCTCAGTTTTACATCCGGTAAGTGTTCAGCCTTCCACTCTTCATCTATAACACACACCTGTGAGCCTGTATCCCATAGCATCTGAGTTCTCTGTCCTTGTAAGTTTCAACTAGACATTTCTTTCCCACCAACTCAATCACTGTGGATCGACTTCTTGTCTGGCTGTTCCTGCCTTTATCATTAACACTGTGACATGTGTAAGTTCTTTGTCTCTCTTCTTTTGGCAAGTTGCATGGTGTACAGTTGTTTTTATGTTCTGACCAGTGGATAACTTGACATTCTCTTGAACAGTAAAGTGTTTTCTTACAGACAGAGCACTGTTTCAATGTTTGGTTTTCCTCTCCTCTTCCACAGTTTGCACAGCGTTGGGACACGTTTAAGTGTCGGGTCACTCCCGGTCCTGTGGAAGCGACCGCTCTTCGTTTAAAGGACTCTCACGGGCTGGTCTTGGTTTTCTGTACATCCTGCAGCCTGCACGGAAGTGCTCGCTACTTCCACAGTTGAAGCAATGCTGGCAGTACTCCACACCATTCTGTCTGCAGTTGAAACATACTGACCGGGCACGTGGTGCGGTGTAGAATCGTTCGGGTGAAGATCTCTGTTGAAACGGCGCTGTTTCTCTCATTGGGCCCTGTCCTTGAGCCCTGTCCATTGACCCTGTATCGGCCCGGATGGGTGATTGTAGGCTGGCATATTTCCATATTCTCTATCGGCCGGCTGATATTGCTGAGGCCCCTGTGTTGGCTTCTGGATACTTTCTCTGATGTGGGCGACCTCAGCTTTCAGATCCTTTAACATCACCATGTCTGATCGTAATTCTTTAAGCTCCATTAACAAATCAGATGCAGGGGTGGTTGTCTGTTGTTGTGAGTTACATTTCTTCTCGACAGAAACATCACTGGACTGGACTACATGGACATTAGTGGAACGAGGTGGTAAGTTCTGTCTCTTTTTATCCTGCCTCTTTGGCATTAGCGCATGCAACATTAAGTTTCTCCAGCAGCATTTCATCCGAGGTAGATGTCTGTAGGAGGTAAGGTTGTAGGTCACTCTTTACACTGTCGCTCTGTAAACCAGTAAGTACTGTATGCATGAACAGGCTCTGTACTAGTATGGGGTCGTACTTAAGGCCAGACTCTGCCTCCTGAGAGGCAAACAGAATTTTCTGTCTAAAGTCCATTGTACGCAGGAGAAAGTTCTGTGGGGTCTCCTTTTGACCCTGTGCGTCCGCGGTAAGTTGCTTGTACAGCTCTGTTGCACTCTTCTCCTGATAATGATACCTGAGGATACTACGTAAGGTAGGTAACGTGAGATCTTTTTTTCCTTCAAGGTAATTCCGCAGCTGCAGGCCTGGTACGATAGCTCTGATCACAGCGTCCACTATTTCTAGGTCTGAATAACCTTTACTCAGCCCGTTCTCCATTTGACGCGCCAGACTAGAAAACGTGAGCCTGTCTTTCTGTCCAAGTTCTCCTATTTGACCCGATATATTGAACTCTTTGCGCCAAGGTGCACTATCTGGATGGGCCGGTACCACATTATTTTGTGGTGAGTTGGGGTCTAGAGTAGGATCCACCTTTTTATTCACCAACACCTGCATTTCACTCTCCTTCTGCTGCAGAGCAAGTTTCAGTGTCTCTAGCTCCCTTTGCAATTTTTCCTGCTCCTCATTTTGTTTTGGTTTAGCTGATGAACTAATTTCACTAGTATCTTCAAATTTGTCCATCGTATCCTTTAAACTCAGCATCCATGCCATCATCTTCTAGGTTCTCCAAATAATCACTGTCCACATATTTTATGACATGTGAGATAAGAGCGTTGCGAGTTTTGTCCATCACATCCTCCTTCACTGACTGTGGTATTTGCAGCTCAATGATTTTTATCAGTTGGTCTTTGTTAAGTCTGTACAATGCTCCTTTTTAGCAGGTAGGTGGACAACAGTGCTAGTGTAGAGGGTTTTCACTGAATGTTGCTGCTCCCTAGTGGTCAGTTTGTTCACCTCAGAATGCACACGTACCAGTCACTTTTGGCCCTCTTTTATAGCCACTTTGTCCTCTGCTGCCTGGGTTGTTTTTGGAAGATGCTTGATGAGAGGGGTCCTTGTGGGTACTGAGGATGGTCCTCCCTTCTGGCATCTCCCAGCAGTGCCTCCAAATGTTGTACCCCTGGAACAGGGGATTATAGTATGTGAAACAATACGCAGACGTCTTCTCTCATTCAAGGCTTTGTATTGAATGGAGGACGGTGCTGCGGTTCCCCCTACAGGCAGGCTGAAGGCATGCGCAGACGTCTTCTCTCATTCAAGGCTTTGTATTGAATGGAGGACGGTGCTGCGGTTCCCCCTACAGGCAGGCTGAAGGCATGAGCAATCGATCAATCTCACAGACATTACTAGTCAATTATCTTCACTGTAGAAATACTATGCACTGTGCAGTTCACTATCATGCAGAAATATCATTCTATTACAATGACACTTAAATAAATAATCAATCAATCAATCATATAGGATGTTTCAACATGTGTGAACATTTTTCAACATGGTCAACACTCGTGATGATCAAAATAGTTGCGATTATCTCAAATAATTGCGACTAGGTGATTATGTAATAATTTCACAGGACTAATATACTGTAGGACCTATCCAGTTTCTGGATATACTGCAAAACCGCTGCAATCTGTTGACATCTGTTGTCATGACCATATATGGTCATGCCTGGGGGTGATGGACTCACTAACTGAGGGGAAATGCAAGTTTTCATAGTAAATGCGACCTGCTGTCTCAATAACCTGGAAGCCAAAGCTATTTTCTACAAAGGTTTTGAGGAAAACAAGTTGTTTCTTCTCAATGGTCAGTTAAAGTCAGTTTAAACTTCAGTCAGTTTTACCATGTACCCGTCGCCAGGCTACCGTTGTACCAGTCTTCCTGTTCATCTTATGCCCAATAATGGAGAATCTTGTGTCTGTCTGTGTCCGTTGCGTTGTATGCCCACATAAGGAGTTCTGTGTCAGGCCACCAGGTGTGCTCAAATACGGTGTCATCATGATGACAACAGTGTCCTCCATATATGGGGTTTTGTGGTTGTATCAACATTTGGTTGATGATAATAAGTATGGTGCACATTGTCGACATCTGCTCTATGTATGAAACAACCAACAGAGAAACCCGTCTACTGTTAAAGGCACGCGACACCGCTTTTACATCTGGCGACACAGAGGCCTACAGCACAGCCAGGGCTAATCTGAAACGGGGCATCAAGAGGGCCAAGCATGACCACAAGCTGAGGATTGAGGAGCACTTCGCTAACAACTCCGACTCCCGGCGCATGTGGCAAGGTATACAGGCTATTACAAACTATAAATCCACTAAAGCTTCACCTCTGTCCAGTGACACCTCCTTCCCTGACGAGCTGAATACTTTTTATGCTCGCTTTGATAGGGAGAATATGGAGACAGCCACCAAAGCTGTCCTCCCTACAAATCACCAGCCCCTCATACTCACCACCACTGACGTGCAGGCGGTACTGTGCAGGACAAATGCACGGAAGGCTGCTGGGCCTGACGGAATCCCTGGTCGGGTTCTCCAGGCCTGTGCTGTACAGCTATCCGGGGTTCTGACTGACATTTTCAACCTGTCCCTGACCCAAGCAATTGTTCCTATGTGCTTTAAAACCACCACCATCGTACCGGTACCGAAGCACCCCTCTGCTGAAAGGCTGAATGATTTCCGCCCTGTCGCACTCACCTCCATCATAATGAAGTGTTTCGAGAGGCTGGTCCTGGCTCATGTGAAATCCACCATCTCACAAACCCTAGACCAGTTCCAGTTTGCCTTTCGGGAAAACAGGAGCACGGAGGACGCCATTGCTACAGCCCTACACTTCACCATCTCTCACCTGGATACTGTCAACACCTGTGTGAGAATGCTATTCATAGACTTTAGCTCAGCATTCAACACAATCATCCCCTCCAAACTGATTAAGAAACTTACCGACCTTGACATTGACCCCCTGCTCTGTAACTGGATCCTTGACTTCCTTGTGAACAGACCCCAGCAGGTCAGGATAGGCAACCTCACCTCCTCAACCATCACCCTGAACACTGGTCTCCCGCAGGGTTGTGTCCTGAGCCCCCTCCTATACTCCCTCTTCACTTTCGACTGCACACCTGCACATGCCTCAAACCATGTCATCAAGTTCGCAGACGACACTACAGTGATTGGCCTTATCAAGAACAACGACGAACGCGCCTATATGGAGGAAGTACAACACCAGGTGAGGTGGTGCGCAGAGAACAACCTCGCCCTTAACACCTCCAAGACAAAGGAGCTGGTTGTGGACTTCAGACGGAGCAGAGGGGGGCAGCATGCTCCGATCCTCATCGATGGTGTGGAGGTGGAGCGTGTCACCAGCTTCAAGTTCCTGGGGGTCCACATATCTGAAGACCTCTCCTGGACCCTAAACACATCATCTCTCATAAAGAAGGCCCACCAGCGTCTCTTTTTCTTGCGGAGACTAAGGAAAGTCAAGCTATCCCACCAGACTCTGGAAAACTTTTACCGGGGTACCATTGAAAGTACATTGACCTACTGTATCACCGCTTGGTACGGAAACTGTACTGTGGCAGAGCGGAAATCACTACAGAAGGTGGTGAAAACTGCACAGCGCATTATAGGTTCCTCATTACCATCAATTGAGTCCATCCACAAACAACGCTGCCACTCTAAAGCCCTCAGCATCATCAAGGATGCCTCCCACCCCAACAACAGACTGTTCCACCCCTCCCATTCACAGAGGAGAAAAGGCTACAGATGCCTCAAGACTTCAACCACCCGATCCAGAAACAGCTTCTTCCCCTCAGTCATTGTCCTCTTGAACTCTCTGACCAAGAGATAGAGTCGTCGTCTCCCCCCCCCCCCCCCCCCCCCCCGGTCCAAAAACATGAACTCTTCACTGACTGTACATACACTGGTATTTCTTTTTCTTACTGCTTTTTATTATTGGTACCTACTGGGTGCTACTACTGACACATATGATTACTTTTGTACTGCTTTGGAGTGATGTCAACAAATCAATTTCGTTTTACATGTGTGTAAACAGTGTTCAATGACAAAATAAAATCCATCCATCCATCCATCCATCCATTCCACAAGTTCATTTGTTTTGAATGTACATTTCTTGAATTAAGCTAATGGCTTGTTTCTTTAGGAGAAGCATTGCATCTAAGCTGTCAAGGATATTGCATCAACCTGAAGATGTTTTTATTTCAGCTCTTTCAGCAGTTCCAGTTTCAAACAAAAAACAGACTGCTGATTTCAGATTATCAATTGTAACACTGGTCAAGGATGGGATTCTAACATCCAATGGAAACCTCCAGTCACAGACAGAAGCTTTACTTAATGAGTTAAAGCAGGACAGTGTAGTAGAGGAGATATCTATTGGACCTGGAGTGATCAACTTCAGGCTTCATCGTAAGCTACTTGTGCAGAAAATGTTGGAGCCCCTTGGAAAGGAGGATTCATTTGGATTAAATAGTGAGCTTTTTAACAGACTGGAGAAAGGAAAAACGTTGGTTGAATTCAGTTCTCCAAATATTGCCAAAAAATGTCATGCTGGACACCTGCGGTCCACAATGATTGGTAACTTCATTGCTAACCTTAAGCGGTCCCTAGGAAATGATGTTATTCGGATGAACTACCTTGGAGATTGGGGCATACAGTTTGGAATGCTGGGAGCTGGCTTTGAGCAGTACGGGAGCCAGGAGAAGCTTAAGGAGAATCCCTTGCAGCATCTGTTTGATGTCTATGTTCAAGTCAACAGAGAAGCAGAAATCAACAAGGACATACGGCATGCTGCTAGAGTCTTCTTTCGACATCTGGAACATCACGAAGTTAAAGCCATGGCACTGTGGCAACAGTTAAGAGAAATCTCAGTGAAGGAATATCAGCAGGTTTATAAGCGCTTAGGAGTCCACTAGTTTGACTGGGACAGGATGCTACAGGCAAAGGGAGACACAGGGGTGTTCCTGCAGTACACACATGCCCGCCTCTGCAGTCTGCTACACATGCAAGGTAATGGTCAGGAGCTTGAATTGGATCCTTCTGTTCTCCTTGAGCCAAGGACTATATCCATTCTGCAGCACCTCCTTTGCTACGATGAGGTGTTATATCGCTCTGCCCAGGATCTGCAACCCAAACACCTTGTCAACTTCCTGACAAAGCTATGCCGCTTGGTTGCCTTAGCACTCAGGGAGTTGCCAGTTAAAGGAAGCCCTCCCAATGTTGCACAGGCAAGGCTGCAGCTTTTCAACAGGACACGCTCGGTTTTGGCTAACGGCATGAGAATTCTCGGCATCACACCTGTTGACAAGATGTGAGTCTAACCTGTGTCTATATATGCAGCTGGCCACCTTGCCCTTCTGGGAGACGTACAGTTCATCTCCAATGTAGCATTCTTATCTGATATATTTGTCCACCTAAACCAGCTTAACCTCGACCTACAGGGATAGAGAAAGTCATTGGATATCATGCGAATAGTGACCGAGGGGGGAGGTGCCATTTTTCACACTAAGTAGCCTACCTACCAAGCCTGTTGTTGTAAAATAATAATAATATATACGAAGTATAGTAAAAACAATTGTATTAGAAAACTAGGTAAAAGGTTAAAAACTAGAAAACAAAATCAAAGTGGACAAACAAGAATGGTGTGTGTGTGTGTGTGTGTGTGTGTGTGTGTGTGTGTGTGTGTGTGTGTGTGTGTGTGTGTGTGTGTGTGTGTGTGTGTGTGTGTGTGTGTGTGTGTGTGTGTGTGTGTGTGTGTGTGTGTGTGTGTGTGTGTGTTGGCAGTGCTTGACCTGAGGGAGCGGGTGGGGGCATGGCGTTGGATTTGACTGGGAGCCAGTGCAGTTCACAGAGGACAGGTGTGATGTGGTCCCTGGATCGGGTTCTGGTGAGCAGGCGGGCGGCAGAGTTTTGGACATACTGTAGAACCTTGGTGGTGACGCTGTACAGGAGGCTATTGCAGTAGTCGAGTCTGGATGTGATGAATGAGCGTCTCAGCGGCAGTGTGTGATAGCATGGGACAAAGGCGGGTGATGTTGCGGAGTTGAAAAAAGGCAGTTTTGGTGATCTGGTTGACATGGGGCTGGAAGGAGAGGGTGGGGTCAAGAATGACACCGAGGTTACAGACTCGGGTGGAGGGGGTAACAGTGGAGCCATCAATAGTGAGGGAGAAATCATGAGAGGAGCGGGTGAGTGAGCGGCTTCCGATGGTGACGTATATGTCGATCAGTGTCGGGTGGATTAAAGGAAATGCCTCTATGTATATGTAATTTGTAAGTTGATTAGCGGTATACTGTGGTTACTTTGCGTATGCCCGTTTGATGCGTATGTATCGTAGCAGCATATGACATCAGAGTATAACTGGTATAACTAGCTCTCAATGATGACGTAATAAAGATGTGGATTAAAGGACCCAATGCCAGGGTGTAATTGGTTTTCGATGGTGACGAAATGACGATATGTTTTAGTGTCGGGAGGATTAAAGTTAATGCCCCTATGTATACTGTACATGTATGTAATCTTACACCACTGCCATATCAAGCACAAGTAGTCATTAGTCATACGCTGGCACGGCGCATAGACATCAAACGGCGACGCACTGGACGAAAACTATTACTTGCGCGCTCTGCTTGTGCAAGTAATAATAATTAGTATTTCTACTTATAATCAAGTGATTCCCTGGCGTGATTACTATAGGCTACGGCAAAAATAATTATACAACACTATTGGAAATTGTACAACTATTATTTAAACTTGGGCGAATCCACTTGGTCACGTATTTTGTCTGGCTTTGGGTTGGGTGACCGGAGTCACCGGACGAATTAATTTGTAGCGTATTCCGCAGGTGCGCCGTTGTCTCTTGCTGCTACACAGCACTGCCCCCTCCACCACAGGCTGCAAACACACAGTGGATTATTTTTGAGCGAGCAAAACTCGAGCCAAGGCAGCGCATCAGACGTTCCTTTGGCTATATCTTGGATGGAACTTGACGCGACTTGTCTGCTAGTGCCCAAGCAGCTCGATAGTGTGTGACGCAGCAGTGGTGGTACACATATTCAGAGACTTGACACGAATACATTGATTAAATTAGGTTTGCTTAAAGTCGACGTTCTACCACCTTTGCACAACAGGATTGCACCCACTGGTAAAATCCAACCACACTTCTGAGGACTTTTGTATTTGTTCGACATGCTGCTACACTCTGTCTCCGTCTGACCGTCTCACTCTAAGTTTCCATGCTGGTCCTAGATCAGTGGGAATAGTTATAGTATCCACCCCACTCACTCATGTAGGTGGTGTGACGTCACCACAGAGACAGATAAGACCCGTTTGCAGAACCGTTCATTCATAAAAAACGATTGAGTACCAACCCTAGTTCTGCCATTCCATTGTTGGTCCTTCCTCACCCGTCCATCCTGTTCTGACATTCCATATGTTGATCTGACCTCATCAAACCCTGTGCACTCAAGACACGCTCCATATATGGCCAGTACAGAATTCATTCCATATGTTGATCTGACCCCCCATGCAAAAGCGCCAGCGCTCTCCCAGCAGTCTGCCGTCACCCAGGCGGATGCGTGCACGCGACCTTGCCCTTTATTTACCACATCTTACTGGTAATTATTTAGATTTTGTTTGTCACCATCTTTGTGTAGTGGGAGGACATGAGCCTGTATCCAAATACGGGGAAAGCGACGTGTTAAAATAGGGATTTATGTGTAACAGGTCCGAGTGAGGTGACCATGTATACAGCTATAGTTGATCATAAAGTAGCCGATCTCTGTGAAATTAGGACAGAATGATGTAAGACAGAGACGGTGGTTCTTTGCTCTTTCAGTGCTGTGTAAACAATTGACGTTTATTTTGAATGAACACATTCTTCTCATGTAGCCCATGTTTTGTTATTGCATCATCATGCTATTATGTCCATTTTACAGTAATGTAGAAATGTCCTTTACAGAAATGTATTAATTTAGAATGTCCAAACAATGACCAATCAATGCAATGCATCTTGATGAACTCCTTCTCAATTGTGCACATATTACCCTATAAACAGTAACCATATGTCTTTGGGCTAACATTCTTAATAAAACCCTGATTGATTAATTTATAGGCTCTTGGAGAATGGTGAAAGTACAGAGTGGACTCGACAACAATAACATAATAACACTTTTGTATCATCACACTTTTGTATCATCACACACATATAATGCTGGACCCAGCTGAACCCAACCTGAACCATACTGCTGGGGAGAGTCTTAAAGCTAATGATATAGCCACTTAGCACTCAAGCACTTTACATTACTATAGTTCACCATTACGTTTTTACTCATCAAATTACCCCATGAATTGTAGCCACACCTGCTCAAAACAACACTCTTTTAGTTACATACTAAAAACTACTTTGTTTGATTGATTGATTGAAGAATTTATTAACAGTTTGCAGAATTACAGTACATTTCAAGCACAAACTCAATACAAAGGCTGTTAACTGTGAGTGGACGACCCAATTAAGCATTACACTTGTTTCCAATAGGGTCCACCATGTTCAAATCATCAAAACATTTAGAGACGTACAAATAGACACTTCTATAGACAGAACAGGAATTCATCATAAAGGAGGTAAAAAGGGAAAAGAGATATATACAGTGAGGGGAAAAAAAAGGGGGGGGCGGGGGGGGGGGATTCAGATTTTACGTGGGCCAGTTTCGAATTGCAGCCATCCGTAGGTGCCCTTTGAGAGCGGTTTTGAAGGAGTCAAGGGATTCGCATGTCTTAATGACAGTTGGTAGGGCGTTCCACATTTTGGTGGCATAGGAGCGAAAATAATTTAGTCCCTTGTTTGTGCCGAATCTGGGTTGTACATGGTTCGTTGCACTCCCTCTGGTGTTGTGGGTGTGGACTTCGTTAACATTAAGGAAGTATCTAGACAGGTACATGGGTATCTTGGTGGTGTATCGAATCTTGTGGACCAGACCCATTGCAAGATGCTGTACTCTGTCGTCGACCCTAAGCCATTCCAGCCTGTCGAAGTGGGCAGGGGTGAGGTGGGTTCGGGGGGCTAGATCAAGTAGGAGCCTGACCAGTTTGTTTTGGGAAGTCTGGAGCCTGGTTTTAAGGGCCTTTGAGGTGCTGTGGTACCAGGAGGTGCATGCATAGTCAAAGAATCCCTGTACAAGGGCTCCTGTTAAGGTCTTCAAGGTGTTTTTGTTGACCAGTGAGGAGATCCTGTAGAGGAATCTTGTTCTATGGTTGACTTTTTTGATTACGTTGGTGGCCATTTTATCACCGGAAAGATTAGCCTCCAGGATGGAACCTAGGTAGGTAATTTCATCTTTACGTGTGATAACATTGTCACCCACTCTAACCAAGAAGCCATTTGCCTTGCTGAGATTACTAATAGAGCCAAAGAGAATGGATTCAGTTTTTCCCAGGTGTAAACTGTGTTACTTTTGTGCCTTACAAACCTGTGAAATTAGGACAGAATGATGTAAGACAGAGACGGTGGTTCTTTGCTCTTTCAGTGCTGTGTAAACAATGACGTTAAAATGGGCTCCTGTCTACTAGTACTGCAATAGCGACACCACTGCCTAGCACTGCCCCCTACTGTTTTGGAAGACACATGGCAGTTTTACAACAGAGTTGACAGGCAGAATTAAATGAAATGAATACATCATAACCAAGTTAAATATCCATTTTGTGACCACACAATAGTGGGCGTCACACACTCCCCCTCAAAGAAAAATGGCTCCAATATAGCATTGCAAAACAAAACAAAAGGATTATGTTTAACTTTTCAATACCCCTGCCATAAGGCACAAAGGTTGTACAGGGAAACCACTGATATGGCATAGTGAGGTAGGGTAGTTGATATGGAACGTGTGGTGGCTGCATTTCCCATACTGGTATATGTGGCACGTACCCATAGGCACTTAAAATGTCAACTCTGCCCTGTGGCTGGTAAGACGGTTCACCCAAAGTTTCATATGTAAACCTCTGAGCAGGCTTCTTCTCACGAATGGACTTTCTGGTTGTAGTACCTTGGCCAACTGGCTGGCCTGACGGCGGGGCATGTGTCTGAGGACCTGACAAGTAATAGTCTGTCTGTGATACAGCTGGACTAGGCATAAACCCTGACTGCTCATTGGGTGATTGAGGCGATATGGGCCTATACTCTTCGTCCGATACCACTTGCTCTAATCCCTCCCCCTCATTTGCTGACCCTGTGTGAAATGCTGTGTTGTCTGGTATGTCCTGTAATGTCTCTTCGTGCAGAAGAGAGTGGGCAGGGGCCTTCCCTGACTCTTGCATGACTCTTAGAGGTTCACTGACAGGTCCTCTTCTTATTCGGAGCCAGTAACCCTGTCGCTTCGTGCCTTGTACAATTGTAGGCCTGGATCATCTGCGGCAAGTGCTCTTTCCATCTGTGTTTTTCTTTCTCTTTCAAGGTGCGGAGTAGTTGCAGCAGGGTCCTGTTGAACCTTTCTGAAGAGTGCTCAACTCCTGAGAGCCGTTGCAAGGTCTTAAACAGATTGTTTTCAAATTCCCGGCCCTGGTCATAGTGGAGCTTTCTCATATAACCGAACCGGGGAATGAAATCATCAAATAGCTTTTCTGCTGCTGTCTTGCCTGATTTGTCGGATAGGCTTGGGCAAACCGAGTAAAATGGTCGACGACAACTAGGATGTACTCGAACCCTCCAACACTCGGCTCTAGGTGCATATAATCAATTGACACTAGTTCAAGGGGTGCTGTGGTGGTAATTGACCCCATAGGAGCCCTTATATGAGAAACCGGTTTCTTTTGTTTAATACATGGACACTTCCTTGTCACATAGATCTCGATTTCTTTCTTCATATAGGGCCAATAGAATCTCTCTCTGGTTAGATTAATGACCTTCTCGGTTCCCACATGACCCATGTCATCATGGAGGTGTTTCAGGGCAGTGGCTCTGTATTTTTCAGGTAAGACCAGTTGACGTCTCTGCCCTGCCTTTCTGTACAGTAGTCTATTGTCAATCTGGAGTCTTCCCCACTCGTGTAAGAGCCTCTTCACTGGGCCACTGGCACCTTTCCTGATTTGACTTGTTAGGTTGGTGTGTCTTTCCTTGAGTTTGATGACTTCACGTATTACTGGGTCCTCTCTCTGAGCATTCACCAGCTCTTCACGACTCATGACAGACTGGGATCCCAGAGCGTAGGATACTGAACTTCCCTGGGCCAAGTTTAGAACAGCAACATAGGCCACATCCTTTTCCTTGGCTGCCTGACTACCTCCCCAGGTTGCTTGAACTGTCTCCTCTGACAGTTCCTCCGTGCATGCAGTGACATACTCAGCCATGTCCAGTGGTAGTCTGGAGAGAGTATCGGCGTCAATGTTGGCTTTACCCGGCCTGTATCGGATATCAAAGTGGAAGTCCGACAACTCCCCAACCCATCTGTGGCCTTCAGCATTCAGTTTGGCGGTGCTCATTACGTAGGTCAGAGGGTTGTTGTCAGTGTACACCGTGAAATGGGGAGCATAGAAGAGGTAGTCTCGATACTTCTCGCACACCGCCCACTTTAATGCAAGAAACTCAAGCTTCCCAGAGTGGTAGTTCTTCTCTGCAGGGGACAGTGTTCTCGACCCATAGGCAATAACCCTCAACTTCCCCTCCTGGCGCTGGTATAACACGGCCCCCAGGCCTTTTGCTGATGCGTCTGTGTGTAACACAAATGGCAGGTCGTAGTTGGGATAGGCTAACACCGGTGGGCTGGACAAGACGTTTATCACACGATCTAGGACCCCCTGATGTTCCTGCGTCCACCGTATGGGGGTTCTTGAGGACAGCTGGCCTTCCTTCCCCTTGCTGCTTTTGAATGCCGACGGTGTGATGTGGTTTCCCTTTACTTGTAGGAGGTCATACAATGGCTTCGCTATTCTGGCAAAATCCTGCACATAGCCTCTGTAGTAGCTTAAAAATCCCAATAGCTTCCGAGCATCGCCAGCCGTTTTTGGGGTTCTTTCTCTCAATGCTTGGACCGCTGTCAGGTCTTTGGGGTCAATCCTCACCCCATCAGCTGAGACAAGCCTCCCAACATAGCGCACCTCCTTCTTGAATAGCTCGCACTTATCAGGCCTGAGCTTGATGCCATACTGTTGGAGAGCCCTCAGGACCCGTCTCAGCCTCTCCACATGTTCCTCAAATGACTTTGCGTAGCAAAGAATGTCATCCAAGTAGGGGATGCAACACTCATCCCGTAGGGAATCCAACACCTCCTCCATACATCTCTGGAATGCGGCCGGGGCATTTGAGAGGCCGAAGGGGATGCGGACCCACTCGTAGAGTCCCCAAGGGGTGATAAATGCTGTCAGGTACCTGGATCCCTCTGAGATATACCCCTGGTGATATGCTTTCCCTTGGTCCAAGATAGAAAACCAGCGGTATCCTCCCAGTGTGTTCATCAGGTCCTGGATCCGTGGGAGGGGGTGTCTGTCTGGTACGTTTTTTCTGTTGAGGAGTCTGTAATCAACACAGAGTCTCATTGTCCCATCCTTTTTGCGTACACATACCACTGGAGCAGAATAGGGTGACTTTGATTTCACTATCCACTTTCTGGCCAACAGGTCTTGAATGTACTCTTTAACCTCTTTATAAAGTGGTTTAGGTATGGCTGCATATGAGCGCTGCACCGGAATGTCATCCTTCACCGTGATCGCCATTTGAAGGTTGGGAATGCAGCCAATTTCATCATCATGCGCGAATGCATTGGACTCTTCATAGAGCAGCTGCTTCACCACAGCCTGCTCTTCATCATGCAAATGACCGATGTCAACGGGTGGGTGCCATAGTGTTGCTGGCTTTGTTTTGTCACCCCCATTAGTGGGAGAGAGTGTGCCAACTTCATTCACTTCAACATTGCTGACTTGGTCTGTTTCAATTATTCTGTCAATCGGTTGGATGCTGCCCAAAGGTGTGCGGCTAGCTAAAGTCACATCATGTGTAGTTGTGTTGCCCACTGGGATTACAATGAAGGGTCTTTCAGTGTGGTGCACTTCAACCAGACCATCACCCATGTCTAGCTGCTCGAGCCGTTGGTCATCAGGACAGTGTTCAAACAGGGCAAGGGAATGAGTGAAACTTACAGGTACTGGGAACTTAAGGTGGGCAACCTGACCTGGGTGAATAACAATATCATGTTGGCCTACTTTTGCGGACACTTGCTCACACTGGTGGGTGTTTTTCTCGGCCTGGATGAAGTTTACTACTGCCTCGACTTTGTCAGTTTCAATTTGCATGGCCCCTTTGAGAAGGCTGCATATGACCGGTAGGGCTTCTGTTTCATTTCCCTGACTCAGAATGATCTCTTGGATGACATTAAAGCCTAACAGTGGTCTTAGAAGGTCGACTCGGCTAACAAGGAATGGTACTTTAATGGAATAGTTTGGATTATCATTATCAGGCAAGTAAACAATCACTTCCATCCATCCATCATAGGGGATTGCTCCTCCATTGGCAGCAAAGACCTTCAGATCATAATCGCCCATCATTTCACTCAAATTAATTGTGTGCAAGAACACATTCTGTACGGTATGTGCCTCATACTTAATTTCATCTGCCTGCCTGGATGTGACAGTGACCCTTTGCTTAAGTCCCACCACTGCGTTTCATTTTCTAGCTGTCTGGCTGTAATCAATTCTTGGAAGAGTTCTGTTGTGCCCCTCTCCCCCATGTGAGACCGTAAGAAACTCTTTAACTCAGTTATTGTCATCTCATCTTTGCTGATCAACATGTCTTTGAAATGACCTGGCTTTATCACCCGAATGACCTCACCCTCTGTGTGTTGTTCCTTCAAACCCTCGTCTATCTGCTTGCAGATGTTACTGTAGCTAATATCTGCTGTGCTGTCACCTATTTGACCACCATGCACTTTAAACTATTTTCTGTGGAACAGTGCTAAATCTCTGAGAGTCACTAGACTATCACCCCTATGAGAAGATGGCTGGGAAGAGGGGACTGGCCTGGTGGTATGTGTACTTATGGACTGATTAGAATCAACATGGTCACCGGTAGGCGAAGGGGAAGAGGTACTATGGCCACTAGGAAGAACTGCACTGTAAAATAGCTCGAACCAGTGCTGGTTATTTAGTTAGGACCCACGACAGTGGTGTTCGATACGAACTTAACCGGGATGTTGAAACCTCCAATGAAAAGCTCTATAATTTGCTTGGCCAGATATTCCGTCCTATCCAACTGACTCAGGCCAAAGATATTAGAAGATATTCTGCCACCTTAAGTCTCTGACTGTAATCCTTTTATACTTTTTAGTTATATGTGTGTCATAATGACAATGCTATCCAATCGCATATGACGATGACACACGTGTACATCCCTATATGGGGTTCCCACATCAATCCGATGTCAGCATTGGATATTTCCATTATCTCCACATATGGGCCATAAATCATCATCATATGTGGAGATCCAAGTGACAGCCTTTTATCCCCATATATGGAGATCCATTTGAGAGCCTTCGCAACAGCCATCCCCAGATTTCCCATGGAAATATGTAAAATATCAAGAAGGCTTGAACAGTTCGCCCATTGCAAGCGTACCTGGCCCTTGGGCCACCCCATCGAAAGCGTACCTGGCCCTTGGGCCACCCCATCGAAGGCGTACCTGGCTCTTCGAGCCACCGCATCAAGAGCGTACCTGGCCCTTGGGCCACCCCATCGAAGGCGTACCTGACTCTTCGAGCCACCGCATCAAGATCGTACCTGGCCCTTGGGCCACCCCATCGAAGGCGTACCTGGCTCTTCGAGCCACTGCATCAAGAGCGTACCTGGCCCTTGGGGTGCTACTACCGTACCATGCATGATGACTGTTCGTCACCGGTTATGCTCATGGTAATTTCTGCAAGAGTGACCGTCCAGCCTCCTTGCTGGACTACTTCGGTCCCTATGAACCTGGACTTCTGGTCTGTCAGCTTGCACTTTCATCTCGATATCCTATCGGTGAACAAAGCCTCTGCCGTCCTCCGACTGCTCCAACATCTATGGGAAGGTTGATATAGCTCCGATGCCCTTGCATCATCATGCTGTCCAGACAATGCTCTCATGATATCCACCAGAGCGTTCCGCTTCCGTCCTCCGACTGCTCCAACATCTATGGGAGGGTTGATATAGCTCCGATGCCCTTGCATCATCATGCTGTTCAGACAATGCTGATATCGCCACATTGCCACCCCCAGATTTCCCATGGAAATCTGTACCATATCTAGAAGGCTTGAACAGTGGACCCCTCAGGCCACCCCAATACAAGCATACGGAGGCTTGAACAGCAAACGTCAGCCATTCAGGCCACCCCATTGAGGGCATCCAAGCGTCCCGCTTTCTTCCTTCACCAACTGTGTCTTCCTGGTGAACGAGACCCTCGTCGGATGTTGTATCTTGCTGGTGAACGAGACCCTCGTCGGATGTTGTATCTTCCTGGTGAACGAATCCCTCGTCGGGTGTTGTATCTTGCTGGTGAACGAGACCCTCGTCGGATGCTGTGTCTTCCTGGTGAGCTGGATCCTCGTTGGATGCTGTGTCTTCCTGGTGAGCTGGACCCTCGTCGGATGCTGTGCTGTGTCTTCCTGGTGAGCTGGACCCTCGTTGGATGCTGTGTCTTCCTGGTGAGCTGGACCCTCGTCGGATGCTGTGTCTTCCTGGTGAGCTGGACCCTCGTTGGATGCTGTGTCTTCCTGGTGAGCTGGACCCTCGTCGGATGCTGTGACTTCCTGGTGAGCTGGACCCTCGTCGGATGCTGTGTCTTCCTGGTGAGCTGGACCCTCGTCGGATGCTGTGTCTTCCTGCTCCTTGTCGGCTGCTGTATCTTCCTGCTCCTCGTCGGCTGCTGCATCTTCCTGCTCCTCGTCGGCTGCTGTATCTTCCTGCTCCTCATCGGCTACTGCATCTTCCTGCTTCTCGTCGGCTGCTGCATCTTCCTGCTCCTCGTCGGCTGCTGTATCTTCCTGCTCCTCGTCGGCTGCTGTATCTTCCTGCTCCTCGTCGGCTGCTGTATCTTCCTGCTCCTCTTCGATTGCTGTATCTTCTGCTCCTCGGTAGATTCCGCCATCGGTGGTATATCCATCGTAGTCTTGATGTCCGAGCCTGCTCTGCTGTCCCAAGAATCGATTCCCATGCCGTTTTGAAGATGAACTCTCCTGTCCTACGCCGGGTCCTTCAATCTCTGCTGGACATGGAAATCCCACAACGTCGGGTCCCTGGCATCCAACCAACTAATGCTCAGAACCTCCGGAGCCCACATGCTCCGAAGGCGAAGTGTGTCCCACCACTTCGGATCCCTGGCATCTAACCAACTGATGTCCAGAACCTCCGGAGCCCACCTGCTCCGAAGGCGAAGTGTGTCCCACCACTTCGGGTCCCTGGCATCTAACCAACTGATGTCCAGAACCTCCGGAGCCCACCTGCTCCGAAGGCGAAGTGTGTCCCACCACTTCGGATTCCTGGCATCTAACCAACTGATGTCCAGAACCTCGAAGTGTGTCCCACCACTTCGGGTCACTGGCATCTAACCAACCGATGTCTAGAACCTCGAAGTGTGTCCCACCACTTCGGGTCCCTGGCATCTAACCAACCGATGTCCAGAACCTCGAAGTGTGTCCCACCACTTCGGGTCCCCGGCATCTAACCAACCGATGCCCAGGACCTCCAGAGCCCATAGACTCTGGAGGCAAACGTCCAGAGTCCGTAGGCCCTGGGCCCAAATGATGATTGTTGAAGCGCACCTGCTCCACAAGCTATACCACCTACCTGGTGTTGTAACCTCCTGGCTCCTGGGGAATCCGTCCCACCACCATCCTCTAAGGTCTCCGAAATCCTGTTACTGCCGTACGCCCTAATCCGTTCTCGAATGGACCATGTAAAATAGCTCGAACCAGTGCTGGTTATTTAGTTAGGACCCACGACAGTGGTGTTCGATACGAACTTAACCGGGATGTTGAAACCTCCAATGAAAAGCTCTATAATTTGCTTGGCCAGATATTCCGTCCTATCCAACTGACTCAGGCCAAAGATATTAGAAGATATTCTGCCACCTTAAGTCTCTGACTGTAATCCTTTTATACTTTTTAGTTATATGTGTGTCATAATGACAATGCTATCCAATCGCATATGACGATGACACACGTGTACATCCCTATATGGGGTTCCCACATCAATCCGATGTCAGCATTGGATATTTCCATTATCTCCACATATGGGCCATAAATCATCATCATATGTGGAGATCCAAGTGACAGCCTTTTATCCCCATATATGGAGATCCATTTGAGAGCCTTCGCAACATGCACCATTATCAACATTTTCGGGTAGTGTGCCGGTGTTGTGAGTGTCGGTCGGTTTTGACTTTGCATGAGCCATAGCACTTCCTGCCCCTTCCTCTACGGTTTCAACACGGCCGGAAGGGCCTTTCATCATTTCGTCAATAAGATCTTTCAACATGAATAAGTGGGACATCCCCTCATCCTCTAATTCAAGTACGGATTTGGAGGACATGTATGAACAAACATAATCAAAACAATCTCCTTCATCACCCTTATCCCACTTATCTGCATTAGGTGATTCTGAGATGATCCTTGCGGCTTCAGAGATCTGATCGGCAGAAAGGCGTAGCAGTCCCTTCTTTATTGACCAGACCAGCTCTTTTCGTACGTTGGCCATAGTTCACGCTTGCCCGACGCTCAGGTGACGCTGAGCTGAGCTCCTCTCTGACGGTAGACAGACGTTGGACTGACGTGACGCTGAGCTCCTCTCTGACGGTAGACAGACGTTGGACTGACGTGACGCTGAGCTCCTCTCTGACGGTAGACAGACGTTGGACTGACGTGACGCTGAGCTCCTCTCTGACGGTAGACAGACGTTGGACTGACGTGACGCTGAGCTCCTCTCTGACGGTAGCAGATGTTGGACTGACGTGACGCTGAACTCCTCTCTGACTGTAGACAGACGTTGGACTGACATGACGCTCAGCCCCTCACTCTGACTGTAGACAGACGTCCTGGACCGCTGGACACGCTCAGCCCCTCACTCTGACTGTAGACAGACGTCCTGGACCGCTGGACACGCTCAGCCCCTCACTCTGACTGTAGACAGACGTCCTGGACTGCTGGACATGCTCAGCCCCTCACTCTGACTGTAGACAGACGTCCTGGACTGGCGTAGCCCCTCTGCTTCAGACGGTCAACTGGTTCAGTGATCACTGGACTGATGCCACATGGCGTGCTGATGGCGTCAATCCCGGACGAGCCCCCATGAAACTGTAACAGGTCCGAGTGAGGTGACCATGTATACAGCTATAGTTGATCATAAAGTAGCCGATCTCTGTGAAATTAGGACAGAATGATGTAAGACAGAGACGGTGGTTCTTTGCTCTTTCAGTGCTGTGTAAACAATTGACGTTTATTTTTAATGAACACATTCTTCTCATGTAGCCCATGTTTTCTTATTGCATTATCATGCTATTATGTCCATTTTACAGTAATGTAGAAATGTCCTTTACATAAATGTATTCATTTAGAATGTCCAAACAATGACCAATCAATGCAATGCATCTTGATGAACTCCTTCTCAATTGTGCACATATTACCCTATAAACAGTAACCATATGTCTTTGGGCTAACATTCTTAATAAAACCCTGATTGATTAATTTATAGGCTCTTGGAGAATGGTGAAAGTACAGAGTGGACTCAACAACAATAACATAATAACACTTTTGTATCATCACACACATATAATGCTGGACCCAGCTGAACCCAACCTGAACCATACTGCTGGGGAGAGTCTTAAAGCTAATGATATAGCCACTTAGCACTCAAGCACTTTACATTACTATAGTTCACCATTACGTTTTACTCGTCAAATTACCCCATGAATTGTAGCCACACCTGCTCAAAACAACACTCTTTTAGTTACATACTAAAAACGGACATTTGTATTACTTTTGTGCCTTACAAACCTGTGAAATTAGGACAGAATGATGTAAGACAGAGACGGTCGTTCTTTGCTCTTTCAGTGCTGTGTAAACAATGACGTTAAAATGGCGCTCCTGTCTACTAGTACTGCAATAGCGACACCACTGCCTAGGTTATGAATACATCATAACCAAGTTAAATATCCATTTTGTGACCACACAATAGTGGGCGTCACATATGCGTAATGTATGTTGCAATAAAAGGTGCCATATATGGAGATCTAAGTGTCTCCATGATGTCACGAGACATCACATGGCGCGATATCATATATGGAGTCATGGGTGACTAACTAACGGACGGGAGATGCACGTCTTCTAAGCTTAAGTAATTTCTCACACATTGTTTTTATTTAAAAATAAGTGTTTGCTTCAGAGCCAACCATAGTACTATAACGGCTGTAACTCTAGTTACTAACAATATTTTAACTTCTCTGCACAATACATTACATTGCGCCGCCCTCTTTGTGGATCTTGATCACTAACCTTAACCATACCTTTCCCTAGGAAATGATGCTATTCGGATGAACTACCTTGGAGATTGGGGCATGCAGTTTGGAATGCTGTGAGCTGGCTTTGAGCAGTACGGGAGCCAGGAGAAGCTTAAAGAGAATCCCTTGCAGCATCTGTTTGATGTCTATGTTCAAGTCAACAGGGAAGCAGAAATCAACGAGGACATACGGCATACTGCTAGAGTCTTCTTTCGACATCTGGAACATCAAAAAGTTAAAGCCATGGCACTGTGGCAACAGTTAAGAGAAATCTCTGCGAAGGAATATCAGCAGGTTTATAAGCGCTTAGGAGTCCACTATGACATTTACTCTGGGCAGTCGTTTCATCAGGGACAAACCCAGGAGGTGGTACAGCAATTACACAACCTGGGGCTGCTAAAAATAACAGAGAAGGGAACTGGTGTTGTGGACCTGTCTCCTTGTGGGGACATGTCCAGCTACTCAACAGCACTCTGCAGTGATGGTACATCTCTCTACATTACCAGAGATATTGCCGCAGCCATAGACAGAAAAGAAAAATACACTTTCCACGAGATGATTTATGTGACAGACAAAAGTCAGGACAATCACTTCCACCAGTTGTTCCAGGTTCTGCTGACTATGGGACATTCCTGGGCTCAGATGTGCCGACATGTCCTTTGGCCTGGTGCAGGGCATGAAGACCAGATGTGGCGAAGTGATCTTTCTGGAGGATGTG
Source organism: Electrona antarctica (assembly GCF_951216825.1). Classification (NCBI taxonomy): domain Eukaryota; kingdom Metazoa; phylum Chordata; class Actinopteri; order Myctophiformes; family Myctophidae; genus Electrona; species Electrona antarctica. The sequence continues at coordinate 290,858 of NW_027637470.1, read as the reverse complement.
CTGGATGAGGCTCGTGCCAGGATGCTGCACAACATGAGCCAATCAATGACAACAAAATAAATGGAGAACCCTGAGGACACTGCAGAGAAAGTTGGAATCAGTGCACTTATTGTTCAAGATTTCAAAGGTCCCCTAGAGTCCGATTATAAGTTTGACTGGGACAGGATGCTACAGGCAAAGGGAGACACAGGGGTGTTCCTGCAGTACACACATGCCCGCCTCTGCAGTCTGCTACACATGCAAGGTAATGGTCAGGAGCTTGAATTGGATCCTTCTGTTCTCCTTGAGCCAAGGACTATATCCATTCGGCAGCACCTCCTTTGCTACGATGAGGTGTTATATCGCTCTGCCCAGGATCTGCAACCCAAACACCTTGTCAACTTCCTGACAAAGCTATGCCGCTTGGTTGCCTTAGCACTCAGGGAGTTGCCAGTTAAAGGAAGCCCTCCCAATGTTGCACAGGCAAGGCTGCAGCTTTTCAACAGGACACGCTCGGTTTTGGCTAACGGCATGAGAATTCTCAGCATCACACCTGTTGACAAGATGTGAGTCTAACCTGTGTCTATACATGCAGCTGGCCACCTTGCCCTTCTGGGAGACGTACAGTTCATCTCCAATGTAGCATTCTTATCTGATATATTTGTCCACCTAAACCAGCTTAACCTCGACCTACAGGGAGAGAGAAAGTCATCGTGGACATGGTTGAAAAGCTTGAGACATTCACAAGGAAGCTGGAGTTGTATGAGACAGACATATCCACTGGCAGGCTCCTACATTTCAGTATGCTAAAAAAAAACAGGAATTGAGAAAAGTGACAGAGCTGATGACTGACTTCATCAAGCGCCTACAAGAGAACTTCACTGGTTTGATGACTACTTTATCCCAAGATAACTCATTGACTTTGTACGTGACCCTCTCACAGTCAAACCGGGTGAAGACTTCTCCTCCCAGGCGAAAAAACGGATTCCCTCGTTATGAGGCTGCATTGGAAATGGAGTTAATTGACTTCCAAACAACCACCCTGAGATACACTCCAAAGTGCTGAGTCCACGGCTGCCTTTTGGGTAGCATGCTCAGAAGAGTACAGTAACATCAAGAGACTCCACCTATGTGTGTAAGTCGGCCTTTTCCTCAATGAATGTGATAAAGACGCACGAGAGGACTCGATTGACACACAAAAACCTTGAGAACTATGACGTCCATATCACCAGATATCATGCGAATTGTGACCGAGGGGAGATGCCATTTTTCACACTAAGTAAGTAGCCTACCTACCAAGCCTGTTGTATTTTGTATTGAGTTAATAAATGGCGCATTGTAATTCATGTCTAATGTAGGAGAACTGTTCTGTCGTTTCAGGAGCTTCTGTGATAAAGCAGTTCATGTATAAGTGGAAGATTACATTTTTATTTTTGGTTCGATTTTAAGTTGGTTTAACTGCATTTCGTCAGTCACATGTAGGCCTGAAATAAAGTTTGAGTGAAAATCAATCAATCTTTATTTCAGACCCAGGGAGATCCATATCACAAACATTACAATATAACAATGAATGAATGATTAACTGAACTGGTGTTTTTTTATTTCACACCATACTTGTTTGCTATTTCAGCACCAGGTGCTGTCCATTGACTTTTGTCATGTCATTCAGCAAGCGCCACTACACTGCGGCTATACCCCGATCCCATACCGTCCTGTGCACGTCATTCACTTTCAACACCGTAGGTGCATTTACTCTGAAAACCTGCATCTCCCGTCCGTCCGTTTGTCACCCACTCCTCCATACATGGTCACGGCTCTGACATAATATCTCATATATGGTCACACCTCGTGACATCACCCCACTCACTCATGTAGGTGGTGTGACGTCACCACAGAGTCAGACGAGACCGGTTTGCGGAACCGTTCATTCATAAACGATTGAGTACCAACCCCAGGTCTGCCATTCCATTGTTGGTCCTTCCTCACCCGTCCTTCCTGTTCTGACATTCCATATGTTGATCTGACCTCATCAAACCCTGTACACTCAAGACACGCTCCATATATGGCCAGTACAGAATTCATTCCATATGTTGATCTGACCCCCCATGCAAAAGCGCCAGCGCTCTCCCAGCAGTCTGCCGTCACCCAGGCGGATGCGTGCACGCGACCTTGCCCTTTATTTACCACATCTTACTGGTAATTATTTAGATTTTGTTTGTCACCATCTTTGTGTAGTGGGAGGACATGAGCCTGTATCCAAATAGATCTAAGTGTCTCCATGATGTCACGAGGTGAGATCCAAGTGTCTTCATGATGTCACGAGACATCACGTGGTGCGATATCATATATGGAGACATGGGTGACTAACTAACGGACGGGAGATTCACGTCTTCTATTAAATCATTTCTCACACATTTTTTTAATTTAAAAATAAGTGTTTGCTTTAGAGCCAACCATAGTACTATAACGGCTGTAACTCTAGTTACTAACAATATTTGAACTGCTCTGCACAATAAATTACATTGTGCCGCCCTCTTTGTGGACTTATCAAATGTTAACTGTTCCATGTCTTCAATATTGTCGATGATGGTTCAGCATTGTTTATAGTTCGGTATGTCAGTCTTGATTGAGCCAGTTCCCAGTTCCTTGTGATCGCTTTTTTTTTGGGTCGAATATAGTTCTTCAAATATTGCCAAAATAACTTCAAATGGACACCTGTGGTCCACAATGATGGGTAACTTGATCACTAACCTTAACCATACCTTTCCCTAGGAAATTATGCTATTCGGATGAACTACTTTGGAGATTGGGGCATGCAGTTTGGAATGCTGGGAGCTGGCTTTGAGCAGTACGGGAGCCAGGAGAAGCTTAAAGAGAATACGGCATACTGCTAGTCTTCTTTCGACATCTGGAACATCACAAAATTAAAGCCATGGCACTGTGGCAACAGAATCCTCCGAATACGCTGGCCAAATCAAATCAGTAACCGGGAACTGTGGCAGCGAACAAGTCAACACCCGGTGGAGGAAGAAATCATGCCGCAGCCATAGACAGAAAAGAAAAATACACTTTCCATGAGATGATTTATGTGACAGACAAAAGTCAGGACAATCACTTCCACCAGTTGTTCCAGGTTCTGCTGGCTATGGGACATTCCTGGGCTCAGATGTGCCGACATGTGTCCTTTGGCCTGGTGCAGGGCATGAAGACCAGATGTGGCGAAGTGATCTTTCTGGAGGATGTGCTGGATGAGGCTTGTGCCAGGATGCTGCACAACATGAGCCAATCAATGACGACAAAAGAAATGGAGAACCCTGAGGACACTGAAAATAGGAATCAGCGCACTTGTGCAAGATTTCAAAGGTCCCCTAGAGTCCGATTATAAGTTTGACTGGGACAGGATGCTACAGGCAAAGGGAGACACAGGGGTGTTCCTGCACTACACACATTCAGTCTGCTACACATGCAAGGTAATGGTCAGGAGCTTGAATTGGATCCTTCTGTTCTCCTTGAGCCAAGGACTATCAGCGCACTTATTGTGCAAGATTTCAAAGGTCCCCTATAGTCCGATTATAAGTTTTACTGGGACAGGATGCTACAGGCAAAGGGAGGCCGGGAGACACAGGGGTGTTCCTGCAGTACGCTACACATGTAAGGTAATGGTCAGGAGCTTGAATTGGATCCTTCTTTTCTCCTTGAGCCAAGGACTATCAGCGCACTTATTGTGCAAGATTTCAAAGGTCCCCTAGAGTCCGATTATAAGTTTTACTGGGACAGGATGCTACAGGCAAAGGGAGGCCGGGAGACACAGGGGTGTTCCTGCAGTACGCTACACATGTAAGGTAATGGTCAGGAGCTTGAATTGGATCCTTCTTTTCTCCTTGAGCCAAGGACTATCAGCGCACTTATTGTGCAAGATTTCAAAGGTCCCCTAGAGTCCGATTATAAGTTTGACTGGGACAGGATGCTACAGGCAAAGGGAGACACAGGGGTGTTCCTGCAGTACCCACATGCCCGCCTCTGCAGTCTGCTACACATGCAAGGTAATGGTCAGGAGCTTGAATTGGATCCTTCAGTTTTCCGTGAGCCAAGGACTATATCCATTCTACAGCACCTCCTTTGCTACGATGAGGTGTTATATCACTCTGCCCAGGATCTGCAACCCAAACACCTTGTCAACTTCCTGACAAAGCTATGCCGCTTGGTTGCCTTAGCACTCAGGGAGTTGCCAGTTAAAGGAAGCCCTCCCAATGTTGCACAGGCGAGGCTGCGGCTTTTCAACAGGACACGCTCGGTTTTGGCTAACGGCATGAAAATTCTCAGCATCACACCTGTTGACAAGATGTGAGTCTAACCTGTGTGTTGTGTAAATACAATATATTTAACACCTAAAAAGAATGCGCACACACACAAGATAATATAATTTATAACTTCAATTTCTGTCGTAAATTCAATATTGTTTTTCGGTTAGTGTCGGAGCATTAACCAAAAAAAATGGTTGGGAATGGTTGCTATTCAAGATGAGGGGAATAAATGTTTAAAGAATATAAGGAAATAAATGGAGGGTGGAAATGTGGTCATTCTGTTTCAAACTGTTAGCAAGCAAGTCTTGTTATCTGGTGTCCAATTTAATTTCAATTCCATTTTTTAAACAAGTTGTCTCAAAAAGCTACATATAGAGCAGAAACTGACAGAGATCCCACCCAGAGCAAGCAATATTGCGAAAAACAGAAAACGTCAAGCAGAACCCTCATCCTGTCATTAAGGGTGATGCCTTACTAACACCACTTTGTGAAGGCTCAAATAAGTACAAGTGCACATTCTGCAGAAAGGTAGTCCGACTATGGGCAGATTGTGGCATTTCTGCAGACCCACAAGGACAGCTGTTAAACATTGAGGTATTTCTTAATCTAAATAAATGTTGCAGATCTTCCAAATTAACATGGATTTGAATACAGTTTACATTTTTATATTGCTGGATTTCTCTTTGTTTGTAGTAGATACAATGTACAGGTGCAATGGTGAGTGTTCAAAAACCTCCCATTTCTACTGTTGCTACTGTGGAGAGACTAGAACCCAACTATAATGAAACATGTTCAGAACTGCGCAGGGGCACCAGAAGGAGTGGCCATAACCTTGTTCCCCCCTTAATAACAACTTAAACATGGGAAAAACACATTATACAACTATACTGCTATAATGTGGAATGCCCTACCATCTCCCATCAAATGTCTTGACTCAGCATCCACCTTTAAAACAAAACTGGAATGTGGTTGTCCAAAAATTACAATTGGACCTAGCTAACGTTATCCCCTACAATCCTGTTCGCAAAGTGACACAAGGTGATCAATAAACCCCACATTTTCTTTCCTGTAAATAGATTTGGGGTTTTACATAAATATTTTATTTTATGATGCTGTGTAAACTGTTGAGTTGTGTTTGTTGTATGTCTTGATAGTGTACCAAGGACTACAATGGAAACAAGCCCCTGGCTTTCTGTCATCCTTTTATTATAGATCTGCATCTGTTCTTTGTACTGTATTTTTAACTTTAGATCAACCTATCCACTGTCACCTCTGCAGCCTCCATGGTGGCCTCCTCAGCCCCAGCAGCCTACACTGTTACCCCAGCAGCCTGCACTGTTGGATCGCTTCACCAGAGTAAGTGATGCACATGAATGAACACACCAGAAGGAGTGGCTGTAACCTTGTTTATAATGGGCATATTTCATAATAAATGCAGATAAGAAATATTATATAAAAATATTAATGATAACCCTGGGGCAGGCTACTTTGAGATCAAAATTACCCACCCTACAACCCACGGTACCACCAAGCCACATTCCTAAATCTTTACACCATTGAACTTTGTTTACTTTAAAACAAACAGGTCTTTTAAACAAATGACTGTGGGGTCTTCATGTTAATGGTGAGTGAAAAGGTTTCCAGAAGGGGGAAATAATGCTTTCCTCCTTGCCATAACTGGCATTGGGCTCAAAGGAACACTATCCAAATGTCTGTATCTCTCACACAGCGTTACTTCATTGCCTCAGTTCCACCTAAAGCCATTTAACATTTTTTAGGCGATTGAGTAAACAGGAAATTAACCGGAAGTGAAATAAATAATGTAAAGCGCCTTTATCCAAGGCGCTTTACATAGATTGTGCATTACATTCACCCATTCATACACCGATGGCAGCGGAAACCATGCAAGGCACCAACTAGCACATCGGGAGCAATTAGGGGTTCAGTGTCTTGCTCAAGGACACTTCGACAGTAACTCTGGGGGAGCCCGGGTTCAAACTGGCAACCTTGCGGATTGCGGTTCCCATCCAGGCACTCTACCCCTGAGCCGCCCCGCCCCGCGAAATGTATGCCTCCATACATTTAATGTCAATAACATTTTTTAAATGCATTTATTTCGGATTATTTTCCCAGTCTTTTTTTTTTCAGGGGCGGAAGAATGAATTATGAAATAGTGCTATTAGGTGTTTGGTCCATTAAGACAGTGGTTCCCAAACCTTTTCATATTAAGGACCCCCAAATTGACACTAAATGGCCTGCAGACCCCCCAAAGATATGCCAGGGACCCCAATAAGAGAAGATTTCTATGACTCTAGCAGTGATTTTCACCCAGTTTAATTTCAAGGACCCCCAGTTTGACATACATTAGTCTACGGAACCCCATTTAATGGCATTTCTATCTCTGAGACCCCCAATTTATATTGTAAAATCAATGCTAATTTAACTGGACCCGTTAGGGTCCATTTGGTTCCATTTGTACACTCTGAGTTACAGACCCATAAGGGTCCATTTGGTTCCTAACTATCATTTAGCTGGGTCCCCCCTGGGGGTCCACGGACCCCACTTTGGGAACCACTGCATTAAGAGACCCCCATCTGTGGTCCTTCCAAAGAGTGTTTCCCTTCACTTTTTTGAATGGTACTCTTCTGGTAATGCACACTGTTGGTAGAGAATCTTCAGGTTGAAGGGTACGAGTGTCGTTAAATAATCAAAAATAATTGAAAGATATTATTAGCAATCTGTGTCAGCAATGTAATTTTGATTTACTACAGCCATGGATGTAGATTTGTGATGAGCTCACCATGGTAAGAAATAAACGTTTTACAGAGCCATGAAACATCTACAAAGCTATTGGGCAATTTGTATCTCATTCACTTGATGTAAACAGTAGGAACCTGTCCCCTTGAATACTTCCAAGATGGATCTACAAGCTCATAACAAGTCACATTGTAGATCGGCTGTATATGGTTACTGTAGGTTTTGTATTAATAATAAATAACAAGTTCCTGCGAGTTACTAGCGTCAGGTCCAGGGGTGTACTTCATGCACATCAAGCTGCCTCATGGCTCTGCATGGCCTACTTATTGTACTGTTCATTATAAGCACTTGTGATGCTTGAGTAAACATGGTTACTTTGCACTGCTTTGACAGCATGAAACATCCCCAGGTGCACTAATTGCTAGCGTGCAGAGTGACATGGTTGCTATTATTGGTCTAAACTCAAAGTGTATACATCACACAGCTTAGGTCTTTGGATTAAATCGGAGAGCAGACCGGTGCAAACTTGGATATAAAAAAAAATATCTGTAGTGTAAAAATCACGGCCGCAGTGACTTTACAAAAACATGGGTCATTCATCCTGTGTCCTCTCTCCCTTCTAGCAAACACCATTAGTAGTGTGTTGGAAAAGCTGAACAGACTGTTAGATCCACATGTGCTTTAAAGTGGGATAGCTTCAAAAGTATAAATGCGATCAAAAAGTTAAACACAGTAGCGAGCCCCCAATGAACACAAACATCCATGGAGGAGCATGTTGGCTGGTGACAGAGAGTGTAGTGAGTGAACTCTGAGCAGAGCTGCTTAAATAGGGAGAGAAGGCCAGAAAGCCACTCCCTCCTCAGGTGGCCTACATTTCACTGACGGCCCCTAAATGGACACTGCAAGAGATCCACTGAGATGTCTGTGGTTTAAATATCTATTGAAATAAGAGTGTTTTTCACACTTTTAGATCATATCCGTGGTCATCATATGGGCATACCTAACAATAGATGATAGATGAAAACCATGGGGAAATTTCCATTTTTGTGTATTTTCATATGAAGTCCCTAAATAGCCAATTGTAATCACTTCCTGTGAACGGAAACATATTATGCATGATGACATACATAAACTTTTAGGAATATAAAATAATCTTGATTCCCATAGCTGCACATTAATTCAAACACCTGAGTTTAATAACAGAGCTACTTTGTATTACTCATTTGAAACTTAATCTTCACGCTAAAATACATGTATGTATCTGAAAACATTGATTTATTGATTGAAAATGTTAGTAACAGATTGCAGAATGGGTCAATTCCAAGGAAGGTACAGGTCAATACAAATACTGCTAAGAGGATAAAACAAAAAGAAAGCACTAAGACTTGTTTACATAATTTTCAATTCATCAAAACATTTAAAGACATACAAATATATACACATCTATGCAATATCATATACACAGTTAGGGGGCGCTAATATATTAAAGTCTAACTCAGCGGTTCCCAAACCTTTTTGGCCATGCACCCCCTGTTACCTCGCGACCTAGCTGATGCACCCCCCACATGGAATATATTTCCTATTTATCCACATATATGAACCTGAATATGGCATCATCATCATCCTTCATCCTTCGAGTGCCTTCGAGATCTGCAACACAAGCTGCTTCCACTGGTCTCTGTTGCTCACAGTCAGTCCTGTGTCCCTACTCAGAACATCTGGAAATGTGAGAGGTCTTGTTCCTCTTGATGGGCAAGGTAGTCTCCACAGAAGAATATCCTAAATGACCTGGTCTTTTGCTCTGTGGCAGTGTCCAGCAAAGCGGAGTCTTCTTTCTGCCACAACAACTGAGATGGGGGGGGGGGGGGGGTGCCTCCATAAATCTGAGCTTTAGTGGGATGGTCCTTCCATGAGAGGTGCTGGACACGCATGAGGAGTCTTGTGTATGTTCCGTCAAGACGATCCCGAAACTCCTCATTCATTGTTCATGTTTCGGCACCATAAAGAAGGATACTTTCCACACAGGCTTTGAACAGGTTGATCTTGGTAGCTCTTGAGATGTCTGACTGCCATATAAGATGTAGCTTATTACAAGCGCTCCAGGCCTGTCCTTTCCTTGTCAGGAAGTCCTTTCTGCTACTGACTACATATGATCCAAGATATTTGAAATCCTCAGTTTCTTTGATGTCACTGCCGTCCATGGAGCAGATGGTTGGGTGAACAGAGTCTTCATTCAGAAGCAGGCATTCTGTCTTTTTGGGATTGAGCAATAGACCAACTTTGGCTGCTGACACTTCTAGTGATGTTAAAAGCTCTTGAGCAGAGTTTATGTGTTTATGTTTATGTCATCCGCGTAGTCAAGGTCGGTCAGCCACTTCTGACTTTGACGACCAGATCTTCTGCCTATTGTGAGACCTCTGGAGGAGATGGTATCCATCGCTTGCCTAAGGACATAGTCAACGACAATGACAAAGAGAAAAAGAGCGAGTGTGTCACCCTGAAGGATGCCTGTGGTTGTCTGGAATTCCTTTGTTGGTCCATCAATGCTCTGCACAAAGCAGACAGGGTTCTCATACATCACTGCTATTGCTTTCACCATTTCTTCTGGTATTCTATAGTTGAGCAGTATATGCATCATAGCTTTCCTGTTCACGTTATGCTTTCTTATTTGATACCCGGAGTTCTTTGATTATTCTCCATAAAGCAAGGATCTGTGGTAGAGTTGATCTTTTCTTACGGAAACCATTTTGGTTCCTACGGAGAACTGTAGATTTTGGAAGCAGATTTTGGAAGCAATGGCTGACAAGCATAATATGCTTATCAGCCATTGCTTGTCAGCCATTGCTTCCAAAATCTACAATTATTTTTTACAATTATTTACAATTATTAATTATACCTCCTGTAGTTCCCAGGCTGCTGGAGGTCGCCTTTCTTGGGCAACGGTATGAGGCTAGGGTTGGGATTCGTTAGGATTTTAACGGTTCCGGATCCTTCCCGGATCCCACTTAACGGTTCCGGTTCCTAACGTTTCCCTTAACGGATCCTAATATTATTTTTTTCTGACATAGATTATGCTTATATTTTAACTAACCTAACCAAGTACATAATAAACAAAAAATCATTAATTCAATTATTGAAAATGCACTTTACAATTATGAGGGGCACTATTATTTAAACTTCACCACCACAACAATATCATTGTTGCAATTTGTACTGTATATTGCAATTTGTACTGTATATTAAATATACAGTACACATTGCAATAATGATATTGTTGTGGTGACAAATGTTGTCTTTAATGTTCAGATTAATTTAATATGAAGGACCCCTTACCCTAATGGAAACAAGCCATAGTGCTTTCTTGGATTATAAAATCATTTTAGCAGACCTTGTATTGAACTGTAGGCTACGTTCCTGTGCTTCCTGTTTATAAAGTAATCAATCTATGGAGATATGCACCTAAACGCTGGGCTCTCCACAGTCACACGATTAATTTAGAGCCAAATCAAAAGCAGTTGAGTTGCTTATAAGTTGTAAAAATAAGTGCAGACAAATAGTAACTCTATAGTTAACGTGATTCATAAAATATCAGACAGAAAGACGTCGAGTCATTGGCGTTCTAAATTAACACCATTAACAACAGTTGTACAATACGCCTAATGAAAAGCTCTGTAGACCAGCCTTGCATCAGATCGTCCCCCGCCGGCTGTGGTGGAGCTGCGGGGAGAGCGGGCACGGCTTTCCGCATGGCTCACAAACGCGCCACAAAATGTGCCTAGATTATTCTCGTGAGTTGTGGACTCATGTAGGCATATGGATTTTAAGATGTTTCCTCAATGTGGACGTGGTACAAGTTAAAACAACCTTTGCAGGGAACTATAGCATCGCATTTATTGCACTTTGCGTGCTCAGCTTCTCTCGTGTGCCCTTTCCAGTTCAGCTGTTTTAAACTGGATGTGATCCTCAAGTGTTCTGGTATAGGCAACGTCAAGAGCAGATTTGGCTGCCTTCAGTCCTGCTTGAGAACCTCTGGTCCGATGGGTCTCTGAGGCTTTCTTCAGTGCTATTCTTTCCTTGGCAACTTTAGGGCTGTCAGAGGTGGACTGGGTACTCTTCGCTTCTTCGGGAGAGATTTCAAAGCTGTGTCTTTAGTCGCTGCAGCTAGGAGACGTAATGAGGAATATGGCATATATATGCAGCATAGGCTATATTCTGCATATACTTGCCATATATTGGCATAATATGTTAATATATTTAAAATAAAACCATAGCACCACCATTAGCCTTTTCATGTCGCGCACCCCCTAGAAGGTGCTTGCACACCACAAGGGGTGCACGCACCACAGTTTGGGAATCACTGGACTCTTAACTCATGTTGATTAGGTGATATAAAGGTGATGTAAAACAAACAGTGCCAACACAAACATTAAACGCCATTAACAATAAAGAGACAATTTGACGTAATGAGGCACATTATGACGTACATTTTCCTTTTTAACTAAAGACAAACATTGTTTGAAATTCTTTATTTAGGAATACCCCATTGAGATATAGTATCTCGTTTTCGAGAGGGTCCTAACTGTACAATTAATACAATACAATACAAAAAAAGAGAAAACAAAAACACAAAACATAAAAACAGGGTATTACAATATGCAAGCACAATAGCAAAGAGATGGATCATTTGTTCCGTCAGATATCACTGTCATTTCCGTTGGTCAGCATTAGAATACAGTTAATTGAAAATAATAATAACTAGAACTGCACTCTGTCCAGTGCCTACTTTACTTTGTTGCACATGGCCTACTAGTGCGCAGCAAGTGCTGTAGACTAGAGGGCAGCACGGGTCCACCCGGACCCGAATACCTGAGATCCGAACCGAGAACCGAGCCGGTTCGGGTGCAAAATATTCGTTCCGGGCATCTGAAATGCAGAATACCCGAAATGCCCGTGCAGGACCCGAGCTTTATTATATATTAAACCTTTCAACTGAAAACTGAAAATAGACATATTATGGTTATGCGTGCGTTCAACTGCGTTGTAATGATTATGTTCTAAAATACACGCCTCGAGGATTTGGAAATGGAACGTATCCACTGGTTGTGGGTGTGTCACAGAGCGCGTTCGGAAATACCCCACCGGAGCACACTCGACTATTAGTTTGCATTGCACAGTGCGCTCAGTGCGCTATTTCCGAACGTGCCCAGTGTGTGCGCGCAGTCACAGTAACAACACGAACACTAACATGAACATCATCATGGCGGCCCCCTTCTTGAGAGAGGTGAAACCGGTGAAACGCAAACTACAAGCAAACGATTACAGCACGCAATCTCCTAAAGGGAAGTCAGATGTCTGGGACAGTTTTGTTGTCATTGTCGACGCAGACGGTAACAATGTTGGTGCTGCTAAATGCACAAGTCAAAGTGTGACTCACTGCTTACTTACGACATGCAGAAGACGGGAAAATCTTCAGTGTTTCACAGTCACGGTGAAAATAAGCATACATAAGTATAATAAGACGAAAGTCCGTGAAAATGTAGTTCTGTTCTGAATCTGCATTGTGCTGTGCAAACTGTACTTAACCATGCGACGCATTGCGAGCTTCTTGTAGATCGGCTATTTTCAGCGCTCCTTTGTAGAGGCGGGGGTGATGCTATTGCTGACGTTCAGACGTTCAGTCTCATAATCACAGTCACGGTGAAAATAAGCATAATATAGGATTGGACACACCACGTGTGTAACAGGTCTTTCGGACCGGGTAGGTTTATTTCGGATCGGATCCTGTTTTTATCGGCTCCGTTTCGGACCGGATCCAAAACTTTCGGGTCCGGGTCCGGGCCGGGTGCGGCCAATTAGAATGTTTTCGGATCCGGATCGGTTCTGTTCTGATATCACCGGGTCCGTTTCGGACCGGGTCCAATTTTATGGACCCGTGCTGCCCTCTACTGTAGACCGCTACAAACTTTCAAATCTTAGCCTCACATTTATTATTAGATTTAGTATTTTTAAGTATGGTAAAATCTTCTATCTCTAAAGAAAATATAGTTCCATCCTTTTAGAAGTGTCTAGGATCCACTTGTAGTTTCAAAAAAATAAAAAATAGGTCATGGATATCAGATAAAAAAAATGAATATTATTCGAAAACAAATATGTTGTCAAGTATACAGTGTAATATTATTTATTTTAAATTCTCAATAACATTGCTTTACATTTATGTAATCTTACACTTCATTGATATCAATACTAAATCATGGTCTGAATAATAGGTCTCTAACTTCAATGTTTGTAATGAAATCTTCATATTTATTTAAAAATACATGATCTAATGTACTTCCGTAATCTGTGTTAATTGTTTAAAGCCTAATCCGGACATGAAGGTGTTTATATTTCCATCTTTTCCATTATACAGGTCATCATTTAAATCTCATAGTATCATAATAGAAGATGACGATATATAGATATATTTCTTTTACATATATACACACGTGTTCTACTCTTTCTAATGTAATGTTGTTTATATTTTGAATTATTTCAATGGAAATATCTAGTGTTCTGAACTCTTCCAGCTTGTCTATGTATATGTCATTTCTGAGTTGGTTAGTGGTATCTTGGTCTCGGTGGTAATGGCCAGCAAGTCTCATGCTCCTTACTGCTATCAGTTGAGAAAAATAAATATATCAGTTAAAAAAAAGGTCACCCTCTCCTCTGGGCGGTATTAGTTGAAAAAAAAAAGATGTATCAGTTAAAATAAGGTATTCTCATCTACATATTATGATCTTGTTTATGTTTTATTATGATCTTGTTTATCCAAGACTCCAAGATAGTTACATTTTCTTTGGTCTTATTTTTCTCTATGTTCATGTTGATTTTAAACAAAATGATTTCTGATTTTAATTAATCTAGATGTTTATATTTTAAAGATTATTTTAAAGATTATTTTCAATCCCGATTTAAATTCTCAGATTTGGAATCACAAATAACAAAAGTAGTCTTTATTCTGCAATCAAACTACCGAATTATCGCAATTTATACATATACCTTTCCGAGGAATCTTTCAATTTGAACTCAATTATCCTCCCAAAATAACTATATAACATATTTGTATCTAACTCATTTCTATTATCTATATAAAAAGAAGGGTCTTTTAAGTCTGTTGGTTTCTCCATATCGTCTTCTAAGCTTGTTGCCTCTAAAGCCGACGATCAAGGCTAAAGGTCTATTTTGTCCTGACGCAATACAATTTCTCAGGTCTTCCTGAGCTTCGTCTATCCGTCTAGCCTCGAGCCTCGTCTATCCCGGCTTCTTACCCTCAAGTTCTTCTCTCCAAGACTCCAAGTCTAGTCTTGTCTATAAAGCTTGTTGCCTCTAAAACCGACGATCAAGGCTAAAGGTCTGTTTTCTCCTGACGCAATACAATTTCTCAGGTCTTCCTGAGCTTCGTCTATCCGTATAGCCTCGAGCCTCGTTTATCCTGGCTTCTTACCCTCAAGTTCTTCTCTCCAAGGCTCCAAGTCTTGTCTTGTTGTCTATAAAGCTTGTTGCCTCTAAAACCGACGATCAAGGCTAAAGGTCTATTTTCTCCTGACGCAATACAATTTCTCAGGTCTTCCTGAGCTTCGTCTATCCGTCTAGCCTCAAACCTCGTCTATCCCGGCTTCTTACCCTCAAGTTCTTCTCTCCAAGACTCCAAGTCTTGTCTTGTTGTCTCTAAAGCTTGTTGCCTCTAAAACCGTCAGTAGAGTGCAGTATGTCCAAACTGATCTCTTTGCAGCTATACCTAAATATATCTCTATGAAATACTTTTAACATATGTTGAAGAATAATGATGGTAATTCATTATAAGTTTTTCGAGATCACACTGGAACACGTCATCGTTACGTCACCATCAATTATACCCTGGCATTGGTACATATATTCATCACGTCATATGCTCATATGTCCATATGTGTATATGTCTATATGTATGTATATGTAGTTTCTGAGTGGTTGGTGGTATAATGTGGTTACCTGGGTGGTTTGATGCGTATGTACTTGACACTGAAACATATCATCAATTATACCCTGGCGTTGGTACATCATCTTCATCACGGTTCACGGAAAGCATACCTGCACGGTCATCTTCCGTATGTCCGTATGACGTCATATCACGTGCATTCTAAGGGACATTGGTACATATCTTCATCACGTCATGGGACATGCTTCGTAGCATGACGGAAAACATACCTGCACGGTCAGCTTGGGGCCAGCATATGACGTCATAACATGTGCTGGCCCCGAACACGCGCATCGTAGCACCTGACTGATAACATTACTTGCACGCTCTGCTTGCGCAAGTAATAATAAAAAAATAATATATGTATATATATATATACACACACATACACATATACACATATAAACAGATATATATATACTATATAGACATATGTACACATACACATATATACTATATACACATATGTACACATACACATACATGTTACATAAATATCTAGATAACAGATAAGGGAAGGCTCGAAGACCAATTTGTTGGAATTATAATTAAGATAAAACCAATTAGTTGCATATAAAATGCAGAAGGGACAATTAATGTTTCACTAATAAAATAAAGGACTGTATAACTGAATTACTGAGCTGCACAGAGCTATAACTGTAAAAATACTTGTAAGAAAGTAATCAAAGAGTACCAATAAATACTCAGCACCACAATGGTAACAAATGGTTACCAAACCTTTTAGATAACTATTAGCTTTAACAGGATTACTTTTAAGAGAAAGATCAACCTCCAAATGTTAATCTGAGCAGGAAATACTCTTTTAGAAAAATACCTTAAGTACCCAATAAAAAGATGAGACCACCAGGAAGAAGGATTGTCCAGTCAGAGCAGAATATGATTATGTCGATTCATTTTCAGATCAGAGAGACAGAACAGACACCCACATACAGCCAAATTACAAAATCTCTCCCTGTGCAACAAAATGCACAGGGTTCTCTCTGCCGGACACATCATGTGCCAGGCATTAATACTGTAGATCACGTCAGTTGTTGATAAACTTTCATTGGCTGAATAGACAGTTAATTTCCGCACTATGCCACGCTGGCGCTGGTTGTCGAGCACTTATTGGACCAGCACATGGATGATGAGACTGGTATCGTGACAGCTTCCTTGGTTCCGTCATTGAGGGCCATAAACCGGGAAAGCTCAGAGGCTGGCGTTGCTATGGCAACCTGAAGATAACATTCTTTCCCTGCTAGCGGTAAACTTTCGACAGAGAGAAAGACTCCTATCTACTTTTCTCACTAGGCACCAAGGTCAAATACATGCAGTTCTCATATCAAAATAGACCTCTCAGTATGCGAGTTAACTTTGACTGGGGACAGACATTATGGAGACTGAATAAGGAGTCAAAAAGATATTAAATCTGAATGTGGCGTCAGGAAATCCATAATATAAATATGATAAAATAATATCAAGGATAAGATGAACAACCCGGAGTAAACAGGCAGTAGGCTATGAGTAAACTGATGATAAAAGGGCAAGATGACAAAATATGACCTATATGGAACACGGTCTGGGCCAAAGGGAACATTTACAATTCCATCCACCAAACTAACAGATCTACCATAACTCAAAATTATCCATCAATACAGTATACACATCCATGCACATATACATGCATACACACATATACACACAAGTACACTCAGTTTAGTTCACTGTTTATATATTCATTGAGAGTAGCTATAAGTAGGCTAAGCGAAGTATATCATATAATAAATAAATTGAATAAATAAATTGAAGAGCAATAGTCATCATTGCCTCATGGGCATGTGCAAGAGGTCGTAAGGTAAGAAGACAGCACCCTTTTGAACATGTTGAAAGATGCAATGGTTCGAATATTGGTTGGCAAGTTGTTCCAGTCAGATCGGGGGCTTTAAACATAAATGCGTTCTTACCTAATGCATTGGAGACTGTGGGAACAAAAAAACAAGGTTGAGTGGAATGCCTCAGTTGGTAATTGGTAGTGGGGTAGTTCTAGAAACTGTTTGAGATATTGAGGATAATTGAAGTGTATACATTTAAAAATAAACTAAATTAAGTGACACTGTCTTCTTATAGTAAGAGAGGGCAACTGGGCGCCCGGTGGCCTAGTGGTCCAGGCGCATGCCACATATAGGCTCTGGCCTGACAGTGTGTCGCGTGTTCGAGTCCCGCTCATGACGACCTTTGCTGCGTGTCTCTCCCCTTCTCTCTCTCTCTCCCTCTTTCCTGTCAATCTTCACTTGTATCTATCAATAAAGGCAGAAAAGCCAAAAACAAAGTGTTAAAAAAAAAAAAGAAAAAAGAGAGGGCAACTGAAGATTTTCATACATAATATAATGGTGAGTTGTAAAAGGACAACCTAAGGGCCGATTCATACTCCTATTTTAGAGCCGAATAAAAGTCGGTTCGGCTCTGTAGAGCATACAATGTGACATAATTTGAGGTTCGGGGGGGCGGATACCGTCCTAAAGTCGGCTCTTCGGTGCTGGCGAAAATTGTATGAATCGGCCCTAAGATGAATCTGCACAGTTTGTTATAAACAATATTGAGAGTATTCAGATTGGTTTTAGATGCGGTTAGATACACAACATTGGCATAATCGAGTATCGGTAAAATAAGCTGTAGGACTAGTCTTTTCCTAACACAGAATGTAAAACAGTTTCTAGAGCGATAGAGAACACCAATACTGAAGTTAACTTTTCTTACAATGTGATCAATGTGACATTTAAACAAAAGTTCGGTATCCAGCCACATGCCCATATTTGCAGAGGAGTACCATCCAAGCTGGTTATAGAAATGAATGATTTAATAATTTTGATATAATATTTTGATGTGTGCCAAAGATCATTGTGAAGGATTTAGTTGAGTTGCAGTTTATTGGCTGCTAGCCAGTGTTGTAAAGTGGTAAAATCTGATCTGTAAGGCTGATTCAATCTCTGGTAAAGTAGATTTGGAGGTGTATAGAACTGTATCATCAGCATAGAGTTGAACATTGCATTTGGAACATATTGAAGGGAGGTCATTGATAAATATAGTAAATAAAAGTGGTCCGAGGGAAGAGCCTTGAGGCACACCTCGTTCCTGAACTGACAAATCAGATTTACATCCTTGACGACACGTTGTTTTCGATTATGCAGATATGAATTTAACCATAAAAGAGCATTGCAAGATAGACCAACAGAATATAATTTATCCAAGAGGAGGTAATGGTCAACCAAATCAAAAGCCTTCGAAAGGTCAATGAAAATTGCTCCAGTAATTATTTTGTTGGCGGATGCTGATGTAATATCATTTGTAAGTTTTAGTAAAGCAGTGGTTGTGGAGTGATTAGATCTGAATCCAGATTCATAGGGTGATAAGATATTATTTTCGTTGAGGTAATATGACAGTTTGTTATGGATTAGCTTTTCAAAGATTATTACAGTTGAACAAATAATTGAGATAGGTCGATATTTTTTTGGGTTCCAGTGCATCACCCCCTTTGTGCAAGGAAGTGATACAGGAACACTTCCAGACAGCAGGTAACTGACAGGTGGTTAGTGACATATTGATGAGATCACAGAGGGGGTACATGAGAATGTGGGGTGCTAATTTGAGAAATTCGGTTTCAATGTTATCTAACCCAGGACCACTGCTCTCCTTTAAATCAATAATTACATCACGGACCTCTATTGGTGTTATTTTCCTAAAAGAGAAGGAACTATTACAAGTCTGCATGTTGTTAAATGCAAAGAGCAGGTCAACATTAAACCTGTATATAGGAGGCGCTGGCGCCCCTCAAAAAGAAATATGTGTACAGAAAGTATAGAAAGACAGCGGTTTTGAAGGAGGCTAGGGATTCACATTTGTGTTGGTAGAGCGTTCCACGTTGTTAAACGTCCTCTCGTGTTGTGATCGTGGACTTCGTTGACATTAAGGAAGTATTTTGACAGATGCATGGGTATCTTAGTGGTGTAGCGAATCTTGTAGAGTAGACCAAGCCCATTGCAAGTTGCAAGTTTTCTACCCAGAGCCACCCTAGGCTATCAACATGGGTTGCAAAAAGATGGGTCAAGGGCCCCAGGCCGAGAAGTAGTCGAATTAGTTTGTAGCTTGGTCTTTAGTGACATAGAGATGTTTGAGAACCAAGAGGTGCAAGCGCAATAATTAGGGCTCCGGCTAGTCTTGAGAGCACTTTTGTTGACAAACGAGGAAATTCTGCCCAGAAATCTTGTTCTTTGGTTTACCTTTTTCATTACCCTTGTTGCCATACATTCACCTGTCAGTTTGTTGTCAAGAATACAGCCAACATATGTAATCTCTTCTTTGCTGGAGATTACTATGTTGTCAACTCTGACCTTGAAATCATTTACATTTACTTCAGCATGTTTGGACACAAAAATAATGGATTCTGTTTTCCAGAGATGTAGTGAGAGTTTGTTATTGGTAAGCCAAGTTTGGATTTTGGTGAGTTCCAAACTGAGAGCCTCATCAACCTGCATGTTGTCCTCTCCCGAGATCAGGATTGCTGAATTGTCAGCAAAAAGTAACACTTTGCAGTTACAGCATTCATGTCGTTAATGTAAAGAAGGAACAGTAACGGCCCTATAATACTTCCTTGGGAGGGGGGAGGACAATCATTCCCGGGATTCCTTCAAAATAGGAGCTCTGGAGTGCCCGAAAGAAATGGCCACTTTTACTCTGAACCCCCCCCCCCCCCCCCCCCCCCCCCCCCCGGATGAGGAGCAGAAATGAAGAGCTAGTATATCCATCAGATCAAAACCACGGAGAGCACCCTGGATTAGGAGAGACGAGGCATTATTTCTGCCGCGCTAACAGCTAAGTCAACATGACCCTAGAGCGCGAAGGACGGTGGGCGAGAGTCGGACTGAAAAATAAAAAAAATCTGAATATTCTTCTCTCGCCTGGTATCATTGAGGATGCGCTAGGACGTGTACACACGTCCAATGCATCCCTCGATTGGAATCCCTAGGACGTTTCCAGACGTCCTACGGATGGAATGTGTTCCAACCGATTGCCTTCAGCTTGTCCAGTAGAATTTAATGATTTACATTGTTGAACGCCTTTTGGAGGTCCAGCATGACCATGCCACAGTATTTGCCCGAGTCTACCTCACGTTTCAAATAGTCGTTCAAATACAGTAGGCATCAGTGGAGTGAAGCCAGATTGGAATTCAAACAGCAGTTTACGCTCGTCTAGGTAGCTGCTGATTTGTTTCTGAATTAATCTCTCTATAACCTTTGAGGTGGAATAAAGCATGGAAACGGGGCGGTAGTTGCCATGTTCCAGTTTGTTTCCTTTTTTGTACAGAGGGATTACTAGCGCCACATTGAAATCCTGTGGTACGTGACACTGACTGATACAGTAGATACATTTGTAATGTGGGCTACTATTGGACCAATAGAGGTTGCTGCATCTCTGAGGAATCTGGTGGGGACTTTGTCATGGCCAGTGGCTTTGTTTGGCTGAAGGGCGATGAGTTTTTTCAGTACAGCATAAGTTTTCACAGGTTTAAATGAGAATGCATCTTTATGAGCTCCAATTTCTCATAGTGAGCTTGGATGTGATCAAAACCGTAAAGACCTGAATGCAGGGGAAGTTTGCGCACCAACTGTGTGGAAATGGCGGTAAAGAAACTGTTAAAACAGTTAGCCACCACCAGTTTGTCGGTGATAAGCGAGCCACTTACATACATGTACTTACGTACATTTAGTTTGCAGTTTGTTGCTGCAGCTTAATTGGATTAGTCTTTAGAGCCTCCCAGAGTTTTTCTGGGTGCTTTTTGTTTGTTTCAATGTTCAAATTTATGAAGTTTACAGTGTCAATATCCTTTTGGAGGTCCAGTTTGAACATGCCACAGTATTTGCCAGCATCCACCTCGTGTTTGATCTGGTCGCTCAAATAGAGGAGGCATGTGTTAGTGGAATGGGATGTTGTGAAGACAGATTGGAATTCGTACATTTTTTTGTATTTGTTGCCGGGGACTCATTTTGCCATCTTCCTTGTGTAGGGGGGTTACTTTCGCAAGTTTAAAATCTTGAGGGACCTGTCCCTGTTGATGGAGATGGTTTATTATGTGGGTGATGATTGGAGCAATGGAGACGCCTGAGTCTCTGAGAAATTACCAGTTTTAAATCGTCTTTGCATACACCTAGGTTTTTGTAGAAGGCTTTGATGTGCTCTCTACACCACAATGCCCACAGTCGGAGAGCAGTTTGTTAACCAGAGTTGTTGCTATGTTTGTAAAGAAGATGTTTAAGTAATTGTCCACATCAAGCTTGTCAGTGATGAGTGTTGTTCGATTTGATGTTGATGTTTGTAAAGCTGGTTTTCAGTTTCTGACTGCAGCCTAGTTGTTTGTTAAGCTTCCAAGTGGTTTGTTTTTGTTTTCCTCAGCTTTATCATTGAGTTTCTTTTTGCAGATTTGGTCATGGCAGTTACAATGTTTTTTTTTTAGCTTTGTTATGCTGTTTTCTTCCCCAGCTGAGCTTGGAGATCACTGTTGAAGCAAGCTTTGACTTGCATTTAAGAAATTCAGAGCATTTGTTGTCACTGGCTTTCATTGCTAGCCTGACACTCAGCCTGAATTTTCATTTCGTTTCACTCCATTATTCAGTCTGAACGCCCTCCCTACTACAGCCGTTTCTGAGATGGGCGTTGACAAAGAGGCAGTCTTCGGCGATTGGTTCACCCTTAACCAATCACAATAGTAGCAAAGCAGATGACAAGGCTCCGACCGCAGCAGGCTGAACTTAGCCGTGGTTGAGGGCATGTCAGCGGGGGGGGACAGAGCTAAATGGCCGGGGCATGGGACTCGAGTGCGAAATTGCGATTATGCAACAGTTACCAAAAAAAAAAAACACGTCAACTCAATGTCATTGTAACTAACATTTTCGAGCGAAAAAATAATTTTTTGAATGAGACTTTCACCCAGTATGAAGCTAAATGTGACACCAAAAGAGTAGCATAAGTTGCTATGCTACGTCTGGACGGCGCTGTTTTTTTGACGTCATCGAGTTGAAACGACGCTGATTCGTCGGTCAGATTTCCAACCGAGTCTCAGACCTCCTTCGAGAGCGTCACCAGACCCTGAATCGCCTGAATATATTTTTTTAATGGGCGTGGCTAGCGATTCAGGGGCTGGAGCCAGGCTATTTCATTGCAGTCAGTATGTCCGAATGCATCGATGGCTCAGAGCGGGTTGTAACCCTGATGGTTCTCAAGGGAGCCATGTTGTTTAGTACTGATCTATGTAAATTTGGTTTTGAAGCCAAGCCATGTTTGTTCAACTATATCAACTATAGCCTCTTAGCTCATCGGACCAGTCCAGCCTCTCCAGTTCGTGGTTAAAGGCTTTGTGTTTTGTGACAGCCGGCCTTTTGTTTTTTTGTTTTTCCCGGGTACAGAATATGATTCTTGGAGATTTTGAATTTTTAACCCCCTAGAGGCCCAGGACAAATCTTTGACCTGCAGTTTTTCCACATCTGCCTTTTATAGCGCCATCAGAAGGCTGACTTTTGTTTAGCCAAAAAAAAGAATTAAAAAAAGAGAGAAATTGCTCCTTCAGATTCTGTCAAAATCCCGCAAATCGGTACACAGTATCTCTAAAGTCATGTCATCAAGCCAGATCTGGCTTCCAAAGTTTGGAGGATTGGCCTGGTTTGAACAAAATGCCTCAAATCATGAATACAGGGTGCCATTTACGTGAAAGCCGAGGAATAATTCCCATCCTTTTCACATTGCCGGTTAATAGCGCCACCAGCAGGTGGAAAAACCCATTTTTGTTTTTGGAACAAAATGCCTCACATCGTGTGTGTGTGTGTGTGTGTGTGTGTGTGTGTGTGTGTGTGTGTGTGTGTGTGTGTGTGTGTGTGTGTGTGTGTGTGTGTGTGTGTGTGTGTGTGTGTGTGTGTGTGTGTGTGTGTGTGTTTTCTGATTTTAATTAATCTAGATGTTTATATTTTAAAGATTATTTTCAATCCCGATTTAAATTCTCAGATTTGGAATCGCATAAATAACAAAAGTAGTCTTTATTCTGCAATCGAACTACCGAATTATCACAATTTATACATATACCTTCCGAGGAATCTTTCAATTTGAACTCAATTATCCTCCCAAAATAACTATATAACATATTTGTATCTAACTCATTTCTATTGTCTATATAAAAAGAAGGGTCTTTTAAGTCTGTTGGTTTCTCCATATCGTCTTCTAAGCTTGTTGCCTCTAAAACCGACGATCAAGGCTAAAGGTCTATTTTGTCCTGACGCAATACAATTTCTCAGGTCTTCCTGAGCTTCGTCTATCCGTCGAGCCTTGTCTATCCCGGCTTCTTACCCTCAAGTTCTTCTCTCCAAGACTCCAAGTCTTGTCTTGTTGTCTATAAAGCTTGTTGCCTCTAAAACCGACGATCAAGGCTAAAGGTCTATTTTCTCCTGACGCAACGTCATCGTTACGTCACCATCAATTATACCCTGGCATTGGTACATATATTCATCACATCATATGCTCATATGTCTATATGTATGTATATGTAGTTTCTGAGTGGTTGGTGGTATAATGTGGTTACTCGGTTAGTTTGATGCGTATGTCCCTGACACTGAAACATATCATCAATTATACCCTGGCGTTGGTACATAATCTTCATCACGGTTCACGGAAAGCATACCTGCACGTTCAGCTTCCGTATGTCCGTATGACATCATATCACGTGCATTCTAAGGGACATTGGTACATATCTTCATCACGTCATGGGACATGCTTCGTAGCATGACGGAAAACATACCTGCACGGTCAGCTTGGTGCCAGCATATGACGTCATAACATGTGCTGGCCCCGAACACGCGCATCGTAGCAACTGACTGATAACATTACTTGCACGCTCTGCTTGCGCAAGTAATAATAAAAAAATAATATATGTATATATATATATACACACACATACACATATACACATATAAACAGATATATATACACATATGTACACATACACATACAGTATACACATCCATGCACATATACATGCATACACACATATACACACAAGTACACTCAGTTTAGTTCACTGTTTATATATTCATTGAGAGTAGCTATAAGTAGGCTAAGCGAAGTATATCATATAATAAATAAATTGAATAAATAAATTGAAGAGCAATAGTCATCATGGCCTCATGGGCATGTGCAAGAGGTCGTAAGGTAAGAAGACCGCACCCTTTTGAACATGTTGAAAGATGCAATGGTTCGAATATTGGTTGGCAAGTTGTTCCAGTCAGATCGGCGGCTTTAAACATAAATGCGTTCTTACCTAATGCATTGGAGACTGTGGGAACAAAAAAACAAGGTTGAGTGGAATGCCTCAGTTGGTAATTGGTAGTGGGGTAGTTCTAGAAACTGTTTGAGATATTGAGGATAATTGAAGTGTATACATTTAAAAATAAACTAAATTAAGTGACACTGTCTTCTTATAGTAAGAGAGGGCAACTGAAGATTTTCATACATAATATAATGGTGAGTTGTAAAAGGACAACCTAAGGGCCGATTCATACTCCTATTTTAGAGCCGAATAAAAGTCGGTTCGGCTCTGTAGAGCATACAATGTGACATAATTTGAGGTTCGGGGGGGCGGATACCGTCCTAAAGTCGGCTCTTCGGTGCTGGCGAAAATTGTATGAATCGGCCCTAAGATGAATCTGCATCTGTTGTTGTTATAAACAATATTGAGAGTATTCAGATTGGTTTTAGATGCGGTTAGATACACAACATTGGCATAATCGAGTATCGGTAAAATAAGCTGTAGGACTAGTCTTTTCCTTACACAGAATGTAAAACAGTTTCTAGAGCGATAGAGAACACCAATACTGAAGTTAACTTTTCTTACAATGTGATCAATGTGACATTTAAACAAAAGTTCGGTATCCAGCCACATGCCCATATTTGCAGAGGAGTACCATCCAAGCTGGTTATAGAAATGAATGATTTAATAATTTTGATATAATATTTTGATGTGTGCCAAAGATCATTGTGAAGGATTTAGTTGAGTTGCAGTTTATTGGCTGCTAGCCAGTGTTGTAAAGTGGTAAAATCTGATCTGTAATCTGTAAGGCTGATTCAATCTCTGGTAAAGTAGATTTGGAGGTGTATATAACTGTATCATCAGCATAGAGTTGAACATTGCATTTGGAACATATTGAAGGGAGGTCATTGATAAATATAGTAAATAAAAGTGGTCCGAGGGAAGAGCCTTGAGGCACGCCTCGTTCCTGAACTGACAAATCAGATTTACATCCTTGACGACACGTTGTTTTCGATTATGCAGATATGAATTTAACCATAAAAGAGCATTGCAAGATAGACCAACAGAATATAATTTATCCAAGAGGAGGTAATGGTCAACCAAATCAAAAGCCTTCGAAAGGTCAATGAAAATTGCTCCAGTAATTATTTTGTTGGCGGATGCTGATGTAATATCATTTGTAAGTTTTAGTAAAGCAGTGGTTGTGGAGTGATTAGATCTGAATCCAGATTCATAGGGTGATAAGATATTATTTTCGTTGAGGTAATATGACAGTTTGTTATGGATTAGCTTTTCAAAGATTATTACAGTTGAACAAATAATTGAGATAGGTCGATATTTTTTTGGGTTCCAGTGCATCACCCCCTTTGTGCAAGGAAGTGATACAGGAACACTTCCAGACAGCAGGTAACTGACAGGTGGTTAGTGACATATTGATGAGATCACAGAGGGGGTACATGAGAATGTGGGGTGCTAATTTGAGAAATTCGGTTTCAATGTTATCTAACCCAGGACCACTGCTCTCCTTTAAATCAATAATTACATCACGGACCTCTATTGGTGTTATTTTCCTAAAAGAGAAGGAACTATTACAAGTCTGCATGTTGTTAAATGCAAAGAGCAGGTCAACATTAAACCTGTATATAGGAGGCGCTGGCGCCCCTCAAAAAGAAATATGTGTACAGAAAGTATAGAAAGACAGCGGTTTTGAAGGAGGCTAGGGATTCACATTTGTGTTGGTAGAGCGTTCCACGTTGTTAAACGTCCTCTCGTGTTGTGATCGTGGACTTCGTTGACATTAAGGAAGTATTTTGACAGATGCATGGGTATCTTAGTGGTGTAGCGAATCTTGTAGAGTAGACCAAGCCCATTGCAAGTTGCAAGTTTTCTACCCAGAGCCACCCTAGGCTATCAACATGGGTTGCAAAAAGATGGGTCAAGGGCCCCAGGCCGAGAAGTAGTCGAATTAGTTTGTAGCTTGGTCTTTAGTGACATAGAGATGTTTGAGAACCAAGAGGTGCAAGCGCAATAATTAGGGCTCCGGCTAGTCTTGAGAGCACTTTTGTTGACAAACGAGGAAATTCTGCCCAGAAATCTTGTTCTTTGGTTTACCTTTTTCATTACCCTTGTTGCCATACATTCACCTGTCAGTTTGTTGTCAAGAATACAGCCAACATATGTAATCTCTTCTTTGCTGGAGATTACTATGTTGTCAACTCTGACCTTGAAATCATTTACATTTACTTCAGCATGTTTGGACACAAAAATAATGGATTCTGTTTTCCAGAGATGTAGTGAGAGTTTGTTATTGGTAAGCCAAGTTTGGATTTTGGTGAGTTCCAAACTGAGAGCCTCATCAACCTGCATGTTGTCCTCTCCCGAGATCAGGATTGCTGAATTGTCAGCAAAAAGTAACACTTTGCAGTTACAGCATTCATGTCGTTAATGTAAAGAAGGAACAGTAACGGCCCTATAATGCTTCCTTGGGAGGGGGGAGGACAATCATTCCCGGGATTCCTTCAAAATAGGAGCTCTGGAGTGCCCGAAAGAAATGGCCACTTTTACTCTGAACCCCCCCCCCCCCCCCCCCCCCCCCCCCCCCCCCCGGATGAGGAGCAGAAATGAAGAGCTAGTATATCCATCAGATCAAAACCACGGAGAGCACCCTGGATTAGGAGAGACGAGGCATTATTTCTGCCGCGCTAACAGCTAAGTCAACATGACCCTAGAGCGCGAAGGACGGTGGGCGAGAGTCGGACTGAAAAATAAAAAAATTCAGAATATTCTTCTCTCGCCTGGTATCATTGAGGATGCGCTAGGACGTGTACACACGTCCAATGCATCCCTCGATTGGAATCCCTAGGACGTTTCCAGACGTCCTACGGATGGAATGTGTTCCAACCGATTGCCTTCAGCTTGTCCAGTAGAATTTAATGATTTACATTGTTGAACGCCTTTTGGAGGTCCAGCATGACCATGCCACAGTATTTGCCCGAGTCTACCTCACGTTTCAAATAGTCGTTCAAATACAGTAGGCATCAGTGGAGTGAAGCCAGATTGGAATTCAAACAGCAGTTTACGCTCGTCTAGGTAGCTGCTGATTTGTTTCTGAATTAATCTCTCTATAACCTTTGAGGTGGAATAAAGCATGGAAACGGGGCGGTAGTTGCCATGTTCCAGTTTGTTTCCTTTTTTGTACAGAGGGATTACTAGCGCCACATTGAAATCCTGTGGTACGTGACACTGACTGATACAGTAGATACATTTGTAATGTGGGCTACTATTGGACCAATAGAGGTTGCTGCATCTCTGAGGAATCTGGTGTGGACTTTGTCATGGCCAGTGGCTTTGTTTGGCTGAAGGGCGATGAGTTTTTTCAGTACAGCATAAGTTTTCACAGGTTTAAATGAGAATGCATCTTTATGAGCTCCAATTTCTCATAGTGAGCTTGGATGTGATCAAAACCGTAAAGACCTGAATGCAGGGGAAGTTTGCGCACCAACTGTGTGGAAATGGCGGTAAAGAAACTGTTAAAACAGTTAGCCACCACCAGTTTGTCGGTGATAAGCGAGCCACTTACATACATGTACTTACGTACATTTAGTTTGCAGTTTGTTGCTGCAGCTTAATTGGATTAGTCTTTAGAGCCTCCCAGAGTTTTTCTGGGTGCTTTTTGTTTGTTTCAATGTTCAAATTTATGAAGTTTACAGTGTCAATATCCTTTTGGAGGTCCAGTTTGAACATGCCACAGTATTTGCCAGCATCCACCTCGTGTTTGATCTGGTCGCTCAAATAGAGGAGGCATGTGTTAGTGGAATGGGATGTTGTGAAGACAGATTGGAATTCGTACATTTTTTTGTATTTGTTGCCGGGGACTCATTTTGCCATCTTCCTTGTGTAGGGGGGTTACTTTCGCAAGTTTAAAATCTTGAGGGACCTGTCCCTGTTGATGGAGATGGTTTATTATGTGGGTGATGATTGGAGCAATGGAGACGGCTGAGTCTCTGAGAAATTACCAGTTTTAAATCGTCTTTGCATACACCTAGGTTTTTGTAGAAGGCTTTGATGTGCTCTCTACACCACAATGCCCACAGTCGGAGAGCAGTTTGTTAACCAGAGTTGTTGCTATGTTTGTAAAGAAGATGTTTAAGTAATTGTCCACATCAAGCTTGTCAGTGATGAGTGTTGTTCGATTTGATGTTGATGTTTGTAAACCTGGTTTTCAGTTTCTGACTGCAGCCTAGTTGTTTGTTAAGCTTCCAAGTGGTTTGTTTTTGTTTTCCTCAGCTTTATCAATGAGTTTCTTTTTGCAGATTTGGTCATGGCAGTTACAATGTTTTTTTTTTAGCTTTGTTATGCTGTTTTCTTCCCCAGCTGAGCTTGGAGATCACTGTTGAAGCAAGCTTTGACTTGCATTTAAGAAATTCAGAGCATTTGTTGTCACTGGCTTTCATTGCAGTCAGTATGTCCGAATGCATCGATGGCTCAGAGCGGGTTGTAACCCTGATGGTTCTCAAGGGAGCCATGTTGTTTAGTACTGATCTATGTAAATTTGGTTTTGAAGCCAAGCCATGTTTGTTCAACTATATCAACTATAGCCTCTTAGCTCATCGGACCAGTCCAGCCTCTCCAGTTCGTGGTTAAAGGCTTTGTGTTTTGTGACAGCCGGCCTTTTGTTTTTTTGTTTTTCCCGGGTACAGAATATGATTCTTGGAGATTTTGAATTTTTAACCCCCTAGAGGCCCAGGACAAATCTTTGACCTGCAGTTTTTCCACATCTGCCTTTTATAGCGCCATCAGAAGGCTGACTTTTGTTTAGCCAAAAAAAAGAATTAAAAAAAGAGAGAAATTGCTCCTTCAGATTCTGTCAAAATCCCGCAAATCGGTACACAGTATCTCTAAAGTCATGTCATCAAGCCAGATCTGGCTTCCAAAGTTTGGAGGATTGGCCTGGTTTGAACAAAATGCCTCAAATCATGAATACAGGGTGCCATTTACGTGAAAGCCGAGGAATAATTCCCATCCTTTTCACATTGCCGGTTAATAGCGCCACCAGCAGGTGGACTTGCAAAACCCATTTTTGTTTTTGGAACAAAATGCCTCACATCGTGTGTGTGTGTGTGTGTGTGTGTGTGTGTGTGTGTGTGTGTGTGTGTGTGTGTGTGTGTGTGTGTGTGTGTGTGTGTGTGTGTGTGTGTGTGTGTGTGTGTGTGTGTGTGTGTGTGTTTTCTGATTTTAATTAATCTAGATGTTTATATTTTAAAGATTATTTTCAATCCCGATTTAAATTCTCAGATTTGGAATCGCATAAATAACAAAAGTAGTCTTTATTCTGCAATCGAACTACCGAATTATCACAATTTATACATATACCTTCCGAGGAATCTTTCAATTTGAACTCAATTATCCTCCCAAAATAACTATATAACATATTTGTATCTAACTCATTTCTATTGTCTATATAAAAAGAAGGGTCTTTTAAGTCTGTTGGTTTCTCCATATCGTCTTCTAAGCTTGTTGCCTCTAAAACCGACGATCAAGGCTAAAGGTCTATTTTGTCCTGACGCAATACAATTTCTCAGGTCTTCCTGAGCTTCGTCTATCCGTCGAGCCTTGTCTATCCCGGCTTCTTACCCTCAAGTTCTTCTCTCCAAGACTCCAAGTCTTGTCTTGTTGTCTATAAAGCTTGTTGCCTCTAAAACCGACGATCAAGGCTAAAGGTCTATTTTCTCCTGACGCAACGTCATCGTTACGTCACCATCAATTATACCCTGGCATTGGTACATATATTCATCACATCATATGCTCATATGTCTATATGTATGTATATGTAGTTTCTGAGTGGTTGGTGGTATAATGTGGTTACTCGGTTAGTTTGATGCGTATGTCCCTGACACTGAAACATATCATCAATTATACCCTGGCGTTGGTACATAATCTTCATCACGGTTCACGGAAAGCATACCTGCACGTTCAGCTTCCGTATGTCCGTATGACATCATATCACGTGCATTCTAAGGGACATTGGTACATATCTTCATCACGTCATGGGACATGCTTCGTAGCATGACGGAAAACATACCTGCACGGTCAGCTTGGTGCCAGCATATGACGTCATAACATGTGCTGGCCCCGAACACGCGCATCGTAGCAACTGACTGATAACATTACTTGCACGCTCTGCTTGCGCAAGTAATAATAAAAAAATCACACCCGTGTGAACTGAGTGGTGTAAGGTTTTATATAGCATGATCAGCTGTGGTCTGACGTAATGTCTGACGTAATGAAATCACACAAAATATGTTAAGTAAAAAAAGCTATCATTTTTGATAAATGTATGTATCACACCTGGATGTGATTTCACAACTGGCTTTTTTTGCGCAGAGAAAATGACCACGGTTGCTACGGTCATCCAGTTCACCCGGGTGTGATTTAATTACGTCAGAAATTATTTTGAACATAGCAACCACGGTCATTTTTTTATGCACACAAAAGCCAGTTGTAGGAGTGGTTTACACCACTCAAAAATAATATATGTATATAATAATATATGTATATATATATATACACACACATACACATATACACATATAAACAGATATATATACACATATGTACACATACACATACAGTATACACATCCATGCACATATACATGCATACACACATATACACACAAGTACACTCAGTTTAGTTCACTGTTTATATATTCATTGAGAGTAGCTATAAGTAGGCTAAGCGAAGTATATCATATAATAAATAAATTGAATAAATAAATTGAAGAGCAATAGTCATCATGGCCTCATGGGCATGTGCAAGAGGTCGTAAGGTAAGAAGACCGCACCCTTTTGAACATGTTGAAAGATGCAATGGTTCGAATATTGGTTGGCAAGTTGTTCCAGTCAGATCGGCGGCTTTAAACATAAATGCGTTCTTACCTAATGCATTGGAGACTGTGGGAACAAAAAAACAAGGTTGAGTGGAATGCCTCAGTTGGTAATTGGTAGTGGGGTAGTTCTAGAAACTGTTTGAGATATTGAGGATAATTGAAGTGTATACATTTAAAAATAAACTAAATTAAGTGACACTGTCTTCTTATAGTAAGAGAGGGCAACTGAAGATTTTCATACATAATATAATGGTGAGTTGTAAAAGGACAACCTAAGGGCCGATTCATACTCCTATTTTAGAGCCGAATAAAAGTCGGTTCGGCTCTGTAGAGCATACAATGTGACATAATTTGAGGTTCGGGGGGGGGCGGATACCGTCCTAAAGTCGGCTCTTCGGTGCTGGCGAAAATTGTATGAATCGGCCCTAAGATGAATCTGCATCTGTTGTTGTTATAAACAATATTGAGAGTATTCAGATTGGTTTTAGATGCGGTTAGATACACAACATTGGCATAATCGAGTATCGGTAAAATAAGCTGTAGGACTAGTCTTTTCCTAACACAGAATGTAAAACAGTTTCTAGAGCGATAGAGAACACCAATACTGAAGTTAACTTTTCTTACAATGTGATCAATGTGACATTTAAACAAAAGTTCGGTATCCAGCCACATGCCCATATTTGCAGAGGAGTACCATCCAAGCTGGTTATAGAAATGAATGATTTAATAATTTTGATATAATATTTTGATGTGTGCCAAAGATCATTGTGAAGGATTTAGTTGAGTTGCAGTTTATTGGCTGCTAGCCAGTGTTGTAAAGTGGTAAAATCTGATCTGTAATCTGTAAGGCTGATTCAATCTCTGGTAAAGTAGATTTGGAGGTGTATAGAACTGTATCATCAGCATAGAGTTGAACATTGCATTTGGAACATATTGAAGGGAGGTCATTGATAAATATAGTAAATAAAAGTGGTCCGAGGGAAGAGCCTTGAGGCACGCCTCGTTCCTGAACTGACAAATCAGATTTACATCCTTGACGACACGTTGTTTTCGATTATGCAGATATGAATTTAACCATAAAAGAGCATTGCAAGATAGACCAACAGAATATAATTTATCCAAGAGGAGGTAATGGTCAACCAAATCAAAAGCCTTCGAAAGGTCAATGAAAATTGCTCCAGTAATTATTTTGTTGGCGGATGCTGATGTAATATCATTTGTAAGTTTTAGTAAAGCAGTGGTTGTGGAGTGATTAGATCTGAATCCAGATTCATAGGGTGATAAGATATTATTTTCGTTGAGGTAATATGACAGTTTGTTATGGATTAGCTTTTCAAAGATTATTACAGTTGAACAAATAATTGAGATAGGTCGATATTTTTTTGGGTTCCAGTGCATCACCCCCTTTGTGCAAGGAAGTGATACAGGAACACTTCCAGACAGCAGGTAACTGACAGGTGGTTAGTGACATATTGATGAGATCACAGAGGGGGTACATGAGAATGTGGGGTGCTAATTTGAGAAATTCGGTTTCAATGTTATCTAACCCAGGACCACTGCTCTCCTTTAAATCAATAATTACATCACGGACCTCTATTGGTGTTATTTTCCTAAAAGAGAAGGAACTATTACAAGTCTGCATGTTGTTAAATGCAAAGAGCAGGTCAACATTAAACCTGTGTATAGGAGGCGCTGGCGCCCCTCAAAAAGAAATATGTGTACAGAAAGTATAGAAAGACAGCGGTTTTGAAGGAGGCTAGGGATTCACATTTGTGTTGGTAGAGCGTTCCACGTTGTTAAACGTCCTCTCGTGTTGTGATCGTGGACTTCGTTGACATTAAGGAAGTATTTTGACAGATGCATGGGTATCTTAGTGGTGTAGCGAATCTTGTAGAGTAGACCAAGCCCATTGCAAGTTGCAAGTTTTCTACCCAGAGCCACCCTAGGCTATCAACATGGGTTGCAAAAAGATGGGTCAAGGGCCCCAGGCCGAGAAGTAGTCGAATTAGTTTGTAGCTTGGTCTTTAGTGACATAGAGATGTTTGAGAACTAGAGATGGGATTTATGGCTCTTTGAAGGGAGCCGGATCTCTGGGATCCGTTCCTTTCAAAGAGTCGTTCAAAAGACTGGCTCTTTTGAACGACGTTCCCGATGGGTGGGGGGGGGGGGGGCAAACTCTGTCTGCCCTGTGTCCCCCCAGTGCCTCCCCAGTACCTCCCCAATATCTGCCCAGGGCCTCCCTAGTGACTCCCCATGCAGTGTCTCCCCAGTGCCCAGTGTCCCCCCCAGTGCCTCCCCAGTCTCCCCCCCAGTGCCTCCCCAGTGTATCCTGCTTAGGGCGCCAGCTTGCTCATGACCGGCCCTGGTTGAAACCCCCCTGCCCCCCTCCTCCTCTAAAAAGGAACGGCTCCCTACTGTGAACCGGATCCCATCGTTCCTTTCAAAGAGCCGTTCAAATGATCCGACTCGTTCACGAACGTCACATCTCTATTGAGAACCAAGAGGTGCAAGCGCAATAATTAGGGCTCCGGCTAGTCTTGAGAGCACTTTTGTTGACAAACGAGGAAATTCTGCCCAGAAATCTTGTTCTTTGGTTTACCTTTTTCATTACCCTTGTTGCCATACATTCACCTGTCAGTTTGTTGTCAAGAATACAGCCAACATATGTAATCTCTTCTTTGCTGGAGATTACTATGTTGTCAACTCTGACCTTCAAATCATTTACATTTACTTCAGCATGTTTGGACACAAAAATAATGGATTCTGTTTTCCAGAGATGTAGTGAGAGTTTGTTATTGGTAAGCCAAGTTTGGATTTTGGTGAGTTCCAAACTGAGAGCCTCATCAACCTGCATGTTGTCCTCTCCCGAGATCAGGATTGCTGAATTGTCAGCAAAAAGTAACACTTTGCAGTTACAGCATTCATGTCGTTAATGTAAAGAAGGAACAGTAACGGCCCTATAATGCTTCCTTGGGAGGGGGGAGGACAATCATTCCCGGGATTCCTTCAAAATAGGAGCTCTGGAGTGCCCGAAAGAAATGGCCACTTTTACTCTGAACCCCCCCCCCCCCCCCCCCCCCCGGATGAGGAGCAGAAATGAAGAGCTAGTATATCCATCAGATCAAAACCACGGAGAGCACCCTGGATTAGGAGAGACGAGGCATTATTTCTGCCGCGCTAACAGCTAAGTCAACATGACCCTAGAGCGCGAAGAACTAGAATTTAATGATTTACATTGTTGAACGCCTTTTGGAGGTCCAGCATGACCATGCCACAGTATTTGCCCGAGTCTACCTCACGTTTCAAATAGTAATTCAAATACAGTAGGCATCAGTGGAGTGAAGCCAGATTGGAATTCAAACAGCAGTTTACGCTCGTCTAGGTAGCTGCTGATTTGTTTCTGACTTAATCTCTCTATAACCTTTGAGGTGGAATAAAGCATGGAAACGGGGCGGTAGTTGCCATGTTCCAGTTTGTTTCCTTTTTTGTACAGAGGGATTACTAGCGCCACATTGAAATCCTGTGGTACGTGACACTGACTGATACAGTAGATACATTTGTAATGTGGGCTACTATTGGACCAATAGAGGTTGCTGCATCTCTGAGGAATCTGGTGGGGACTTTGTCATGGCCAGTGGCTTTGTTTGGCTGAAGGGCGATGAGTTTTTTCAGTACAGCATAAGTTTTCACAGGTTTAAATGAGAATGCATCTTTATGAGCTCCAATTTCTCATAGTGAGCTTGGATGTGATCAAAACCGTAAAGACCTGAATGCAGGGGAAGTTTGCGCACCAACTGTGTGGAAATGGCGGTAAAGAAACTGTTAAAACAGTTAGCCACCACCAGTTTGTCGGTGATAAGCGAGCCACTTACATACATGTACTTACGTACATTTAGTTTGCAGTTTGTTGCTGCAGCTTAATTGGATTAGTCTTTAGAGCCTCCCAGAGTTTTTCTGGGTGCTTTTTGTTTGTTTCAATGTTCAAATTTATGAAGTTTACAGTGTCAATATCCTTTTGGAGGTCCAGTTTGAACATGCCACAGTATTTGCCAGCATCCACCTCCTGTTTGATCTGGTCGCTCAAATAGAGGAGGCATGTGTTAGTGGAATGGGATGTTGTGAAGACAGATTGGAATTCGTACATATTTTTGTATTTGTTGCCGGGGACTCATTTTGCCATCTTGCTTTTGTAGGGGGGTTACTTTCGCATGTTTAAAATCTTGAGGGACCTGTCCCTGCTGATGGAGATGGTTTATTATGTGGGTGATGATTGGAGCAATAGAGACGACTGAGTCTCTGAGAAATTACCAGTTTTAAATCGTCTTTGCATACACCTAGGTTTTTGTAGAAGGCTTTGATGTGCTCTCTACACCACAATGCCCACAGTCGGAGAGCAGTAAAGAAGATGTTTAAGTAATTGTCCACATCAAGCTTGTCAGTGATGAGTGTTCGATTTTATGTTGATGTTTGTAAACCTGGCTTTCAGTTTCTGACTGCAGCCTAGTTGTTTGTTAAGCTTCCAAGTAGTTTGTTTTTGTTTTCCTCAGCTTTATCATTGAGTTTCTTTTTGCAGATTTGGTCATGGCAGTTACAATGTTTTTTTTTTTAGCTTTGTTATGCTGTTTTCTTCCCCAGCTGAGCTTGGAGATCACTGTTGAAGCAAGCTTTGACTTGCATTAAAATATTTGATGCCCAATAATAGAATATCATGTTGGGTGAGGCAAGTCCTCCATCTTGTTTGGGTCTTGACTTTGGTGATTCTAGGGTACTTATTGGCCCACATAAAGGATGATAAGATTTTATCAAGTGAATTAAAAAAAGATTTGGGCAAAAAAAGAGGGAGGGTTTGAAAAAGAAAAAGGAGGCGTGGCAGTATGTTCATTTTAATTGTTTCAATGCGGCCCACCAGTGAGAGAGGAAGCTTATTCCACCTTTGAAGATCTAATTTAACCTTTTCAATTAATGTTGTGTAATTCTCCTTGTGTAGCGAGCTAAGTGAGTGACATACAGTTATACCCAGGTATTTAAAGTTATTTAACGAAAGGTTCAAGGGTAGCGCGCCATGGGGGATTGATTTGGCTATGTGGTTAACAGGGAAGCATACACTTTTAGCAATGTTCAGCTTGTAACCTGAGAAGGCTCCAAAGTTGTTCAATAGATTAACAATGGTATCGGCACAATTAACGGGGTTTTGGACAAATAAGAGTAGGTCGTCTGCATATAGTGCCACTTTATGCTCAATTCCTCCTCTCCTTATGCCTGAAAACAGTGTAGAGCCTTTTAGAGCAATGGATAAGGGCTCTATAGCTAATGCGAGCAATAGGGGTGACAAGGGGCAGCCTTGGCGTGTACCACGTGTGAGGGGAAAAGATGGAGAGACATCAGAGTTCGATTTAACGCTGGCCAATGGAGCCGAGTAAAGAAGCTGAATCCAAGAGATACATTTTGTACCAAAGCCACATTTCTGCAAAATCCTGAATAAGTATTGCCACTCAACACGATCAAACGCTTTTTCTGCGTCTAACGAGATTATCATCTCTGGTTCTTGGGAGGTAGAAGGCGACAGAACGACATTCAGGAGCCTGCGAACGCTGGATGATAGTTGGCGACCTGTGACAAAGCCTGTTTGGTCCTGAGAGATTATATTGGGGAGACATGCATCAAGCCTGCTTGCCAATATCTTTGCCAGGAGTTTGACATCATTATTAAGCAGACTAATAGGTCTGTAGCTGCTGCATAGTCTGGGGTCTTTGTCTTTTTTTAACATGAGTGAGATTAGAGCCTCATTTAAGGTTGGTGGTAGAACACCTTGGTCTAAGGAGTGATTGAAAACCTCTAAAAGTAGAGGAGCAAGTTGTGCAGCAATTATTTTATAAAAACAGGCAGAGAAGCCATCGGGGCCAGGAGCTTTATTGCTCTGCATTGTGGAAATGCATGAACTAACCTCATCTAAGGACAGCGGGGTATCTAGACGTTCAGCTGTGGCTACATTTACAGTTGGTATGTCCAAATTATTTTGGACATACATCTGAGGGAGGCTCCGATTTATAAAGGTTAGAATAGAAAGAAGAGAATTCGGAATTAATTTTGCCAGGATCGGTGGTCAGAGTATGGGTAGAATCATAGATTTGTGATATCAAATTTGGTTTTGAAGCCAAGCCATGTTTGTTCAACTATATCAACTATAGCCCCTTAGCTCATCGGACCAGTCCAGCCTCTCCAGTTCGTGGTTAAAGGCTTTGTGTTTTGTGACAGCCGGCCTTTTGTTTTTGTTTTTCCCGGGTACAGAATATGATTCTTGGAGATTTTGAATTTTGAACCCCCTAGAGGCCTAGGACAAATCTTTGTCCTGCAGTTTTTCCACATCTGCCTTTTATAGCGCCATCAGAAGGCTGACTTGTTTAGCCTAAAAAAAGAGAGAAATTGCTCCTTCAGATTCTGTCAAAATCCCACAAATCGGTACACAGTATCTCTAAAGTCATGTCATCAAGCCAGATCTGGCTTCCAAAGTTTGGAGGATTGGCCTGGTTTGAACAAAATGCCTCAAATCATGAATACAGGGTGCCATTTACGTGAAAGCCGAGGAATAATTCCCATCCTTTTCACATTGCCGGTTAATAGCGCCACCAGCAGGTGGAAAAACCCATTTTTGTTTTTGGAACAAAATGCCTCACATCGTGTGTGTGTGTGTGTGTGTGTGTGTGTGTGTGTGTGTGTGTGTGTGTGTGTGTGTGTGTGTGTGTGTGTGTGTGTGTGTGTGTGTGTGTGTGTGTGTGTGTGTGTGTGTGTGTGTGTGTGTGTGTGTGTGTGTGTGTGTGCGTGCGCGCAGTCAACAGCAGGGTTAATAGGCCGTAGTCTCTAAACAGAAGGGTCAACCCCAATCAGCAGGGGTGAATGGGCTATGCTCACAGTACATACATACAGACCTACACACTGGCTCACTTAATGCCAATGGGTAGTGCTCATACATACGGACAGAAATACACAGTCACGTAATGGAGACGGTGTGCCACCGCTCAAAAAATAACCTGAACATTGTAGACAGTCATTCAGACAGAGCCATTCTGTTTTTTTTTCTCATCAGGTGTGGTGACCTGGAAAGGGTTTCAAGAAGTACACCAAGACATACAGGATCCCGTACAAGATTGTGTACTGCAGACAGTGCCACAACAAGGATACTGAAGGCTACAGGATGGATGTAGATGAAAACGATCTGGCAGGATTCTGCAGTTTAGACTGTTTCTGTGACACTGGAGACAGAAATTACATGGTTCCAGGAGGGGATTAGCAGCGGGGGAGAGGGTAGATGACCTCAGACCTGCTGACACTTATATTTTCCACTCTTCCTCTCCGACATCTCAGTTTTCCGGACGCAGTTTGCCCGAGGAGCTGGCAATGACCCGTGCGCCTTGCAAGTCTGGATCAGTAGAGCCCTCCACCACCCACTGATGTTTAGGGTGCGTGCGCTACGAGTGTGGCATCCGAACGTGTGTTCAGCACGGCAGGGAATATTGTTAACCCATCGCGTTCTCTGCTCAAGCAAAAAATGGCAATTATGCTTGTTTTTCTGGCGAAAGAACTAGCCTAAGCAGGTCTAGCTTGTTTTGTTTTTATTATTGAGTGGCCTTTGTGTTTTTATTAGGCCTATTTAAGTTGACCCTGTAACTACAGTATATTTTTTGTTTATTCTATTTAGTCCAGGCAGCCTTTACTAAGGCAACGATTTTAGAGCCTACCGGTTTCCAAGGCTAACCGGTAAGTGGCAGAAGGCTTGACAGAATGAAGATAATGTTGTGTTATTATGGGCAAGGATAATTTGTATTTGTATTGCACTGCCACAGTGCACTAACCTGACTCCGCCAGATGGGGCAGCAGAGAGTACACATGGTTCCCCCCTCCTGGAACCATGTGTACTCTCTGCTGCCCCATCTGGCGGGTTTAACAGTGCACTGCTGCACTGTCAAACAAGGGTAGTTTGCATTGTTTATTTCTTATTTTGCTAAACAGAGAGACTGAGTTGGTTTTGTTGTCAAAACTCTTAAGGTAATTCTATCATTTAATGATTGTTTACAAGAGGATGTAATTACATTAAGGTTAGTTAGGCCTGTGTGTATTGACTAGTCTACTTTACCCACACAGTATTTGCACTGCCACTGAGGCTGTATGCCTACTGTTTTCAAACTCATGAAGGTTTCTATTAAATGTTACCTTGATTTGGTATACATACATCTTGTCCTTGACTCCTTGTTTTGTAACAAAATGCCGGTAATAAAAACATCAAGCCTTGCTAAATGATTCATAATTAAGAAACAAATGGACCCCCACAGTAAACTATAGGCCTAATTAAGCTAAATTATAATTTGAAACCAAATGGTTGAATTACCACTGAGGAGTAGTGTACAGGGTAGATCGGTTGTCCCAGAACAAGGCTTGCACCTGGACCGCTGGGCCATGCAGGCACTAAATGATTGATAATTAACACAGCGAACGCTAATCGCGTATCAATACGTTATCAATTAATCAAACGTCCGGTGCGAACCACGTATCCATACGTTCTAATCACTTTTTTATAGCATACTTTCATTCATCTTTTTACCCACCCGGACAATGAAGAACCATCCCCCTGTCATTGCTGCTTAGTCCCGCTGCAACACTGTATCACATGTAAAAGTCAAACCTCGACTTTTTGACAGACCCCGGGAAAAGTCACCGTTTGACTTTTTAAAAGTCAAATACTGACTTTTCTCAAGGGGGCGCTGTTTTTCCTTTTGACTTTTTAAAAGTCAAATACTGACTTTTCTCAAGGGGGCGCTGTTTTTCCTTTGTCTTGTCAATATTAAACCGAACGGGGATAAAAACGGTTAAAACACGTGGATTTAATGCAACATAACGCACGTCACTCGCCACCCTAACAATCCTGGGAATATTATGATAATATTGAATATTTTTCAATTAGTATTGTTTGAGACCGAGAGTTTTGAACATTTCCGACTACATGACGTCATGTCAGATTACTTCTGTCTGCCTGCCTTTCTGTCTATCTGTCTATCTATCTAACCGTGTGCTTGTCTACTATTCCGGCACTTTAATGAGTCATTTATGAAGGTTTCCAACGGAAATATATTATTATTATTTGTATTATTATTATTGCGTGACTCCATTTTGGATTGCGTCATGACGTCACTGGACGTCCGTCCACTTCCATGCAACGTCTACAGGCACTCTATTATGCTCCAGCTTCCTGCATCCGGATCTGAACGTAAACAAACCGTTTCCGTATCCGCTCTTTAAATAGACTCAGATTTGTTTGTTTTATGGCTGTTAATAATTAATTAATTTACTATATATAATGTACGTTTAATTTGTTATGTCAAATCTGATCGGAGTTGGTCAATCACTTTTGTTATTGTATATTTATAGGTATTTTATAGGACTATAGAAATAGTCCTATTGACGTCACTACCTGTCTGTCTACCTACAGTACGATAACACTAGTGACGTGCTTCAGGTAAGAGCTATGATTCTTTTCTAGCATACATCTATAGATAAATACATGTTTAATCTGCCCCACAACATGACACAACCGCCATGGCGTTATTAACATGTCGGGATGTGTAGGTTAGAATGTTGGCAGGTCTGTAAACGTTTTAATACTGCTTTTCTTTGTCTTTAGCATTTAGCTTTAGCATTTAGCTCAACTTTAGCTAACAACCATGGGAACTGGAGTAAGCTAAGCTGTGGGGGTCCCTAAAGCAATGGATCCCAAAGTGGGGTCTGGGGACCCCCAGGGGTCCTTGATGGAGTTCTGTCTGTCTGTCTGTCTGTCTCTGCTGTGTCTGTCTGTCTGTCTGTCTGTCTGTCTGTCTGTCTGTCTGTCTGTCTGTCTGTCTGTCTGTCTCTCTGCTGTGTGTGTGTGTGTGTGTGTGTGTGTGTGTGTGTGTGTGTCTGTCTGTCTGTCTGTCTGTCTCTGCTGTGTCTGTCTGTCTGTCTGTCTGTCTGTCTGTCTGTCTCTGCTGTGTCTGTATGTCTGTATGTCTGTCTGTCTGTCTCTGCTGTGTGTGTGTCTGTCTGTCTGTCTCTGTCTGTCTGTCTCTCTCTGGTGTGTGTCTGTCTGTCTCTGCTGTGTCTGTCTGTCTGTCTGTCTGTCTGTCTGTCTGTCTGTCTGTCTGTCTGTCTGTCTCTCTCTGCTGTGTGTGTCTGTCTGTCTGTCTGTCTAATGCATGTCAAACTGGGGGTCCTTGAAATTAAAATGGCGTTGAGAATCATTGCTAGAGCTGTACAAATACAAATCTTCTCTTATGGGGGTCCCTGGCATATCTTTTCAAATGGGGGTCCACAGGATAATTAGTCCTTGACATGAAAAAGTTTTATTTGTATATTTTTCATTTTCTGAAAAAGCAAAGATCCTCATAGTTAAGGGGTCCTTGCAAATAAAGCATTTGAGAATTGTGTTATTTTTATTTGAAAATAGCTGATCTAAAATGCAATGCATAGCAATGCGATTTGTTGTGGGCTTGTAGGTCTACTTTTGGGCAGTAATGTACAATGTAGAGTGTTGCATTCTCTGTTTTGTTTTCTCTTGCAGATCATTCCTATACCAACCTCATTCCTGCCAACCTCCCAAACCTACCACAACCTCTTTCAAACAAACCAAAGGCACTTTTAAGAGCCACGTTTATTGTCTGTCTCTCCCTCTCCTGTCACGCTGTATCTGTCTGTCTCTCTCGCCCTTTCTATTTGTGTGTCTGTCTATACCTTTGTTTGTCATCTACATCTGTTGTCTGTGTTTTGTACTTTTTACTCATCACCATGAGTGACTCCGAAGATCCGTTCGCGGACCTGGATGAGTTTGTTGATCAGCTAGAAGGAATGTATTAAACACTCTTGATGACTTGTTTCCACTGGAGTCACAAGGGGAGGCACCACCAGCATCTAAGAAGTCAAAGAGAAAGACACCTCAGCCAGCGGTGAAGTGGGCAAACAGAGATTGCGATGGAAACATCATCCCTGTGAGGCCCAGTTCAAGCAGGACACCGTCAAATCAGGGTCAGTATTGTTGTTGCATTAAATATATTTGAGAGATCTTGCTTATTTTGCCACTCAAATCAAGGAGTACAAAACAAGTAGTCACTAGTGTTGGGTAATTGAAAGAGATAAATTAAGACTTATACTAGTACATACAGTACTAAAGCAGTATACAAAACAAGATAATCAAAGTTGTCGTCATTGTGAGCTGGGACGGCACTGTTTCAGGCAGTAAAGCAACTGCTGAGCTGAAGTTTACCGGTTAAAACCCCAGCTCCCCCTTGGGTTAAGGCCTAATCATAGTTGAGTTTTCGGTGATGAGGTGACCACTGCTATCACCCAAAACTACAACATGACGTGACGTCACTGCACGGCGGTGAAGAGAAACCACCTCTCTCCCCAGCCCTTCTCTCTGTGTTTACTCACCACCGCTCCGGGCAATGTCATTGGTCTAGAAGTTGTTATGTTGGGCTGGCTATAGTGTATTTGATAATAGTTGCTCAGCTCGCACACACACACAGAAACACACTCGTCATGGCCAGGACCGTTGTGGTTTTGTGAGTGTGTGTGTGTGTGGGGGGGGAATGGGTGGCTGCGTATAAACAGTGACACTTGGTGGTGAAAAAACGCTATTTCCGTGCTCAGAGTGGCTGCACCACTCATAAATAGAATAGGAACAGAAAAGGACCAGAAAGGCATATAGCCAGTAGAGAGAAAACAATGGACGAATTTGAGTGTTGGCCATGGAGGGTAGGAGATATGAGCATGGTGATGGACTAACTTTCATCAAAACAATGGTGCCGGTTCGATTCCCCGGACGGGCAGGAAAAATCTGGGTCAGGAAGTGATT
Organism: Electrona antarctica; assembly: GCF_951216825.1. Lineage (NCBI taxonomy): Eukaryota > Metazoa > Chordata > Actinopteri > Myctophiformes > Myctophidae > Electrona > Electrona antarctica. Next base: position 247,718 of record NW_027637470.1, on the reverse strand, counting down.
GGTCATCACTCACCCAACACCGCTGAAGTGCCCTTGAGCAAGTCACTCTGACTGAACCCCCAACTGCTCCAGTGGAGCTGCTTAGTGGCCAACGGTATAAGACTGATGTTGTTGTACTGGTCAGCTCCCAGGTTTTAATGTGTGTCTGTGTGTGTTTCTATGTGTGCAGGGCGTTGCTGAAAATGAGCATGCTCAGCTATACCCTGGGTAAATAAAGGAGGGAAAGAAAATGAATGGCGCTTCATTAATTTCATAGGCAATTGAACTGTTGTCCACTGAAATGTATACTAGTCATCTCAGGCTGGATAATAAGGTTGCCTGCCACTACTAGCCTTTAAACAAATAGGACATTGATTTTAGTCTTATGAATGTGAATGAGTGTTTCTTTTGTTATTTCTTCTGTTAGCAGCTGGTCCAAGTAGGAAGGATGTATCCCGTCAAAAGACTGTTCCTCCCTCTGTTCCTGACACTAACTATGAGGTGGCAGTTTCTCCAGATAATGTTGGTGTGTATTTCATTATCACATTTATATTTTATTGTAAGTTTGTAACAATCTGTCATCGAGTTCAAATGTTAATTACATGTTTGTATTTCAAATTCTTCTCAACTACACTCTTCCCAGCCATTCCATGCATTATACTTTGTATATCATGTAAAACAGAAAGTGATTTTTGATTTTCAATATGCCGTAATATTTTAACAGAGTTTCATACAAGAGCTCCAGCTCTCACTGGGGGATGTTCAGGAAGCACCAACCGCATCAGCGCCTCTCCAGGCTTCTTCCGACTGGAGTACACGGAAGCGTCTCTTTGCAGAGAGATGGAGAGCAGAGAGACCCAGGCTAGTCAACAGTGCAGCAGCAAAAGAAAATGTAGCCCCACACATCTGCCAACAGTGTGCCATGAATCCAGCTGCTGTTCGCTGTCATGACTGCCAACCACGCCCCTACCTCTGTGCTGAATGTGACGTCATCACACACTCCAGATATGTGCTCCACAACAGAGATGCCATGACTGCCGGTTTCTACCAGCCGTTGTCTCCAACCACTTGCATTGTGGATAAGGCTACCTGCCATTGTGGTAAGTTCTTGTTTGTGAGTACACCGTAACATATTTAACTGACACGTTAAGCTTGTTAGTTTGATCACTTAAACAATACTTTGTTGTTTTCATTTTAAATGCATTTGCATGCCCCATGTCAATCAGCTTCCTGAGAATATATTGGAATACTTTTTCAGCAATCTATTTGACATTTCTCAAGAACAGATTCTGTCTCTTGTGGTCGTTCAAGCGATCATGATGTATTTCCTATTGAATTTATGATGTATGATTTTTTTCAGAGCGTTTTGTACCTGTGCAGATACCTGATTTAATTTGTAGTTGTCCAAAAGAGGCATTGAGGCTGAAGCCAGGGAAAGGGGTTTCTCTCATCACAATAAATGGTAAGGAACTGAAAGTCTTTAATAAAATCCTTCTTAAAACTCAAGTTTGTCTTCAGTACGTATATAAAATATATGCCACACCCACACTGTACCACCCTAACCCTGTTGATGTGTGTGTGTGTGTGTGTGTGTGTGTGTGTGTGTGTGTGTGTGTGTGTGTGTGTGTGTGTGTGTGTGTGTGTGTGTGTGTGTGTGTGTGTGTGTGTGTGTGTGTGTGTGTGTGTGTGTGTGTGTGTGTGTGTGTGTGTGTTGCTCCCTAGGACGATATGATCTCCACATGCCCGACCTGAGTTGTGATGCATGCAACGCCACTTGGACTGCTGGAATAGATGCGTTAGTAGTAGTAGTAAGTAGCCTTGCCGAGCCATGAGGCCCATAGGGCAGGAGCCTATCTCCTGTTTCTGTAGCGTGAGGCAGCTTGATGTACAAGTACACCCCCTGGACATGACGCTAGTATGTCGCAGGGACTTACCCCCAATCCAACCCTTGATGCTGAGTGTCAAGCAGGGAGGCACTGGGTCCCATTTTTACAGTCTTTGGTATGACCCGGCCGGGGATCGAACCCCGACCTCCCAGTCTCAGGGCGGACACTCTAACCACAAGGCCACTGAGTTGGTCAATAGATGCGTTAATTAACCGGAACTACTGGCCTGCTACGCTTCAGTTCGCCACCGTTTATGAGACGGATGTTTTCCATTCATTCGAACAGATGAAGATGGCATCACCAGGGTTGTCCTGCCAGGCCTTTTTTAGAATGCTTGATCAGCGCACTGTCCACTTTGGTCGTGTGAGTATTGAACTTCTGTAGCCTACAGAACATCTGTTTGTCATCTGGGTTGAATTGGCTGCTAATATAATGGTTGCACATTATTAGCTGTCGATTTCTTTATTTTTAAATAGACTGGGACGATCCTAAGAGATGCCTTTCAGAAATCCTTTTTTGAGTGGGAAGCGGTGCAGTTTGAGCTGGAAAACCTCTGCAAGGAAGAGCCTTTCAAGTGTCCAGCATGCACACCGGACATGGTTGCATTATCAGTGGACGGAAATCGCAAACATTACCGTTTCAAGAATGCAGCCAGGTACTTCTAAATTAGTATATTGTAACACCATTTATCTAAATAAAAAAACAAGTCTAATATGCACCAAGTGTCCTCATACTGTAAGATATAGTAAGCTGTTCGTGTGCCGTTTTTGTTTTCTTCAGATCTGAGGAACCGGCTATCTTTGAAGGCAACTTCATAGCCAAGGATGAAGACGTGCACAGATTTGTGGAATACATACACCAGAAGACAAAGCATGTAAGCATGATTGGATTGCATACAATAATTATATGTGCACGAGTACATACGAAGGTTTTCATCTTTCATATTCCATAATGTAGAACTCCGGAAAAGGTGTTTGTGGAGGGGAGTGGACAGCAGCCAGAGAGACCTCCAGAAAATCTACCAGCTGTATAGATGAAGAGGGACTGGAACTCGCGGTGTGTCGGCATGGAGTGTTACTCTGTGCCCTAAATATGTACAGGGGAGAAATATATGCCTACCCCATGTACCTGCAGCAAAAGATGGCCAGCAGCCAAATCAATTTTTTTTGTATGGATGTGACATGCAGATATTGGCCCTACCTCAAAAAAGTTTCAGATCAATGTCCAGAGCTGAAGCATCTTTTGAACATGAAGCCATTTCTTTCCGTGTTTCATGCCAAAGCCCATGATTTCAAATGTGAGGTAAGGAAACATTGCCATTGGATTGAATGACTATCAGAACACTAGTACGTGAATGTCGCGGCTTGTCGCCATCATCTGAGCATTGTATTTATTGTATATTTACCCAGGTGAAATGGAGTGGGCAATACCAGGATGGCGCGGGTCAGACACTAGGGGAGGAGGTAGAGCAATGCAATGCCTTCCTCTCTAGGATTGCAGTGACCACAAAACACATGTCAAAAGCAGGTGAGGTGACCACAGACAGCACTACCTGTAAAGAAAAAACATTACTTAAGTGTACTTAGGATGTTAACATTTATTGTCTCCACCAGCCGAAGGCATGGGGAGAGTATGTTTGGCTGTTTGTCTGTGTCCATCCGTGTGTGTGTGTGTCCATCCATCCGTGTACAGCGAATCTCCGGCACTGTTGGCTCAGCCGATGCCAAACTGTGCACACACACTCCCTGGATGCCAACGACACACCTCTGCCCCAATTATTACACAATGGCCTGGTATAGCGTCATGAGGCCGATTTTTAGCAAAACTAATTTCTTTATATTTTTTGATAATGTTGATATCAATTTCTTTTGGCAGGACGCAACGACATGTTAACCCTCATGGCTATGAACTGGAATCGGAAAAAGTGTGACAATTTAGCCACCGCACTGGCTCGCCGGTATCAGAAGGTAATGACATCAATAACGTTCTTTTAGATGTTGAATATCCCGACATGTTAGAGACAACATTTGTTTTATTGGCTATGATTCTTTGTCATTGTAGACCAGCAAGGCTCTTCAAAGCCACTTACAGAACCTTGAGTCGATGAAGGTCGAATTTGCAGTGGCAGAGAGCCAGTTGGAAGAGTGGGTCCAGGATGTAAAGGAGTGGGCTGAAGGTATAAGGCTGTTCTCATTAAATGCTTTTGCCAGGTGACATCAGTAGAGAATGTAATGTTAACTTCCACTCACATTGTGCCTTGTACTCATCCTCTACTGCAATCTTGCATGAAATTGTGAATAATTGTTCACTTAAAGTGCAACCCACCTATTTCGTCTTTGCAGCACCAGCTGCATACGGGCCCAGTGGCTTGGAAAGCACAATTGAGATGCTAGTGGTGAGTCTCAGGAGGAGGACCCAGCGCCTTTATGCCGATAATTCTGGGAACAAGGGGCGTGCCAGGATCCGCCGCAAGATTAGGTCGGAGAAAGAGGTCTTGTCTTCTGCTGTGGAGCAATATAACAGCATGGTTCCATGCAACGAAGCCCTGTCCATGGAAACCATTCTGTCTGTTGAGAAAGCATGGCCATGGCACCTACAACTCACTGGTATGTACACTAGTCTGTTGACTACCAACAAATCAGATGCATAACGACACAATAATAGATCATATGCTTGCTTGTTGAACTGAGGAGTGGCCAACACATGAATCATGTGTTTACAAATGGCAATTGGCAATCCTACTCATTCTCCCTGTGAATCTGTGTCAAAAATGCATTCCAGACTCTGTCGATCTCAAGACGAAGAGAAAGGCATTCGACACCGTAATGGCTGTAAGGAGACATGAGGAGGAGAAGAAGATCCTCGTGAAAGAGATGAATCAACACTGGAAGTCTCTTTCAACTCGTGCTGATGGCCTAAAGGAGCTATCTTGCATTATTTCATCTGAGGCAACGGAAGGTATGTATTGCAATATAATAATTCATAGACATGATACACAACTCTGACGACTGTTGTTAACCCATTCTGGGCGGGAACCCCTTCTAGTGTTGTAAGCATTATGTTATACTTTAGCTATTGAAAAATAGCAGATCATAGCGCGGCACTATGAGCTTGTAGATCTGCAATTTTTGAAAAATCCTGAAAATGTGGCGCAAATCTTTGAATATATATTCTGTCACAGTGAACATTCTTTGCTTCTGGGGGGGAACAACATATTTTTAGAGGGGCGTCCAAATACAGATAATTATGGGGTCCTTGACATGAAAAGGGTTGAGCACCACTGACATAGAAACATGTCCTCAGGTCTAAATGGGTTAAAGTTACTAACAGACTTTTTCTTGTGTTCTAAGAGTCACCCCCGTTGGGCCTGAGTGAAGACGGGTTGAACGGTCTGCAGAGCATCATTCAGAGAAAGCTGTGGAAGATCAAAGAAGTGATGACCCACTCAAGGGAATGTTACCTGAAGGGTTTATCTGGAGCAGAGAGCGTCAGCTTTTTGGAAGATAGTCCTGCTGATGATGAAGAAGAATATGACATTGACTCTGACACGTCCGATGACGAACTGTAAGCAGCAAATGCCCGGGACTAACAAGCAATAGCATCCATCTACAGGCTTGGATACCTAAAGTGCTATTCAGCCACGCTGGAACACTTTTGTTGGACTGCTTTTTCTATGTTTGATTCCCCCCCGGGTGTGGATTAGTTACCAATTTGTTTCCGACAGCAGAGACATCTTATCAACATGTCAACAACATATCAACAACTGACTTGCTTAGTTGAATGCTTGATTCTGAATCAATGCATTCTAATCATTGAATAATGACAAAATTCCTTTTTTTGCCATGAACACATTAGGCAACAAAGTCTTATGCGCACACATATGGTATGAGACAGGTACATAGGCAGGGCTCAATGTATTCAGAAAAATGCACATAAAGTGCACAAAGACCTGCACACCGTCTGCACTTGCAATACAAACTTTATTTAGGCAACGTTTCTTTGACCGAAACGTTGCCACGGACACATTTGTCTGTATGGACATATTATGACCCCTGGATGGTCTGGACCTGACCGCTCAACTCAATAACACTGCTAACAAATCCACCCGCTTTGAATGTGATCAACCCGATAGTCACCAGTGGCAGTAGTCTGGGGTTCCTAATTAGGAAACACAGAAGTGACTGCGCTTCTCCGTACTTGTAGTTATGTTTAGGTTAGTGTATGAGGTGGGTTGTTCTCAGTAGGCTCCCAGCATGTGCAGTAGGTCGATACGATCGTCTTGATAAGTAACCTACTGGTGATTATCGGTTGATTTTCAGTCGAATCTGCTAGACAAATCCAACACTCAGCACCTGGCTCTTATCAATCTGCATTGCTTTAAAAACAATATCCAAACACATTGTCATCTACAGCTGAAAAGTACAAAATAAATTCTAGGAATCTGTGTCATGTTTGTGTCTCTTGCTACCAAATATATAGTCGGAATTCCGACACTGACAAAGGCCTGCGCGCAGAAACGCGTCTGCCTGGTTTGACTGCTGCTGTGGATTCTAACTTTATTAAACAAGACTACTACTATTACTGAGAGTCTGGATTTCATTCTCTTTCTATACGTATTCCCTGAATCTGCACCATGCCTGAACACTCACAGACTCAACTTGGGTTGACCGAGCCTTTCCCTTACAGTTAATCATACATGTTTGCAGGAATATAATTCAGCTATATTTGAATTAAGATAAATATTGTGTATGTGTGTGTATATATTACAGTAACACCAGTGAATAAATTAATGTGGTAATACATAGTGTGCTATTAATGTGGTAACATGTAGTAAGAGTGTGCTCTAAATGTAGTAATAGTGTTGTAATAGTGTGCTATAAATGTGCTATTACATAATACACATAGTAATACAAAATAACACTTGTGTGAAGTGAGGGGCGCTCTTATTATCTCATTCTGGCCAATCACAATTTGTGAACTCACTTTTGTCTTCAATGTTTGTGTTACACAAGGTTGGTGTACAGAAACACTCAAAGCTATACCCTCAACAATGGAAACAATGACCTGTTAGGAGCACAGCCAATCCAGAGCCAGTTCACTGATACCACTTTTCTGACAGATAGTTTGGTTAGCATCAGCTCACAACTAACAGGCCTACTGACCTTTTTTCATGAAAGAATTCATAGCATTGACACTACTATATCCTATACTATACTGTATTGCCATACAGTATAGGCTTTATTAGGGTTCGGCTTGGGTCATTTATGGGTTGATTATGGGGATAATGGGGTCTAAAGTGTTCCAAATTATAAAGGATGACTATGTATGGTACATGTAAATATATTGAACATGTTTGGCTATTAAATACCCCCTCAAACATTTGACTGATTTCATCATATAGCTTGGCTCTGAAATGGTCTGAGAGAGTATATGTTTTATGAGACTGGGTTTGGAAGGCAATCAAGATTATATTTTGTCGTGGCACAACAGTGAAGACATCTTTGGAAAAGTCTTGACTGGTAGAGAAACGTATTTGAGGGTGAGTATCGTGTGTGGTTCCTGTTCAGTGCTCATCACAGACGCCCTTTGAACCTGACACTGATTGAAGGCTTGTAAGTCAGCATCAAAATGTGCTAGAGACAATGAGGCACTGAATATTCATTGTGAACAGATTAACCAGGTATGTTCATATAAATACCTATAGTAGGAGTATAAATAGAATATCTCCTGTCGTGGAAAGATCACTAGCTACTATAGCAGCTACTATAGCTACTATAGCACCAAGATCCTTTGGTGCTATAGTAGACGGATTCTTCTTTTGTTTTTCACTTCTGTAATTATGAGTGTTCTTCAGTACTGTAGTACCACCTGGTATGGATGTTTGTCTGTAGCCTTAAAGTCACAACTGCTGCAACAACTAAACATTTGTTCAAAGATTGTTGGACAACCACTGCATAGGCTCTACATCCACGTATGATAACAGCATCCTAAGGTTAGCAAGGAATACTAGCCATGTTTGCATGGAGAGTATAGGTTGCTGCCTTCAGGAAGGAGATATGGTGTTGAATGGAGAGTATAGTCTGCTGCCTTCAGGAAGGAGATATGGTGTTGTATGGAGAGTATAGTCTGCTGCCTTCAGGAAGGAGATATGGTGTTGAATGGAGAGTATAGGCTGCTGCCTTCAGGAAGGAGATATGGTGTTGTATGGAGAGTATAGGTTGCTGCCTTCAGGAAGGAGATATGGTGTTGTATGGAGAGTATAGGTTGCTGCCTTCAGGAAGGAGATATGGTGTTGTATGGAGAGTATAGGCTGCTGCCTTCAGGAAGGAGATATGGTGTTGTATGGAGAGTATAGGTTGCTGCCTTCAGGAAGGAGATATGGTGTTGTATGGAGAGTATAGGCTGCTGCCTTCAGGAAGGAGATATGGTGTTGTATGGAGAGTATAGGTTGCTGCCTTCAGGAAGGAGATATGGTGTTGTATGGAGAGTATAGGCTGCTGCCTTCAGGAAGGAGATATGGTGTTGTATGGAGAGTATAGGTTGCTGCCTTCAGGAAGGAGATATGGTGTTCCAGCATACAATAAGGTCAGACTGAAGAGGTATTTTGTCCAGCAGTCGACCCTGAGGCTTAATCAGGATTTTGGCCAGGACTATATTGAGCTGTGGACATTGCTCTCTGCCCTTATGTTTCTATATACGTAATTGTATTTCCTAGTTTTGTCCTGTGTTATGTCAAATGTGTGTATATGTGTTGCATACAAGGCCGCTGGGTCGCAAAACAAATTTCAGTGCAAACTGACAATAAAGTATTATCATATCATCATATCAATATGGTATATCAAAAAGCAATAAAAAGTATAAGTTTGTTGTTTGTAATTACATAGTTGTATCTTGAGAAAATGTATGCCATAAGGAAGCAGCTGCTCTGTTTGAGACTGACATGGCTGTGTTCAATGGCAGATTGGACAAATCAGCTCTTAAAACTATGAATGAAGTGACGTGTGGCTTACATGCGCAAGGTGTCTTCACAATAACTACAATCATCAATGGATTAATATATACGTCAACCGTTTTAAGCTGCTAGATGAAGGCTAGAATAGATTATCTCTGCAGCAGGCTCATATGGATTTATAATATCATTAGCCTATGATGTAATCAGGAGCTTGTAATAGGCCTATATAGTGGTAATAGTGTGGTAATAGGGGACCAACAAAGGTCTAAGGGACACGAATGCGCCTTGATGTACATTTTGTTCTATGATGGGGTTGTGTAAGGTCACAATGGGTCACAGTTTCTACTCATTGTGAGCTTGTACATATATAGGGATGACTGCTGGAGACGGCATATGACAACACTAGACATCAATATATGGTATATTAATATTGAAGGCTGAATCATTAAGTAAAGGTTTGTAATGTATTCAATCACTTATTTCCATTCCATTCCACAATTAACATATTTTGTGTATGTACACCCCATGCATGCATCACCTTAATCAAATTTGATGTCCTCTTCTTGGATAACTAAAAAAAAATCCAAATTAATGACTCATTAACACGTACTCTGTAGTGTACAACCAGGTAGCCAATGTATAAATGGTCATTTACACATTGGCTACCAGGTTGTAGAAACAGGATAGTTGCCTGCTTATGTTAACTGCTGTTTCACTGCTGACAGTTGCTGTTGATTGACTGTAGTGTAGCCTACTGTACATAATCATCTTTCCAACTGTTCATACAATAAGTAGCCTGACACGGCACACATATCTGCATCATATACAGTTAGCAGTCTGTACATATACTTATATAGTAGACTACAATACATTCATTTACTGACTATATGTTGCTTCATTATATATTATATATCTGAACTGGTTATTCCTCTTTTATTGGAAATGTTGCCTACTGCACTTCTGCCTAAGCACCCACTTTTAAAATCCTTAATCTAGGTGTGCACAAGCTTTTTTGTTTTGTTTTACACACTACTGTATTACAGTAACACATGCATGTTGGGGGTTGTTGGCAAGTTATGCAGCATCCAACTAGAAGGGAATCACTCTGAGAGAACTTGAGAGATATAGCCTATTCTGTTACATGTCACAAAAGAAACATAATTTAGAACCTAATGTAGGTAGTGAAAATATGCATGGGTACTACAATAACCACCTGTGGTTCTTATTTGTTACTCTCAACCAAACATGCATGCAATATACAGTATATCAAACTTTGCATACAATTAATTGAATACCTGGAAGAAACACTACATTCACAGTGAAAAAGGCTTTTAATGAACATTCAACATAAGGTGCAAAAAGTAGCAGCAAATCTAAATAGTAGGTAGTAGGAGGTAGTAGAGTGGCTGAAGGAGGCTGAAGGGTACATTCAGGGTTCTGCTGGTTTCCAGGTGTCCCCTTCCAGTTCCCGTCCTGAAGGGTAGGGTTTCAAAAAGGCGTTCCCGCCTATAATGGGTTAAATGAAGAGAAGAAAAGTTAAGCCATGATGCAATGTTATGTACATATCTGCATTATTTTACATAACATAACAATATGAGTTTGTCCCTAGCTTTTGTCAAAACAACAACCGGTCTGTACTGGTTTCACTCACATAGGCCTACTGTAGCTCTATTAGCTTAAATCACATTAACAGTTGCTACCCATTCCAATAGAGGGTATGCGCATGCTTAAAGTGAATGGCCCATCGAGTGGCAAATCGAGTGGCAAAGCAACATGCAAAGTGAGTTTAACATTGTGTAATGTTGTTTAATGCAATTTTCTGTTTGTATGTATGGGTTGTCAAGGCCAGAAAATATTTTTTTGCCACTCAGTAGGCATTCCTGCATAACTTCCAGAACATCTGACATAGAAGCTCACAACGTGTCACAGAAACGACCATGGTGAGCTTGCAGATCTGCTATAGTTGGCCATTCTCTGTGTGCGACACCTTTGTTCGATGTAACATAAATTAGGCAGAGGATTATTATCTATTGAATTTCAAGAGCGAGAGATCACAGTAGTGGTGGCCAGTCCTCTTGGTGCCGACATGTGCGCATACTGATTCTTATCTGTGTGAAGTTGTCCATGTATTGTTTCTTACTTCAACTGGGAAACTGATAAACTGAACACAGACTGCCATATCATGTTCTTTTTTATAAGTAAGATCAATGTGAAGTTTAAGAAAGGTTCTGGATCAAGATACAGCTGTATTTAAATGAGTACACTTAATTCAGATAAGAGGCAAACATTCAGTGAAAGCAGCCGATCTACAAGCTCACAATGCGCCATGACTAAGGATTCCCTCTTAACGGTTTGATTCCTTAACGCTTAACTGTAACAATTCCTATTTGTGTTTTCCAAGTGGACAGTTACAGGTCTCCAATTCTGAGTTTGTATAAATGGAACAAAATGGTTGAGTCCTTCAAATTAGAAACTTTTAGAACAACCAGTAATGTAATTGTATAGCAGATGTGAAGTCCACATACGGTAAGCAGCTCTGACAGTGTGATGAAAACTTAAAAGGGCACACACGTGCATGCATGCACGCACACACACACGCAACGCCACACACACACACACACACACACACACACACACACACACACACACACACACACACACACACACACACACACACACACACACACACACACACACACACACACACTATTTTTGCCCCAAAATAGTAATACAAGCGTTATAATAATCCTGGCTTCTACTACAGAGACCATATATTAATAGTGCAGCGTTAAGACCATGCAAAGCAAAATTTACCCTCTCCTTTCCTCTGGTCGCCCTTTTTTGGCCTCCCTCTCTTCCGGGGAACCGGAGGAGCTGAATCTTCCACCTCTGGTATGGGACATTGGGAGTTAACAGAGGAGAAGAGAGAGGGAGGTGAGAAAGGAAGCAGGAGGAGACAGTCTCATTTCACTGAATATACAGTTATGACATGCCCAGAAAATGATATTAGCCCCAAAAAAACAAAGATTACCCTCTCCTTTCTTCTGGTCGCTCTCGTTTGGGCCCTGTCTTGGCCTCCCTCTCTTCCGGGGAACCATGGGGGCGGGGACTGGAACAGACAGTTCCTCAGGAACCACTTCCCTGCTGACGGAGGGAACAGGAGGAGACTCCATGGGGACGGAGGGAGCAGGAGGAGACTCCAGGGAACTCCAGGGACTCCAGGGAACAGGAGGAGACTCCATGGGGACGGAGGGAACAGGAGGAGACTCCATGGGGACGGAGGGAACAGGAGGAGACTTCATGGGGACGGAGGGAACAGGAGCAGACTCCATGGGGACGGAGGGAGCAGGAGGAGACTCCATGGGGACGGAGGGAGCAGGAGGAGACAGACAGACAAGAGACTCCATGGGGGCGGGGTCCTCTGTAACCAGTTCAATGAAGAAGGAGGGAGCAGGAGGAGACAGAAAGAAAGGAGACTCCATGGGGGCGGGGACAGGAGCAGACAGTTCCTCTGGAACCACATGGAGATGAATTACTATCTCTGGTTGGCTCTCTGTGTCCTTTGAGGTGGACGGCATGTTTACTTTCATTTGTAATGCGTACAAAAACATGCACTTAAAAAATATTATTTTTTTTTTTATTTCTTACGTTTCAGGAGATACTCATATCCCCTCTTTAATTTCTTCAGCATCTGCTCCAACAGGGGAGAGGTTTCCAGGTCATGGATGATGCGGGCCTCCCACTGCTGTTCTTTTTTTTGGCCATAGAGCAGAATTGGCTTACAGCCTAAAGAATTGAGTTTGGTCACCTGAAATGAACAAAAGCATTTGGCACACATCCACACATTAGCTAAACCCATTGCATTACACACATTGTTCTGTAGAAAGCCTTTTCAATTGATAACCGCAACCGGTGTCATTTAGATTATGATCTTAGAAGCAACGTTGCTGTAGCTCAATGGTCAATTCACCGCACCACCGTTGTTTTGGACAAGTCTCAACAGTCCACTCATTCACGTAATGTCTGTCTCATAGTCTGTCTGCTTGTACAATGTCTTTCTATCAGATGTGAGAAACTCCAGATCAATATCAAACATAACAATACAAAACATGTTTTTTCGGGGCAACTCTGACTGTCCTGTGAGCAACTCATGAGGCTTAAAACTGGATCTTTGAACTGCTCATACTAGAAAATGATGAATATGTATTCGCTACCTGCTACCACACCTTACTTAACACTCAACTTCAGTGTATTGTCACATCACAGGTTTTACATAAACATTTTAAATTAAGACCAAATAGATGAATTCAAATTAATATTACAAGCACTTGTTTTGTAGAATTGAAGGCATTACATTTAGGTTGACTCGGTTCCACAGATAAATATTGTGAAAACAGTCCATCTACAAGCTCACAATGCCTCGCACTGTGAGGCATTGTGAGCTTGTACATGGGCTATTGTCTCTTTCTGATGTAATTGGCAATATGGCATATCATTTTGGCACATTATAAATGTGGTTTGTTTACTGTTGAATGAAAAAACACTGTTGCTCATTAAGCTATAATGCTCAGGGGGGTGCGTAGCGTTAGTCCGACGTCCCAATAATCTGACGTTACTAACCCTACTCCTAACCATAACCGCACGCGGAAGCAAAGGGTGGGTCTTAATGTTGCGTTCACACAGGCAGATGAAACGATGCAGTCCACCATTCTTTGTCAATGGAAGCCAGCGACTTGAAGCTACGAAGCAGCTATGACGCATGAAGCTGCCGCAAATTATGCTGTGATGCGTTTTTGCTTCGTTTCATCTCCCCGTCTGAACAACTCCTCCAGAATATCAATCATTTCCGGGCTTCAGGTGAAGATGAACTCTGTCAACCTCAACTCTGCTGAACAGGAGGAAAACAAAGACTTCCCTGGGCCCCCTTAGTGCCAACCTACATCTCTCTGTAAAAAACCTTGGTGTAACCCTCGATAGCAACCTTAAACTCGACAAACAGATCAGCTCCGTAGTTAAAGCCAGCTTCTATAGCTTTTTTAAAGCCCTAAATGGGCTGGCCCCCCTGTACCTGTCAGAACTCAATGACCCATATGTTCCGCTCAGACCCCTCAGGTCAGCTGACAAGCTACTCCTGACCGACCCCAAAACCAAATACAAGATGAGAGGTGACCGGGCCTTTGCAGCGGCCGGCCTAGACTCTGGAACAGCCTACCCCTCCACATTCGTTCTGCCACCTCATTAGAGGTTTTTAAGTCCCTATTAAAGACTCACTTTTTCTCGGTGGCCTTCGACAGTGCCTGATTATGTAAATGTCATACTGTATAGCTCTATTTATTCTTATTTAGTCTTTCTGTTCCTCCATATTGTTGCCATGCACTTTTGTTATGTTTGCATGTACTGTTCTGTCTTTTCTATTTTTATATACCTGTACACCATTGGTCGTTGTGATATGTGCTATATAAATAAAGTTTGAGTTGAGTTGAGTTGAGAAAGACCTTGTGCTGTGTCATCAGTCTGGCCTCCCCGTCCTACCAGAGGTGAATGAACAAAGAAGCTTGGCTAAGAAAAAACTCTAACTCCTATGACCAGTGTGGAAAATGCTTCCCGACCATATCGAACCTTAAAAGCCATCAAAGAATTCACACAGGAGAGAAACCCTATGGATGTGATCCGTGTGGACAACACTTATCTCAAATGTCCAACCTTAAACAACACCAGAGAATTCACACTGGAGAGAAACCCTATGGATGTGATCCGTGTGGACAACACTTATCTCAAATGTCCAACCTTAAACAACACCAGATAATTCACACTGGAGAGAAACCATATCAATGTGATCAGTGTGGACAACACTTCTCTCGATTGGCCCACCTTAAAGAGCACCAGAGAATTCACACTGGAGAGAAACCCTATCGGTGTTATCAGTGTGGACAACACTTCTCGATTGGCCCACCTTAAAGAGCACCAGAGAATTCACACTGGAGAGAAACCCTATTGGTGTTATCAGTGTGGACAACACTTCTCTCAAATCTATGTCTACTAAATGTCTAAATTGTACACACCATAACCGGCCACGTATGTTGGACTATGGCAGGTCCCTCTCATCTGGGGACACGCCAAAATTATTTGGGGATCCCCCTGGTGGTCCTGAACCCCACACTGGGAACCACTGGTGTATGACAAGGTCTCTTGTGCAAGCCAAAACCTATACAATAGCAGTAAAATAAATAAAACATATGGAAATATACGGTTTCAACAGTACACTCAATACTTACGGTAACTATTGCTGCTTTAAACTCGCGTGCAACATTGTGGTTTTTCTTAATGCTTGAAGCCCACTCACTGCTCTGGAATTTGTTTAATTTGTTCCTCCTCTGAAACTTGGCTTTGGTGACCAGGTCAGTTCCACACTTCCCACATTTTTGGGAGTTGGCCTGGGTTTCTTCCTGGCAGATGGGACAGACTTTATGTCTTGTCATACTTTAAAATGACCAGAGAGACAGAAACAAAAACAAAACAAAGACAGACAGACAGCAACAGTGAGCAGAGAGCGAGAGAGAGAAAGAAAGACAATGAACGTGGCTCTACATTGTACATTACTGCCCAAAAGTAGACCTACAAGCCCACAACAAATCGCATGCATTGCATTTTAGATCAGCTATTTTCAAATAAAAATAACACAGAAAATAACACAATTCTCAAATGCGTCATTTGCAAGGACCCCTTAACTATGAGGATCTTTGCTTTTTTAGAAAATGAAAAATATACAAATAAAACTTTTTCATGTCAAGGACTAATTATCCTGTGGACCCCCATTTGAAAAAAGATATGCCAGGGACCCCCATAAGAGAAGATTTGTATTTGTACAGCTCTAGCAATGATTCTCAACGCCATTTTAATTTCAAGGACCCCCAGTTTGACATGCATTAGTCAGACAGACAGACAGACAGACAGACAGACAGACAGACAGACAGACAGAGACAGAGACAGAGACAGAGACAGACACAGACAGACACAGCAGAGAGAGACAGACAGACAGACAGACAGACAGACAGACAGACAGACAGACAGACAGACAGACAGACACAGCAAAGACAGACAGACAGACAGAGAGAACTCCATCAAGGACCCCTGGGGGTCCCCGGACCCCACTTTGGGGTCCATTGCTTTAGGGACCCCCACAGCTTAGCTTACTCCAGTTCCCATGGTTGTTAGCTAAAGTTGAGCTAAATGCTAAAGCTAAATGCTAAAGCCAAAGAAAAGCAGTATTAAAACGTTTACAGACCTGCCAACATTCTAACCTACACATCCCGACATGTTAATAACGCCATGGCGGTTGTGTCATGTTGTGGGGCAGATTAAACATGTATTTATCTATAGATGTATGCTAGAAAAGAATCATAGCTCTTACCTGAAGCACGTCACTAGTGTTATCGTACTGTAGGTAGACAGACAGGTAGTGACGTCAATAGGACTATTTCTATAGTCCTATAAAATACCTATAAATATACAATAACAAAAGTGATTGACCAACTCCGATCAGATTTGACATAACAAATTAAACGTACATTACTAGAATTTCGCGGGCCTTCGGCCCGCTCATCCTCGCGCCATGCGATGCGTCGCAAATGGGAAGAAGGCAATGGCAACCCATGATGTTTTCATTTATGCAGTTGCTTGGAAAGCGCAAAGTTGCCAAGCTGGCTGAGTGGCCCTGTTTGGTTTTGTGTATTTGCGTATGAAAGCGAGCATGGCAAGGCGCAGGAACAGTATACTGTACTGTACTGTGCTGTACTGTAAGTCTTTGTACTGTACTGTACTCATGTGTACTGTACTGTTCTCTGTACTGTTGTATTAGTGTTTTTTTTTATTATTATTATTACATGGATTAATATTCTGATGTACTGTACTGTACGGTTCTCTGTACTGTTGATATTATAGTTATTAGTGTTGTGTTATTATTTATTATTATTATTACATGGATTAATATTCTGATGTGAGCTTTCTTTCTGTGCTGTACTGTACTCATGTGTACTGTGCTGTTCTCTGTATTGTTGATGTTATTGTTGTTATTAGTGTAGTGTTATTATTTATTATTATTATTATGATTGAAAGAGAGCATGGCAAGGCGCAGGAACAGTATACTGTACTGTACTGTACTCATGTGTACTGTACTGTACTGTTCTCTGTACTGTTATTAGTGGTGTGTTCTTATTTGTTATTATTATTATTACATGGATTAATAGTGTGATGTACTGTACTGTTGTCTGTACTGTTGATATAATAGTTATTAGTGTTGTGTTATTAGTTTGTATTATTCTTATTATTACATGGATTAATATTGTGATGTGAGCGTTCTTTCTGTACTGTACTCATGTGTACTGTACTGTTGTCTGTACTGTTGTTATGATTAGTGTAGTGTTGTAATTGTGTATTATTATTATTATTATTAGCGTTTTGTGGCGTGTGTGTGTGTGTGTGCCATTTCAGCTTCATCGCGCGGCGATCCAAACCCCCCCCAGGAAGTCAGGGTTGGCGGCCTTGTTTACATAGACGTGGCAACAATGTTGGCGGCGCAGCCCATATATCTATGGCGCAGCCAATGAAAAGAGTGGAATCACGGGATGCAGTGTTGCCAGGTCTGCGAATTGTAAGCGAGTTGTAAGTAGCGTGTTGAATGGCATTTTTTCTGTGCTTGTTTTCATAGACGTGGCAACAAATTAGGCGGGGGTGTCGGTGCTTGTGGCGTGTTTGTGTTTATTATTGATATTGATATTGTTTGCGAGTGTGGACGGGAGCCGGCTGTAGTGGCAGTGCGATGACAATGTTTACGCGGGTGGTGGCGAGTGTGGCCGTGCGGCGCGACATGAGGAGATAGGGAACGAACGACGCGGAGGGTAAGTCTGTGACGTGTTAGTGTGTTTAGTGGGTTGTTGCAGTGTGTGTTGCAGTGTGTCAGTGACGTAGTAGCTGGTGCCTTTTGTTCCTGTCCTGGGGACACCTTTTGGGGACACCTTTTCAATTGTATATAAGATATATAGTAAATTAATTAATTATTAACAGCCATAAAACAAACAAATCTGAGTCTATTTAGAGAGCTGATACGGAAACGGTTTGTTTACGTTCAGATCCGGATGCAGGACGCTGGAGCATAATAGAGTGCCTGTAGACATAGATATATATAAACACTAGATGGCTCAAGGCGGAGTTTCTGACGTCGTTCACCCGGCAGCCATCTTACTTCGGGGCTACAGTACAGTATGTTCAATGGCAGCTCAAACAGAAACAGTCATAACTCGCTCAAATCTTGACGGATTTACAAACGGGTTGGTTTATTACAAACGTTGTCAACGTGGCTATGATTCAGGACACTTATCTGCTTAATTTATTTTTTTATATGAACGTCGTATAAAAGCATATAAGTATGCGGACGTCTCTGACGTTTATAACAAACCAAACCGTTTGAAAATCGGTTGAAAATTGAGCAAGTTATGGTCATTTAAGAGTACATGCCCCATAGACACAATGTTATGTGTCCCGAGGTAAGATGGCCGCCACGTAACGACGTCACTCTCCATTGGCCAACAGCGCGGGTGAGCTATCTAGAGTTTATATATATCTATGCCTGTAGACGTTGCATGGAAGTGGACGGACGTCCAGTGACGTCATGACGCAATCCAAAATGGAGTCACGCAATAATAATAATAAAAATAATAATAATATATTTCCGTTGGAAACCTTCATAAATGACTCATTAAAGTGCCGGAATAGTAGACAAGCACACGGTTAGATAGATAGACAGATAGACAGACAGGCAGGCAGACAGAAGTAATCTGACATGACGTCATGTAGTCGGAAATGTTAATCAAAACTCTCGGTCTCAAACAATACTAATTGAAAAATATTCAATATTATCATAATATTCCCAGGATTGTTAGGGTGGCGAGTGACGTGCGTTATGTTGCATTAAATCCACGTGTTTTAACCGTTTTTATCCCCGTTCGGTTTAATATTGACAAGACAAAGAAAAGACAGCGCCCCCTTGAGAAAAGTCAGTATTTGACTTTTGAAAAGTCAAACGGTGACTTTTCCCGGGGTCTGTCAAAAAGTCGAGGTTTGACTTTTAATTGTGATACTGGGCCCGCTCACGTGATCAGAAAAAAAAAAAAAAAAAACCCTCCCCTCCTGAAAACAGGAGGGCGGGCCGCTTTACGTGTAGAAGCCAGTGTAAAATGGATGCGCCCATGCCGATCTAGTCGGTGTGTGAAAATAATCAAATTTCACCTAACCTCGCCTCACCAGGCTTTCCTCCACCTATTGGCTTTCACCCAACACTATAATACTCGATTCCCCCCTCCCCTCCTGTTTCTCCTGCAGGAGGAGGGCCTTGCGAGATGGGGGCTCTGTCTCGGAAAAAAACATGATGAACGGAACGCTGTTACGCTGCCTAAACACATGATCTGCACCAGATCGGCATTGCATAACGTCTGCAACACACATGGACAGATGCATGTTTCCTTCTTCATACTGTAGCGACCAAACGATCCCCGAGCCTACAATACTACGAACTAACAAACGAACTACAGTATCGAGAGGGGCCGCCATGACAACAGACAGTCTACCGTTGGGGGATCACGTATCGCCATGCAGAGCCGTCATAATCGGAGATCGCTCGGACGTGTGATTGTAACGCTTTTTTTATTCATTATAATTGTAGTGATAAGACCGCAATGAACGCGTCGGGGACGTAATCGACCCGGGTGTAATGTATAACAAACTTTTCCGCGTCCTAAACCGTGGTGTTGTCACTGTTGTGATCTGTGGAAGTCATTTTTTCCTTGTCGTCGACAGCACAGCCGGGCTTAGCACCTCTCTGGACACTCCCGGTGAAGCTTTTTTTTTTCTCCATCGCCCCCAATAAAGCTGAGCCACCGCTCACTTCACAGGGGTGTGATTTTTATTATTACAGTAGAA
This sequence comes from Electrona antarctica, assembly GCF_951216825.1. Taxonomy (NCBI): domain Eukaryota; kingdom Metazoa; phylum Chordata; class Actinopteri; order Myctophiformes; family Myctophidae; genus Electrona; species Electrona antarctica. Next base: position 227,927 of record NW_027637470.1, on the reverse strand, counting down.
GTTTACAGACCAAACTGTAAATAAAAGGTTTACATGACTTTCTGCCTCAGTCCGTATATAGCGAGCTGTATTGAATAAGCAGAGAACAGAATATGGGACAGAGTTGCACCACTCACTTCACATGGGTGTGATTTTTATTATTACTACAGTAGAAGTTTTTTTCTTATGAAAGCAGAGAGTCTTCTGTTTCATACGGTATATAGTATTTATATGTCGCTATAGGCCTTATTTTGTGAATATTGAGGAGTTCACGTCCATGTCTTCTCTGAAGTTATCTGGTGGGCACAAGCTGCATTCAATAACCAATTACTGTCTAACTGTAGATGGGATCAATGTATACTGTTTTCCTCGTAAAAGTACACATTCAGGGCTTTCATTCGGTGTATAGGATGTATAGGATATTTTTTGGGTTCAATTTTATATCTGCCTGTCAATGTCTCTGACTTTAAACCATCCATAACTCTGCTCGCTGTTCAAGATAACCACTTCCAGGCAAATGCAGGTGTTGCAAAAAGATCAATATCTCCACAATGGAACATGGTACAATCAAAATGTATTTTTTAAATTGAAGTGGACAAGTTCAGCTTTCTTTTGATGTATGCGTGTGATTCTCGCTATAAGAGAACATTTTGCTGTGGGCCCCCGAACAAGGCCTTTGTGCAATGTTAAACGGTAGCAACATCAAAATAGGCCTGCCGAGATCCTGTAGCAATCAAAGTGTTAAGAACCAAATCCACCTGTGATAACTTTAAATGATTGATAATTAAGAACCAAATTGACCTGTGATAACTTTAAATGATTGATAATTAAGAACAAAATGGACCCTCACAGGTCTGTAACAGGTATGTTCACTAAACAAAATTATAATTAGAAACAAAATGATTCCATACAGGTCTTTCATGAAGAAATAAAATAAAAATTAGAAAACAAATGTTTAAGTAGTAGTGAAAACGAAAAATCAAAGAAATTTCATAAATTCGAAAACAAATTAGTTTAGTAATATCTAAAAGCTCAACGCGGCATGAAGCGATGTGTTGTGAGCTTACAGATTTGCTATTTTCACTAGTTTGGGTCCCGGGGAGACAACAAATTTCTCTTTTGGGTTACGATCATGGGCCAAAACGTTTGGAAAACACTGGTTTAGACCAGGGGTTCTCAACGTTTTTGGCCGGGGACCCCCGGAAATGCTTTGGCAACGACTCGGGACCCCCGCCCTGCCCTCCCTAGACCACTCGAGACCCAAAAAAGACCTTGGTTTGCCTGCGTGGGACCCAACTATAGGCAGCATGGTGACCCATGTTACAAATCATAAGTCTAGTGGTAAATGAGTGAGTAACATAGGAAGGGGGAGCAGACACCATGATCAAATACGAGGATTTATTATAAAAGTATATATAATAAATCATAATCAAACGTATATTTACAATAATGGCTCAATCAAACAAAAAGAACAATAAAGAAAACAACGCCTTTCCGAAGGGCGTTCGGAACGTTCCCCCCGAGCTGTCAGACACAGACTGACTATGTAGCACAGCGCACTCCTGGCCAAGGAGTGCACGTGACCGACAGCCAATCAGGAAGTCAGGCGTTGATCAGACGCCTGGCTAGAGCCGGCCCCTCGTTGATGTACTACAAGGCAAACACAGCCAATCCAACCTGAAGTGGAACAGAACACATATATAATAGAAGGCGCTCTCTATTCCAATATATGGTTCATAACAAGTCTACTAGATGTATAGCTATATATATTGTGGGGGCCGCTACTTCTCACACCAAGAACACACAGGAGGCAGCGTCACATCAAGCCAATTCTGGCACTGTTTTATTCATTCAAAGGAAAATGTTGTAGATTAGGCCTTGCCTCTACAGTGAGCAATGGAGGGACCAGTGGTTTCCAAAACAAGGTGAGTAAAGTTAACTTAGGGTTTTGGCCTTTATCCAAGTCAGTGCTCTGTGAAATAAACGGCACCTCTCTATCTCAAGGGGGGACGTGTGCCGTGCGCTCTTCTCGAGCCTATAGGTGCGCCTCTGACGCTTATAGTCATGGGGGGGGGTTCAGGGGGATTGTTGTGCCATAAGCCTCCGAGCCCAACGGTCCTATCAATCCGCACTGCCTGGAATGTCCTGTGAGGTGAGAGAACAATAATTAGGACCCCGTTATAATACATGGCATATAGAGAGAGGGATCATGGGTTTGTCTTACCGCGCACCGCAGGTCAGGTTGTTCCCCGGGAGAGTCGACTAGACTGAGGAGGGCGGAGGCTTTTATACCGTCTGGGCGTTGGCCCGCAGCTGTCAGCTCGACTGATAAATGAAGAGGTGACGTGGGATGTACCGTCCGTCCTGGACCACTCCCAGGTGATAGTGCCTTACTCCGTCCTCCCCCTCTCTCTCCCCGGGGTTGCTAACCCGTGGCGCGCGGTCCTCGATCGAGACGCCACAATATATATATAACTAGAACTGCACTCTGTCAAGTGCCTACTTGCGTGTTGCACACAAGTAGGCTATAAATGGCCTACTAGTGCGCAAGCAGAGCGTGCAAGTGCTGTAGACCGCTATAAACTTTCAAATCTTAGTCTCACATATTTAATTATTAGATTTCTATTTGCTACGTACCTTGCTTCTGAAGGAAAAAAAGTAGTATTTTTAAGTATGGTAAAATCATCGTTACGTCACCGTCAACTATACCCTGGCATTGGTACATATATTCATCACGTCATATGCTCATATGTCCATATATGTGTACATGTCTATATGTATGTATATGTAGTTTACTGAGTGGTTGGTGGTATAATGTGATCGGCTGGGTGGTTTGATGCGTATGTACTTGACACTGAAACGTATCATCATTACGTCACCATCGTCAACCAATTATACCCTGGCATTGGTACATAATCTTCATCACGATTCAAGGAAAACATACCTGCACGGTCAGCTTCCGTATGTCCGTATGACATCATATCACGTGCATTCTAAGGGACATTGGTACATATCTTCATCACGTCATGGGACATATGCTTCATAGCATGACAAAAACACACCTGCACGGTCAGCTTGGGGCCAGCATATGACGTCATAACATGTGCTGGCCCCAAACACGTGCATCGTAGCACCTGACTGAAAACATGACTTGCACGCTCTGCTTGCGCAAGTAATAAGAGATATCACAGATAGGTCCATACATATATATATAATATAACTATAACAATACCACCAGTTACCTCATATAGATATATACATATCTATACTACATAACAAAACTAATAACAAATAATAAACACTACACACGTGACCGCAGTCCACGTGACACCCAATAGTGGGGCGGCATAGCTCAAGATATAGACCAATCTTTAATTTTAATTTTATATTAATTTTGAATATATTGTTGATAGATATATTTGGAAACAAAACTGGATGTTATTTTGCTTTTCCTAACCAACTTTAGTGGCTACAGTTTTTGCACTAGGAGGCTGAAATGTTGTGTTAAGGTGTGCACATGTGTCATTATTGAATGTTGCAGACAAGTAGATTCACATATTTGCACAAGATTTTGTGGAATTTTTGGTTACGACCATAAGAACAGCTTCAGTGTTCATGTCAATAAGGGCCTTTCTCGGCCCAGCCCCGCTCCCGTTGTTTACATTGTGTTTTGGAACCAAATAGCCGCAGCACCACTCTCTTGATATGTTGTTCCCCAACTCTTGGAGAGTATTTAGGCCTTTTACTGGAGGTCCCAGCCCTAAAATGACCCAGGAGGGGTCAAACTGAATTGCTTCAGTTTGAGTTCATTTGAGCACCTAAATTCAGATTTGGGCACCGTAGCATGTGGTTTTTAAGTGGTGGGCCTCGGGTCATCCTAGGGGCTAGAAGGTCCAGGGAAAGGCCTACATACTCTCCAAGAGTTGGGAAAGAACATATCAAGAGAGTGGAGTGGTAGGCCCTTGGATTGACCAGTGGATGCAATGTCACTTTGAGGTGTCACGTTTTAGGCCTAGATTTAGGGTAGGATTGAACCAGTCGCCCTGTAGCCATACAAAGGCCTAGCGTTCCCAGATTGTAAAATGTTGTTCCTCCATCTTGGGAGAGTATGTACGTAAATTAGCATGAGGATAGGGTTAGGGTTATAATGTGTACCGTTTGAACAATAGGCCATTGGGCTGTTGTTATTGCACCTGGCTGCCATGGTCAACGGGGGCGGCAGTGGCTCAGGATTAGAGTGTCCGGTAGAGAGGCCGGATGGAAGCGTGAAGTTGCTAGTTCGATCCCGGGCTCCCCCAGACATAGTGTTGAAGTGTCCTTGAGCAAGACTCTGAACCCCTAATTGCTCCTGATGTTTTGGATAAAAGCGCTATAAAAATGCACCATTTACCAGAAAAATGGAAATGTCACAATTGTTATCGGTGTAATGATACAGATTCTGTAATTTATATGTTGATGTGTTATTACAATTAGTTTTGTTTTACCGCAATGTCCCACCCCATTTGCATACTGGGCCCTGGTTGGTTATAGCCTGGTTCCAGACGAACCTGGTAGTCTCATCACCACTTTGCTCGTGAAATCCTCCCACAATTGAGAGGGGCCAGACTTTTACACAAGAACGGTGTTCATAGAAACGGCAAAAGAATGTATTGTTTGCTAGGGTCCCTTTAGAAAGTGGCCTAAATCTGCCTGGGATAATATGCATTGCAAAGTCAAGGCTGGCTATGCGAGACTAGGGTTGAAGGCTTCTAACACCGAGATGAAAATACGATATCAAACCATGGAAGTACGGCAAAACCACTCCCCTTTACTGAAGACTACTACGCAGTAAAGTCCATTTAACCACTTACGTAAACCCCAGCATCCGGAATTGTGGGGAAAGCTATTATTGAAAATAGCAGTACACTGTACACTAGAACGAAAATACATTGCATGGATGCAACTGGGACGTATCCTCAGTGATGTAGCCCAAGGTCATCAGGGTTTCGGGTCTCGCGAACATCATACCCCTCACTCGGGTGACCCAGCCGGGGTGATCAAGTCCCGACTTACGTCCCAGTAGCTACCCTCGATCAAACCCACTAGGGAAAGTGGCCCGTCGGCGGGCTGCCGGGCAAGGTAAGCGCCGCACAATCTGTTGGAACCACTCCGGAACTACTATGTTGGGACTGAGAGGTACAATTCTGGCATGTGGAGGGACTAGGCTCTGTGGGTTGCCTCCTGTCCGGGCCCCTCCTACGTCTCACCACGTCCACTGCTGCTCTCAGCAGGAGTACCGCGAGGACCTGTGCGTTGCACCAGACGCCCAGCACCAGACACTTCATTCAGAAGTGGTGGATTCTTGAGCAATGGTTCTGCAGGCTCCACCGCTGGGCAATGGTAGTACTGCAGGCTCCACTTGCAGCTCGAATGGCCCTCCTAAAGGCCTCATCGAAGGTTTTTGGGCTTCCTCCTCACGGAGGATGCAGGCTGGGGCGCTAACCCATACTGCTCCCGGGGTGCTGTCTACATTCCGGCTGTCACCCAGCTCTCCGGTGGTCACCAGACTATACCTGGTTGTCACATAGTCTATTCCTATGAGTCACTATAAATAGAATAAGGGATGGAGCTCATTGATTTTTATTGATAACGAGCACCTTATCGATCAGACTTATCGGGTTGTTATCTAGCCCACTATCGAGCATTTTCTATTATTTTGTGGAAAGACCGGAGACAATACATTCTGAACAGAACCAGTATCTCTTACTATGGCCCTCAAATATAGTACTTTTCTAACAGACGAAAGACAATTTACCTTTTTACCAATCATTTTGAAGAAACTGTTAACTGGTTAATATGTGTACCATCACATTAAATCACCTCTTGTCTTGATTGTTTCAACATAAGCTTGTTATCGGATTTTTTGGGGTATCAGTTATCAAGCTCCATCCCTAGTCAGGATGGCCACTCTAACCACAAGGTCACTGAGGGTGTTACAGGCGATGGAAGGAAGGGTTAATTAATAGTAGCAAATTATAGTTGGCATGACAAGCTTGTGTGTACAAATATAGAGATGGGCCAATCTAACGCTGATGGCTAATGGGAATGGCACAAGATAATAATAAATATATGAAAATTTCAATGTTCGCTAACCAGCACCAGAATGAGTCTAAATCCACCATCAAACCAAGGAAACACCTGTAGATGAACCCAGGAGAAAACTATACACTGGGGCAGTTTGTCTGTCCTTGATACTGTATTATGACCTCATGATATGAGAATAGGTGTAGGACTAACAATGTGTATAAAAAACCTTGATGCATTCTTATTCAACCACCCAACTATGAGTGAGTCATCTGTGTGTAGCCTACTTTAAGATACGATCACAGCAGATCTTATTCACTACTTTATGATGCTAAATATTTACCTGGAAATAGATCTGTCAGGTTCCAGGGAACCAATCAGCACTCAGGAGCGGACCAGAGGACCAATCGGCAAGGAAGTCCAGATGATGGGGAATGATCCCCACTTCAGCATTGTAAGCCTTTCAATCAATCAAACAATCAAACAAACAAACAGATAGTTTCAACCAACTCATCTGAACAGCAATATAAACCAAACAAGGTCTATGAAACAGTCAAATTTAAAGGCGTAGTGAAACGGAAATGGTGGACATTTTATTTTGAAGTTTCAGACGGTCTCAAGTTGAAACACCGCTATGAAGTTTCTGAACCAATCAGAGCGTCCCTTCAGGCGATGGGACGGTAGCTAGGGACTGTTGCTATGCTATACGCAGCAGCGTGGTGTGTGTTTGTTTACAAATCAAATAGACGGCCAGCTGTACCAGTTTACTGTTATGTGGCTTATTTCTACCCTATAATGTTTTCAGATACATATTTTAGCGTGATGATTAAGTTATCTGGAATGGGAATAAAAACGGAGGATTTCTGTAATCAATAGCAGCTGTGCTGCACGGTTGCACACATGGAAATATTTGCCTCCAGGATGGAACCTAGGTAGGTAATTTCATATTTTCGTATGATAACATTGTCACCCACTCTAATCAAGAAGTCATTAGCATTGCTGAGATTACTATTAGAACCAAAGAGAATGGATTCAGGTTTACCCAGGTGTAGAGATAGTTGAAATCATCTTTACAAACACCTAGGTTTTTGTAGAAGGCTTTGATGTGCTCTACACCAAAACGCCCAGAGTGGGAGGGCAGTTTGTTAACCAGCGTTGTTGCAATGTTTGTAAAGAAGATGTTTAAGTAGTTGGCTACATCTAGCTTGTCAGTGATGATGGTGTCTTTCGATTTGATGTTTATGTTTGTAAACCTGGTTTGAAGTTTCTGACCGCAGCCTAGTTGATTGTTTAGAAGCTTCCAGAGCTCCCGAGGATTGTTTTTGTTTTCCTCTGCCTTATCGTTGATGAAGTTACTTTTAGCAGATTTAGTCATGTTACATGTTACAATGTTTCTTAGCTTGTTTCGTTGTGTTTTTAGGATGCCCAGTTGGGTTTGGAGATCACTGTCGAAGCACCTGGCTAGCTTGGACTTGCATTTGAGAAGTTCAGAGCATTTTTTGTCTCTGGCTTTCATTCAGAGATTGAACTTAAACATACGGGCAAGAAAGAATGGTGAGAGTTATTAATATGGACTGTATAGTGGTGATTGTATTTAACAACCTCTGTCTGTCTGTCTGTCTGTCTGTCTGTCTGTGTCTGTCGTGATCATTCCAATTAATATGCTTTGTCTCTGTTACGTATGGGGTTCACGTCATATGGTTACGACAGTAACGTAAAGCGCCTGCTGCCGTAAGGCTGTGTTGTGTTATTATTATTGCTGCTGCTGCTAACTCTGAAAGCTCATGTCCATAGTAGTTGTGCATTATTCTCCAATACAACATTTACGACGAGGATGGAGCTGACGTTCTCACCGCCTCCCGCTTTCTTGCCGTTCCCGGCCGAGCCTCCTATACCTTGGACTCGCTGGCATGATTCGTTTGAAAACTACATCGCGGCTTTGGGACTAGAAGACGTGAGCGACACGCGACTAAGAGCCATTCTGATTCACTGTCTTGGCACAGAGGGACAACGGATCCTCGCCACTCTCGGGACTGCCGCAAGGTATATAGACTGTGTCAAACTCCTGTCCGACCATTTCGCAGCACCACAAAGTGTCATCCTCCGGAGGATTCTGTTTCGCCAGCGCCGACAACGTGTGGGTGAGACGGTTCACCAATATGTGGCTGATCTGAGGGGCTTGGCCAGCCTGTGCAAGTTTGGTGCATTTCAGGACGAACTGATCCGGGACCAGCTGGCGGAGCACACAAATAACCCAAAGGTTCGTGAGAAATTGATAATGTCCCCAGATGATCTGACACTCAATAGGGCTGTGGAAATATCTTTTCAAATCGAGACAGCAGCGGGTTTTGCCACACAATTGGCTAGTGCCTCATCTCCACTGCCTGGACTTACAGCACAGCAGGTCGAGTCTTCATCACGTTCCTCTAGCCCTGACCCTCTCCAGGACGCTTCCCACATAAACTATGCGGGACGACAGCGTCCCTCAGGTCAGCGCTGCGGTAACTGCGGCTCGTCATCGCATGATTCAAGAGCCAAGAATTGTCCCGCCAGGAGGCAGCGTTGTCAACGTTGTGGGAAACAAAACCACTTTTCTAAAGTTTGCCGTTCTGCTCCAGCCGCCACCTCACGGCAGCCTTTCTCAGCTGCTGACCCTTCACCTACGACCACCATACACTCTGTGAGTACTGCTCGCCGGCCATTTAAAGTGTGCACAGTGGAGCTGGATGGCGTGTGCCTGCCGCTATTGCTCGACACCGGGGCGAACGCCTCCCTTTTAAATACAGCCACAGTCACACAGTTTTTCCCACACCACAAGCTTGCTGCACCATCCAAAGTGCCCCTCAAAGGTTACGGTAATTCCAGGATTGATATCGTGGGCACCTTCAGCTCCACGGTGCGTTATGGCACTAAGACTGTTGACTCATTCACATTCCAAGTCGCAAGCCACGGCGCCAATCTCATGGGCCTGGACTTGTTCACTGACCTAGGGTTTGTGCTCATGGATTACAGCGGGCTTACTATCCATCACGTCGATTCTCTGTGGCCTCAACAATGGCCTGGACTGTTCACGGGACTGGGCTGCCTCACTGCCTTCGACCACCAGCCCCTCCTGAACCCTGAGGTGCACCCTGTCATCCAGCCCCTGCGTCGCGTTCCTCTGGCCCTGCGTGACGAGGTGGCTGGAGAGCTCACCAACCTCTTGGAGGCAGGCATCATCGAGCCGGTCAACGCGTCACCGTGGATTTCTAATCTGGTGGCTGTACGTAAGAAGACCGGGAAGCTGCGCCTGTGCATCGACCTCAAGGCAGTTAACAAGGCCGTCATCCCTGACAAGTATCCGCTGCCTACGGCAGAAGAACTGACCACACAGTTCCATGGCTCCACCATTTTCACAAAGCTGGATCTCCGGCAGGGCTATATGCAGGTTCCGCTACACCCCGACAGCCGTAACCTCACTGCGTTCGTCACACACATGGGGGTGTTTCAGTTCACAAGAATGCCTTTCGGACTCAGCTCCGCCCCCAGCTGTTTTCAGAAGATCATGGCCACCATTCTAGCACGCATTCCTGGAGTAGTCATCTACTTAGATGATTTCGTCATTCATGGCAAGACGCCTGCTGTCCACGATGAGCGCCTTCGCCAAGTCCTCAGTGTCCTTGCCAGCCATCACCTCACTCTGAACGGCGACAAATGTGTTTTCGCCGTGCCTGAGATAGAATTTGTGGGGTTCCGCCTGAATGCCAAGGGCCTCCGTCCACTCCAGTCTAATGTGGAGGCTGTGCTACGCCTCCCTGAGCCTGACCTGTCCAGCTCAAGTAGCCTCGTTCCTGGGAATGACGGCCTACTATTTACGTTTTCTACCTCAGTATTCAGCCACCACGTCCCCGCTGCGTGAGCTGTTAAAAAAGGACGCGCCATGGGTTTGGACCCCCGCCTGCTCGGACGCCGTCCAGCTGCTCAAAGTCCAGCTCACCTCTCCCCCAGTGCTCGCCCACTTCGACCTCGCAAGCCCCACGCTGCTCACCTGTGACGCTTCCAACATGGCGCTGGGGGCTGTGCTATCCCAGATCCACGACGGCGTTGAGCAGCCCATCGCCTTTGCCTCTCGGGCTCTCAGCTCAGCGGAGCAGAAGTACTCGGTGGGGGAACGGGAGGCCTTAGCTTGCATCTGGGCGAGCGAGCGTTGGCACATGTACGTGTATGGCCGACCCTTCACACTGCGCACGGATCACCAGGCTCTCACAGCTCTGCTCGCAACTTCTGGCACAGGACATAGGCCACTCAGGATCCATCGCTGGGCGGAGCGGCTCCAGCAGTATAATTTCACCCTGCAGTTCACTCCAGGTCGTGAAAATGTTGTGGCAGACCTGCTGTCACGGGCCACCCCTGGCCCTTCGCCCGATCCTGGTCCTGACTCTGCTGAGCAGGGCCTCATCCAGATGCTCCACTCTCCGCTCCAATCCACAGTGTGGCTTCAAGAGCTCCAGACAGCCTCAGAACAGGACCCGGTACTCTCCCAGCTCCGCACCTTTATTCGCTCTGGGTGGCCTGCGAAGCTGTTGGACGAGCTGGTGCCCTTCCACCGTGTCAAGGACGAGCTGTCCTGCTGGAACGACGTCTGCATATCCCGTGGGCTCTGCACCGTGATACCGGACAGCCTGCGAGCGTGTGTCCTGGCCTTGGCCCACGAGGGTCATCTGGGCATCGTGCGAGTGAAGCAGCGCTGTCGGGACCTCGTATGGTGGCCTGGCATTGACAGGGACATCGAGGCTTTAGTGAGGGACTGTACAGCTTGTCTTCTGAGTGGCAAAACCGGCCCGCCTGCCCCGCCGCCGCTGCAGCCGCTGCGCTGGCCAGCCAAGCCTTGGGAGCACCTCCAGCTCGACATCTGCGGGGAGCTCCATGCGGTCCCCCACCATCAACGTTTTATGGTGGTGGTGTACGACCTTCATTCCAAGTGGCCTGAGGTGTTCTCCACTGGGACGGTGACCACCCGCGTGGTGACCGAGTTCCTGGACTCGCTCTTCTCTCAGTGGGGCCATCCAACGGCCATTACAACGGACAATGGGCCCCAGTTCATCTCCGCGGAGTTTGCTGCCTTCCTGGGAGACAGGGGCATTAAGCACATCCGTACAGCGTTCTACCACCCCGAGGCGAACGGGGGGGTGGAGAGACTTAACCAGACACTGAAGAATGGCATCAGAGCGCACCTGGCCGATGGCTTCCCCTTCTCTACAGCTCTTCGCCGCACGCTCCTGCACTACAGAGCCTCGCAGCATTCCACTACCGGTTGCTCCCCGGCATTCCTCATGTTGGGACGGGAGCTGCAGCTCCCTTGCATCGGCTGAGGGCTTCTGTGCCGGTGTCTCCTCCAGCTCGAGGACGCATGAGAGTCCGCAACCAGCAACGTCAGATGAAGCAGCGCTTCGACAGAACACGGAGAGTGAAGGCCCCGTCCTTCGTGGCCTTGGACTGGGTCCGCATCCGCCGCCCCCACCGGGGTCATAAGCTGCAGTCCTTCTGGTCCGCGCCTATGCAAGTCACCGACCAGCTGGGGCCTGCCACCTTCCGCCTGCTCACGCTGGCATGCCAGTCGCCTTCGGCGAGTGCCGTCACCTGCTGCTATGGGGCCAGAGGCTCCCGCGCCCATGATGCCGCTTGCGGCCGCAGGTATGTGGGCTAACGCTGACTTTGACTTTGCAGCAGGAGATATGGACTTTGCCCCGGGGCATCCCCCGGCACCTGATGTCCACCCGGTGGTGCCCGTGGCGCGGCCAGCTGTCCACCCGGTGGCGCCCGGGGCACGGCCAGCTCGAAACCGAGCTCGACCAGATTACCTCAAGGACTATGTTACAGATTTCTGAATGCATAAGGCATTAGCATGTTGATATATAACTGGGTGGTGGGGTTGTGTTTTCTGTTTTACTATGGGGGGGGGAAATGTTACGTATGGGGTTCACGTCATATGGTTACGACAGTAACGTAAAGCGCCTGCTGCCGTAAGGCTGTGTTGTGTTATTATTATTGCTGCTGCTGCTAACTCTGAACGCCGGTTTGTAAGTGTGCTGCCGGCGTACAACCAAGTTACAGTAAAGTCTTCAGCTCATGTCCATAGTAGTTGTGCATTATTCTCCAATACAACAGTCTCATCAAAATAAACAAATAAAGTAAAAGTAAAGAGTGTGCGTGCATTTGTGTTATGATGTCAAATATGCACATGACATGAGGATTAAGACAATAAATTGTCGTATTGTTTTAGTCCTAAATGAATGAGCTCAACTACTACATTGTCATACACAACATGGGGTGTCTTCATAAAACGTTGATGGTGGGGGACCGCAATAGTAGGCCGTCATTCCCAGGAACGAGGCTACTTGAGCTGGACAGGTCAGGCTCAGGGAGGCGTAGCACAGCCTCCACATTAGACTGGAGTGGACGGAGGCCCTTGGCATTCAGGCGGAACCCCACAAATTCTATCTCAGGCACGGCGAAAACACATTTGTCGCCGTTCAGAGTGAGGTGATGGCTGGCAAGGACACTGAGGACTTGGCGAAGGCGCTCATCGTGGACAGCAGGCGTCTTGCCATGAATGACGAAATCATCTAAGTAGATGACTACTCCAGGAATGCGTGCTAGAATGGTGGCCATGATCTTCTGAAAACAGCTGGGGGCGGAGCTGAGTCCGAAAGGCATTCTTGTGAACTGAAACACCCCCATGTGTGTGACGAACGCAGTGAGGTTACGGCTGTCGGGGTGTAGCGGAACCTGCATATAGCCCTGCCGGAGATCCAGCTTTGTGAAAATGGTGGAGCCATGGAACTGTGTGGTCAGTTCTTCTGCCGTAGGCAGCGGATACTTGTCAGGGATGACGGCCTTGTTAACTGCCTTGAGGTCGATGCACAGGCGCAGCTTCCCGGTCTTCTTACGTACAGCCACCAGATTAGAAATCCACGGTGACGCGTTGACCGGCTCGATGATGCCTGCCTCCAAGAGGTTGGTGAGCTCTCCAGCCACCTCGTCACGCAGGGCCAGAGGAACGCGACGCAGGGGCTGGATGACAGGGTGCACCTCAGGGTTCAGGAGGGGCTGGTGGTCGAAGGCAGTGAGGCAGCCCAGTCCCGTGAACAGTCCAGGCCATTGTTGAGGCCACAGAGAATCGACGTGATGGATAGTAAGCCCGCTGTAATCCATGAGCACAAACCCTAGGTCAGTGAACAAGTCCAGGCCCATGAGATTGGCGCCGTGGCTTGCGACTTGGAATGTGAATGAGTCGACAGTCTTAGTGCCATAACGCACCGTGGAGCTGAAGGTGCCCACGATATCAATCCTGGAATTACCGTAACCTTTGAGGGGCACTTTGGATGGTGCAGCAAGCTTGTGGTGTGGGAAAAACTGTGTGACTGTGGCTGTATTTAAAAGGGAGGCGTTCGCCCCGGTGTCGAGCAATAGCGGCAGGCACACGCCATCCAGCTCCAGTCCAGGCAGTGGAGATGAGGCACTAGCCAATTGTGTGGCAAAACCCGCTGCTGTCTCGATTTGAAAAGATATTTCCACAGCCCTATTGAGTGTCAGATCATCTGGGGACATTATCAATTTCTCACGAACCTTTGGGTTATTTGTGTGCTCCGCCAGCTGGTCCCGGATCAGTTCGTCCTGAAATGCACCAAACTTGCACAGGCTGGCCAAGCCCCTCAGATCAGCCACATATTGGTGAACCGTCTCACCCACACGTTGTCGGCGCTGGCGAAACAGAATCCTCCGGAGGATGACACTTTGTGGTGCTGCGAAATGGTCGGACAGGAGTTTGACACAGTCTATATACCTTGCGGCAGTCCCGAGAGTGGCGAGGATCTGTTGTCCCTCTGTGCCAAGACAGTGAATCAGAATGGCTCTTAGTCGCGTGTCGCTCACGTCTTCTAGTCCCAAAGCCGCGATGTAGTTTTCAAACGAATCATGCCAGCGAGTCCAAGGTATAGGAGGCTCGGCCGGGAACGGCAAGAAAGCGGGAGGCGGTGAGAACGTCAGCTCCATCCTCGTCGTAAATGTTGTATTGGAGAATAATGCACAACTACTATGGACATGAGCTTTCAGAGTTAGCAGCAGCAGCAATAATAATAACACAACACAGCCTTACGGCAGCAGGCGCTTTACGTTACTGTCGTAACCATATGACGTGAACCCCATACGTAACAGAGACAAAGCATATTAATTGGAATGATCACGACAGACACAGACAGACAGACAGACAGACAGAGGTTGTTAAATACAATCACCACTATACAGTCCATATTAATAACTCTCACCATTCTTTCTTGCCCGTATGTTTAAGTTCAATCTCTGAATGAAAGCCAGAGACAAAAAAATGCTCTGAACTTCTCAAATGCAAGTCCAAGCTAGCCAGGTGCTTCGACAGTGATCTCCAAACCCAACTGGGCATCCTAAAAACACAACGAAACAAGCTAAGAAACATTGTAACATGTAACATGACTAAATCTGCTAAAAGTAACTTCATCAACGATAAGGCAGAGGAAAACAAAAACAATCCTCGGGAGCTCTGGAAGCTTCTAAACAATCAACTAGGCTGCGGTCAGAAACTTCAAACCAGGTTTACAAACATAAACATCAAATCGAAAGACACCATCAGTGGCGGCTGGAGCAGAACGGCAAACTTTAGAAAAGTGGTTTTGTTTCCCACAACGTTGACAACGCTGCCCCCTGGCGGGACAATTCTTGGCTCTTGAATCATGCGATGACGAGCCGCAGTTACCGCAGCGCTGACCTGAGGGACGCTGTCGTCCCGCATAGTTTATGTGGGAAGCGTCCTGGAGAGGGTCAGGGCTAGAGGAACGTGATGAAGACTCGACCTGCTGTGCTGTAAGTCCAGGCAGTGGAGATGAGGCACTAGCCAATTGTGTGGCAAAACCCGCTGCTGTCTCGATTTGAAAAGATATTTCCACAGCCCTATTGAGTGTCAGATCATCTGGGGACATTATCAATTTCTCACGAACCTTTGGGTTATTTGTGTGCTCCGCCAGCTGGTCCCGGATCAGTTCGTCCTGAAATGCACCAAACTTGCACAGGCTGGCCAAGCCCCTCAGATCAGCCACATATTGGTGAACCGTCTCACCCACACGTTGTCGGCGCTGGCGAAACAGAATCCTCCGGAGGATGACACTTTGTGGTGCTGCGAAATGGTCGGACAGGAGTTTGACACAGTCTATATACCTTGCGGCAGTCCCGAGAGTGGCGAGGATCCGTTGTCCCTCGGTGCCAAGACAGTGAATCAGAATGGCTCTTAGTCGCGTGTCGCTCACGTCTTCTAGTCCCAAAGCCGCGATGTAGTTTTCAAACGAATCATGCCAGCGAGTCCAAGGTATAGGAGGCTCGGCCGGGAACGGCAAGAAAGCGGGAGGCGGTGAGAACGTCAGCTCCATCCTCGTCGTAAATGTTGTATTGGAGAATAATGCACAACTACTATGGACATGAGCTTTCAGAGTTAGCAGCAGCAGCAATAATAATAACACAACACAGCCTTACGGCAGCAGGCGCTTTACGTTACTGTCGTAACCATATGACGTGAACCCCATACGTAACAGAGACAAAGCATATTAATTGGAATGATCACGACAGACACAGACAGACAGACAGACAGACAGACAGAGGTTGTTAAATACAATCACCACTATACAGTCCATATTAATAACTCTCACCATTCTTTCTTGCCCGTATGTTTAAGTTCAATCTCTGAATGAAAGCCAGAGACAAAAAATGCTCTGAACTTCTCAAATGCAAGTCCAAGCTAGCCAGGTGCTTCGACAGTGATCTCCAAACCCAACTGGGCATCCTAAAAACACAACGAAACAAGCTAAGAAACATTGTAACATGTAACATGACTAAATCTGCTAAAAGTAACTTCATCAACGATAAGGCAGAGGAAAACAAAAACAATCCTCGGGAGCTCTGGAAGCTTCTAAACAATCAACTAGGCTGCGGTCAGAAACTTCAAACCAGGTTTACAAACATAAACATCAAATCGAAAGACACCATCATCACTGACAAGCTAGATGTAGCCAACTACTTAAACATCTTCTTTACAAACATTGCAACAACGCTGGTTAACAAACTGCCCTCCCACTCTGGGCGTTTTGGTGTAGAGCACATCAAAGCCTTCTACAAAAACCTAGGTGTTTGTAAAGATGATTTCAACTATCTCTACACCTGGGTAAACCTGAATCCATTCTCTTTGGTTCTAATAGTAATCTCAGCAATGCTAATGACTTCTTGATTAGAGTGGGTGACAATGTTATCATACGAAAATATGAAATTACCTACCTAGGTTCCATCCTGGAGGCAAATATTTCCATGTGTGCAACCGTGCAGCACAGCTGCTATTGATTACAGAAATCCTCCGTTTTTATTCCCATTCCAGATAACTTAATCATCACGCTAAAATATGTATCTGAAAACATTATAGGGTAGAAATAAGCCACATAACAGTAAACTGGTACAGCTGGCCGTCTATTTGATTTGTAAACAAACACACACCACGCTGCTGCGTATAGCATAGCAACAGTCCCTAGCTACCGTCCCATCGCCTGAAGGGACGCTCTGATTGGTTCAGAAACTTCATAGCGGTGTTTCAACTTGAGACCGTCTGAAACTTCAAAATAAAATGTCCACCATTTCCGTTTCACTACGCCTTTAAATTTGACTGTTTCATAGACCTTGTTTGGTTTATATTGCTGTTCAGATGAGTTGGTTGAAACTATCTGTTTGT
Organism: Electrona antarctica; assembly: GCF_951216825.1. Lineage (NCBI taxonomy): Eukaryota > Metazoa > Chordata > Actinopteri > Myctophiformes > Myctophidae > Electrona > Electrona antarctica. Next base: position 211,105 of record NW_027637470.1, on the reverse strand, counting down.
TTGTTTGATTGTTTGATTGATTGAAAGGCTTACAATGCTGAAGTGGGGATCATTCCCCATCATCTGGACTTCCTTGCCGATTGGTCCTCTGGTCCGCTCCTGAGTGCTGATTGGTTCCCTGGAACCTGACAGATCTATTTCCAGGTAAATATTTAGCATCATAAAGTAGTGAATAAGATCTGCTGTGATCGTATCTTAAAGTAGGCTACACACAGATGACTCACTCATAGTTGGGTGGTTGAATAAGAATGCATCAAGGTTTTTTATACACATTGTTAGTCCTACACCTATTCTCATATCATGAGGTCATAATACAGTATCAAGGACAGACAAACTGCCCCAGTGTATAGTTTTCTCCTGGGTTCATCTACAGGTGTTTCCTTGGTTTGATGGTGGATTTAGACTCATTCTGGTGCTGGTTAGCGAACATTGAAATTTTCATATATTTATTATTATCTTGTGCCATTCCCATTAGCCATCAGCGTTAGATTGGCCCATCTCTATATTTGTACACACAAGCTTGTCATGCCAACTATAATTTGCTACTATTAATTAACCCTTCCTTCCATCGCCTGTAACACCCTCAGTGACCTTGTGGTTAGAGTGGCCATCCTGACTAGGGATGGAGCTTGATAACTGATACCCCAAAAAATCCGATAACAAGCTTATGTTGAAACAATCAAGACAAGAGGTGATTTAATGTGATGGTACACATATTAACCAGTTAACAGTTTCTTCAAAATGATTGGTAAAAAGGTAAATTGTCTTTCGTCTGTTAGAAAAGTACTATATTTGAGGGCCATAGTAAGAGATACTGGTTCTGTTCAGAATGTATTGTCTCCGGTCTTTCCACAAAATAATAGAAAATGCTCGATAGTGGGCTAGATAACAACCCGATAAGTCTGATCGATAAGGTGCTCGTTATCAATAAAAATCAATGAGCTCCATCCCTTATTCTATTTATAGTGACTCATAGGAATAGACTATGTGACAACCAGGTATAGTCTGGTGACCACCGGAGAGCTGGGTGACAGCCGGAATGTAGACAGCACCCCGGGAGCAGTATGGGTTAGCGCCCCAGCCTGCATCCTCCGTGAGGAGGAAGCCCAAAAACCTTCGATGAGGCCTTTAGGAGGGCCATTCGAGCTGCAAGTGGAGCCTGCAGTACTACCATTGCCCAGCGGTGGAGCCTGCAGAACCATTGCTCAAGAATCCACCACTTCTGAATGAAGTGTCTGGTGCTGGGCGTCTGGTGCAACGCACAGGTCCTCGCGGTACTCCTGCTGAGAGCAGCAGTGGACGTGGTGAGACGTAGGAGGGGCCCGGACAGGAGGCAACCCACAGAGCCTAGTCCCTCCACATGCCAGAATTGTACCTCTCAGTCCCAACATAGTAGTTCCGGAGTGGTTCCAACAGATTGTGCGGCGCTTACCTTGCCCGGCAGCCCGCCGACGGGCCACTTTCCCTAGTGGGTTTGATCGAGGGTAGCTACTGGGACGTAAGTCGGGACTTGATCACCCCGGCTGGGTCACCCGAGTGAGGGGTATGATGTTCGCGAGACCCGAAACCCTGATGACCTTGGGCTACATCACTGAGGATACGTCCCAGTTGCATCCATGCAATGTATTTTCGTTCTAGTGTACAGTGTACTGCTATTTTCAATAATAGCTTTCCCCACAATTCCGGATGCTGGGGTTTACGTAAGTGGTTAAATGGACTTTACTGCGTAGTAGTCTTCAGTAAAGGGGAGTGGTTTTGCCGTACTTCCATGGTTTGATATCGTATTTTCATCTCGGTGTTAGAAGCCTTCAACCCTAGTCTCGCATAGCCAGCCTTGACTTTGCAATGCATATTATCCCAGGCAGATTTAGGCCACTTTCTAAAGGGACCCTAGCAAACAATACATTCTTTTGCCGTTTCTATGAACACCGTTCTTGTGTAAAAGTCTGGCCCCTCTCAATTGTGGGAGGATTTCACGAGCAAAGTGGTGATGAGACTACCAGGTTCGTCTGGAACCAGGCTATAACCAACCAGGGCCCAGTATGCAAATGGGGTGGGACATTGCGGTAAAACAAAACTAATTGTAATAACACATCAACATATAAATTACAGAATCTGTATCATTACACCGATAACAATTGTGACATTTCCATTTTTCTGGTAAATGGTGCATTTTTATAGCGCTTTTATCCAAAACATCAGGAGCAATTAGGGGTTCAGAGTCTTGCTCAAGGACACTTCAACACTATGTCTGGGGGAGCCCGGGATCGAACTAGCAACTTCACGCTTCCATCCGGCCTCTCTACCGGACACTCTAATCCTGAGCCACTGCCGCCCCCGTTGACCATGGCAGCCAGGTGCAATAACAACAGCCCAATGGCCTATTGTTCAAACGGTACACATTATAACCCTAACCCTATCCTCATGCTAATTTACGTACATACTCTCCCAAGATGGAGGAACAACATTTTACAATCTGGGAACGCTAGGCCTTTGTATGGCTACAGGGCGACTGGTTCAATCCTACCCTAAATCTAGGCCTAAAACGTGACACCTCAAAGTGACATTGCATCCACTGGTCAATCCAAGGGCCTACCACTCCACTCTCTTGATATGTTCTTTCCCAACTCTTGGAGAGTATGTAGGCCTTTCCCTGGACCTTCTAGCCCCTAGGATGACCCGAGGCCCACCACTTAAAAACCACATGCTACGGTGCCCAAATCTGAATTTAGGTGCTCAAATGAACTCAAACTGAAGCAATTCAGTTTGACCCCTCCTGGGTCATTTTAGGGCTGGGACCTCCAGTAAAAGGCCTAAATACTCTCCAAGAGTTGGGGAACAACATATCAAGAGAGTGGTGCTGCGGCTATTTGGTTCCAAAACACAATGTAAACAACGGGAGCGGGGCTGGGCCGAGAAAGGCCCTTATTGACATGAACACTGAAGCTGTTCTTATGGTCGTAACCAAAAATTCCACAAAATCTTGTGCAAATATGTGAATCTACTTGTCTGCAACATTCAATAATGACACATGTGCACACCTTAACACAACATTTCAGCCTCCTAGTGCAAAAACTGTAGCCACTAAAGTTGGTTAGGAAAAGCAAAAAAACATCTTGTTTCCAAATATATCTATCAACAATATATTCAAAATTAATATAAAATTAAAATTAAAGATTGGTCTATATCTTGAGCTATGCCGCCCCACTATTGGGTGTCACGTGGACTGCGGTCACGTGTGTAGTGTTTATTATTTGTTATTAGTTTTGTTATGTAGTATAGATATGTATATATCTATATGAGGTAACTGGTGGTATTGTTATAGTTATATTATATATATATGTATGGACCTATCTGTGATATCTCTTATTACTTGCGCAAGCAGAGCGTGCAAGTCATGTTTTCAGTCAGGTGCTACGATGCACGTGTTTGGGGCCAGCACATGTTATGACGTCATATGCTGGCCCCAAGCTGACCGTGCAGGTGTGTTTTTGTCATGCTATGAAGCATATGTCCCATGACGTGATGAAGATATGTACCAATGTCCCTTAGAATGCACGTGATATGATGTCATACGGACATACGGAAGCTGACCGTGCAGGTATGTTTTCCTTGAATCGTGATGAAGATTATGTACCAATGCCAGGGTATAATTGGTTGACGATGGTGACGTAATGATGATACGTTTCAGTGTCAAGTACATACGCATCAAACCACCCAGCCGATCACATTATACCACCAACCACTCAGTAAACTACATATACATACATATAGACATGTACACATATATGGACATATGAGCATATGACGTGATGAATATATGTACCAATGCCAGGGTATAGTTGACGGTGACGTAACGATGATTTTACCATACTTAAAAATACTACTTTTTTTCCTTCAGAAGCAAGGTACGTAGCAAATAGAAATCTAATAATTAAATATGTGAGACTAAGATTTGAAAGTTTATAGCGGTCTACAGCACTTGCACACTCTGCTTGCGCACTAGTAGGCCATTTATAGCCTACTTGTGTGCAACACGCAAGTAGGCACTTGACAGAGTGCAGTTCTAGTTATATATATATTGTGGCGTCTCGATCGAGGACCGCGCGCCACGGGTTAGCAACCCCGGGGAGAGAGAGGGGGAGGACGGAGTAAGGCACTATCACCTGGGAGTGGTCCAGGACGGACGGTACATCCCACGTCACCTCTTCATTTATCAGTCGAGCTGACAGCTGCGGGCCAACGCCCAGACGGTATAAAAGCCTCCGCCCTCCTCAGTCTAGTCGACTCTCCCGGGGAACAACCTGACCTGCGGTGCGCGGTAAGACAAACCCATGATCCCTCTCTCTATATGCCATGTATTATAACGGGGTCCTAATTATTGTTCTCTCACCTCACAGGACATTCCAGGCAGTGCGGATTGATAGGACCGTTGGGCTCGGAGGCTTATGGCACAACAATCCCCCTGAACCCCCCCCCATGACTATAAGCGTCAGAGGCGCACCTATAGGCTCGAGAAGAGCGCACGGCACACGTCCCCCCTTGAGATAGAGAGGTGCCGTTTATTTCACAGAGCACTGACTTGGATAAAGGCCAAAACCCTAAGTTAACTTTACTCACCTTGTTTTGGAAACCACTGGTCCCTCCATTGCTCACTGTAGAGGCAAGGCCTAATCTACAACATTTTCCTTTGAATGAATAAAACAGTGCCAGAATTGGCTTGATGTGACGCTGCCTCCTGTGTGTTCTTGGTGTGAGAAGTAGCGGCCCCCACAATATATATAGCTATACATCTAGTAGACTTGTTATGAACCATATATTGGAATAGAGAGCGCCTTCTATTATATATGTGTTCTGTTCCACTTCAGGTTGGATTGGCTGTGTTTGCCTTGTAGTACATCAACGAGGGGCCGGCTCTAGCCAGGCGTCTGATCAACGCCTGACTTCCTGATTGGCTGTCGGTCACGTGCACTCCTTGGCCAGGAGTGCGCTGTGCTACATAGTCAGTCTGTGTCTGACAGCTCGGGGGGAACGTTCCGAACGCCCTTCGGAAAGGCGTTGTTTTCTTTATTGTTCTTTTTGTTTGATTGAGCCATTATTGTAAATATACGTTTGATTATGATTTATTATATATACTTTTATAATAAATCCTCGTATTTGATCATGGTGTCTGCTCCCCCTTCCTATGTTACTCACTCATTTACCACTAGACTTATGATTTGTAACATGGGTCACCATGCTGCCTATAGTTGGGTCCCACGCAGGCAAACCAAGGTCTTTTTTGGGTCTCGAGTGGTCTAGGGAGGGCAGGGCGGGGGTCCCGAGTCGTTGCCAAAGCATTTCCGGGGGTCCCCGGCCAAAAACGTTGAGAACCCCTGGTCTAAACCAGTGTTTTCCAAACGTTTTGGCCCATGATCGTAACCCAAAAGAGAAATTTGTTGTCTCCCCGGGACCCAAACTAGTGAAAATAGCAAATCTGTAAGCTCACAACACATCGCTTCATGCCGCGTTGAGCTTTTAGATATTACTAAACTAATTTGTTTTCGAATTTATGAAATTTCTTTGATTTTTCGTTTTCACTACTACTTAAACATTTGTTTTCTAATTTTTATTTTATTTCTTCATGAAAGACCTGTATGGAATCATTTTGTTTCTAATTATAATTTTGTTTAGTGAACATACCTGTTACAGACCTGTGAGGGTCCATTTTGTTCTTAATTATCAATCATTTAAAGTTATCACAGGTCAATTTGGTTCTTAATTATCAATCATTTAAAGTTATCACAGGTGGATTTGGTTCTTAACACTTTGATTGCTACAGGATCTCGGCAGGCCTATTTTGATGTTGCTACCGTTTAACATTGCACAAAGGCCTTGTTCGGGGGCCCACAGCAAAATGTTCTCTTATAGCGAGAATCACACGCATACATCAAAAGAAAGCTGAACTTGTCCACTTCAATTTAAAAAATACATTTTGATTGTACCATGTTCCATTGTGGAGATATTGATCTTTTTGCAACACCTGCATTTGCCTGGAAGTGGTTATCTTGAACAGCGAGCAGAGTTATGGATGGTTTAAAGTCAGAGACATTGACAGGCAGATATAAAATTGAACCCAAAAAATATCCTATACATCCTATACACCGAATGAAAGCCCTGAATGTGTACTTTTACGAGGAAAACAGTATACATTGATCCCATCTACAGTTAGACAGTAATTGGTTATTGAATGCAGCTTGTGCCCACCAGATAACTTCAGAGAAGACATGGACGTGAACTCCTCAATATTCACAAAATAAGGCCTATAGCGACATATAAATACTATATACCGTATGAAACAGAAGACTCTCTGCTTTCATAAGAAAAAAACTTCTACTGTAGTAATAATAAAAATCACACCCATGTGAAGTGAGTGGTGCAACTCTGTCCCATATTCTGTTCTCTGCTTATTCAATACAGCTCGCTATATACGGACTGAGGCAGAAAGTCATGTAAACCTTTTATTTACAGTTTGGTCTGTAAACTTCTACTGTAATAATAAAAATCACACCCCTGTGAAGTGAGCGGTGGCTCAGCTTTATTGGGGGCGATGGAGAAAAAAAAAAGCTTCACCGGGAGTGTCCAGAGAGGTGCTAAGCCCGGCTGTGCTGTCGACGACAAGGAAAAAATGACTTCCACAGATCACAACAGTGACAACACCACGGTTTAGGACGCGGAAAAGTTTGTTATACATTACACCCGGGTCGATTACGTCCCCGACGCGTTCATTGCGGTCTTATCACTACAATTATAATGAATAAAAAAAGCGTTACAATCACACGTCCGAGCGATCTCCGATTATGACGGCTCTGCATGGCGATACGTGATCCCCCAACGGTAGACTGTCTGTTGTCATGGCGGCCCCTCTCGATACTGTAGTTCGTTTGTTAGTTCGTAGTATTGTAGGCTCGGGGATCGTTTGGTCGCTACAGTATGAAGAAGGAAACATGCATCTGTCCATGTGTGTTGCAGACGTTATGCAATGCCGATCTGGTGCAGATCATGTGTTTAGGCAGCGTAACAGCGTTCCGTTCATCATGTTTTTTTCCGAGACAGAGCCCCCATCTCGCAAGGCCCTCCTCCTGCAGGAGAAACAGGAGGGGAGGGGGGAATCGAGTATTATAGTGTTGGGTGAAAGCCAATAGGTGGAGGAAAGCCTGGTGAGGCGAGGTTAGGTGAAATTTGATTATTTTCACACACCGACTAGATCGGCATGGGCGCATCCATTTTACACTGGCTTCTACACGTAAAGCGGCCCGCCCTCCTGTTTTCAGGAGGGGAGGGTTTTTTTTTTTTTTTTTTCTGATCACGTGAGCGGGCCCAGTATCACAATTAAAAGTCAAACCTCGACTTTTTGACAGACCCCGGGAAAAGTCACCGTTTGACTTTTCAAAAGTCAAATACTGACTTTTCTCAAGGGGGCGCTGTCTTTTCTTTGTCTTGTCAATATTAAACCGAACGGGGATAAAAACGGTTAAAACACGTGGATTTAATGCAACATAACGCACGTCACTCGCCACCCTAACAATCCTGGGAATATTATGATAATATTGAATATTTTTCAATTAGTATTGTTTGAGACCGAGAGTTTTGATTAACATTTCCGACTACATGACGTCATGTCAGATTACTTCTGTCTGCCTGCCTGTCTGTCTATCTGTCTATCTATCTAACCGTGTGCTTGTCTACTATTCCGGCACTTTAATGAGTCATTTATGAAGGTTTCCAACGGAAATATATTATTATTATTTTTATTATTATTATTGCGTGACTCCATTTTGGATTGCGTCATGACGTCACTGGACGTCCGTCCACTTCCATGCAACGTCTACAGGCATAGATATATATAAACTCTAGATAGCTCACCCGCGCTGTTGGCCAATGGAGAGTGACGTCGTTACGTGGCGGCCATCTTACCTCGGGACACATAACATTGTGTCTATGGGGCATGTACTCTTAAATGACCATAACTTGCTCAATTTTCAACCGATTTTCAAACGGTTTGGTTTGTTATAAACGTCAGAGACGTCCGCATACTTATATGCTTTTATACGACGTTCATATAAAAAAATAAATTAAGCAGATAAGTGTCCTGAATCATAGCCACGTTGACAACGTTTGTAATAAACCAACCCGTTTGTAAATCCGTCAAGATTTGAGCGAGTTATGACTGTTTCTGTTTGAGCTGCCATTGAACATACTGTACTGTAGCCCCGAAGTAAGATGGCTGCCGGGTGAACGACGTCAGAAACTCCGCCTTGAGCCATCTAGTGTTTATATATATCTATGTCTACAGGCACTCTATTATGCTCCAGCGTCCTGCATCCGGATCTGAACGTAAACAAACCGTTTCCGTATCAGCTCTCTAAATAGACTCAGATTTGTTTGTTTTATGGCTGTTAATAATTAATTAATTTACTATATATCTTATATACAATTGAAAAGGTGTCCCCAAAAGGTGTCCCCAGGACAGGAACAAAAGGCACCAGCTACTACGTCACTGACACACTGCAACACACACTGCAACAACCCACTAAACACACTAACACGTCACAGACTTACCCTCCGCGTCGTTCGTTCCCTATCTCCTCATGTCGCGCCGCACGGCCACACTCGCCACCACCCGCGTAAACATTGTCATCGCACTGCCACTACAGCCGGCTCCCGTCCACACTCGCAAACAATATCAATATCAATAATAAACACAAACACGCCACAAGCACCGACACCCCCGCCTAATTTGTTGCCACGTCTATGAAAACAAGCACAGAAAAAATGCCATTCAACACGCTACTTACAACTCGCTTACAATTCGCAGACCTGGCAACACTGCATCCCGTGATTCCACTCTTTTCATTGGCTGCGCCATAGATATATGGGCTGCGCCGCCAACATTGTTGCCACGTCTATGTAAACAAGGCCGCCAACCCTGACTTCCTGGGGGGGGTTTGGATCGCCGCGCGATGAAGCTGAAATGGCACACACACACACACACGCCACAAAACGCTAATAATAATAATAATAATACACAATTACAACACTACACTAATCATAACAACAGTACAGACAACAGTACAGTACACATGAGTACAGTACAGAAAGAACGCTCACATCACAATATTAATCCATGTAATAATAAGAATAATACAAACTAATAACACAACACTAATAACTATTATATCAACAGTACAGACAACAGTACAGTACATCACACTATTAATCCATGTAATAATAATAATAACAAATAAGAACACACCACTAATAACAGTACAGAGAACAGTACAGTACAGTACACATGAGTACAGTACAGTACAGTATACTGTTCCTGCGCCTTGCCATGCTCTCTTTCAATCATAATAATAATAATAAATAATAACACTACACTAATAACAACAATAACATCAACAATACAGAGAACAGCACAGTACACATGAGTACAGTACAGCACAGAAAGAAAGCTCACATCAGAATATTAATCCATGTAATAATAATAATAAATAATAACACAACACTAATAACTATAATATCAACAGTACAGAGAACCGTACAGTACAGTACATCAGAATATTAATCCATGTAATAATAATAATAAAAAAAAACACTAATACAACAGTACAGAGAACAGTACAGTACACATGAGTACAGTACAGTACAAAGACTTACAGTACAGCACAGTACAGTACAGTATACTGTTCCTGCGCCTTGCCATGCTCGCTTTCATACGCAAATACACAAAACCAAACAGGGCCACTCAGCCAGCTTGGCAACTTTGCGCTTTCCAAGCAACTGCATAAATGAAAACATCATGGGTTGCCATTGCCTTCTTCCCATTTGCGACGCATCGCATGGCGCGAGGATGAGCGGGCCGAAGGCCCGCGAAATTCTAGTAATGTACGTTTAATTTGTTATGTCAAATCTGATCGGAGTTGGTCAATCACTTTTGTTATTGTATATTTATAGGTATTTTATAGGACTATAGAAATAGTCCTATTGACGTCACTACCTGTCTGTCTACCTACAGTACGATAACACTAGTGACGTGCTTCAGGTAAGAGCTATGATTCTTTTCTAGCATACATCTATAGATAAATACATGTTTAATCTGCCCCACAACATGACACAACCGCCATGGCGTTATTAACATGTCGGGATGTGTAGGTTAGAATGTTGGCAGGTCTGTAAACGTTTTAATACTGCTTTTCTTTGGCTTTAGCATTTAGCTTTAGCATTTAGCTCAACTTTAGCTAACAACCATGGGAACTGGAGTAAGCTAAGCTGTGGGGGTCCCTAAAGCAATGGACCCCAAAGTGGGGTCCGGGGACCCCCAGGGGTCCTTGATGGAGTTCTCTCTGTCTGTCTGTCTGTCTTTGCTGTGTCTGTCTGTCTGTCTGTCTGTCTGTCTGTCTGTCTGTCTGTCTGTCTGTCTGTCTCTCTCTGCTGTGTCTGTCTGTGTCTGTCTCTGTCTCTGTCTCTGTCTCTGTCTGTCTGTCTGTCTGTCTGTCTGTCTGTCTGTCTGTCTGTCTGACTAATGCATGTCAAACTGGGGGTCCTTGAAATTAAAATGGCGTTGAGAATCATTGCTAGAGCTGTACAAATACAAATCTTCTCTTATGGGGGTCCCTGGCATATCTTTTTTCAAATGGGGGTCCACAGGATAATTAGTCCTTGACATGAAAAAGTTTTATTTGTATATTTTTCATTTTCTAAAAAAGCAAAGATCCTCATAGTTAAGGGGTCCTTGCAAATGACGCATTTGAGAATTGTGTTATTTTCTGTGTTATTTTTATTTGAAAATAGCTGATCTAAAATGCAATGCATGCGATTTGTTGTGGGCTTGTAGGTCTACTTTTGGGCAGTAATGTACAATGTAGAGCCACGTTCATTGTCTTTCTTTCTCTCTCTCGCTCTCTGCTCACTGTTGCTGTCTGTCTGTCTTTGTTTTGTTTTTGTTTCTGTCTCTCTGGTCATTTTAAAGTATGACAAGACATAAAGTCTGTCCCATCTGCCAGGAAGAAACCCAGGCCAACTCCCAAAAATGTGGGAAGTGTGGAACTGACCTGGTCACCAAAGCCAAGTTTCAGAGGAGGAACAAATTAAACAAATTCCAGAGCAGTGAGTGGGCTTCAAGCATTAAGAAAAACCACAATGTTGCACGCGAGTTTAAAGCAGCAATAGTTACCGTAAGTATTGAGTGTACTGTTGAAACCGTATATTTCCATATGTTTTATTTATTTTACTGCTATTGTATAGGTTTTGGCTTGCACAAGAGACCTTGTCATACACCAGTGGTTCCCAGTGTGGGGTTCAGGACCACCAGGGGGATCCCCAAATAATTTTGGCGTGTCCCCAGATGAGAGGGACCTGCCATAGTCCAACATACGTGGCCGGTTATGGTGTGTACAATTTAGACATTTAGTAGACATAGATTTGAGAGAAGTGTTGTCCACACTGATAACACCAATAGGGTTTCTCTCCAGTGTGAATTCTCTGGTGCTCTTTAAGGTGGGCCAATCGAGAAGTGTTGTCCACACTGATAACACCGATAGGGTTTCTCTCCAGTGTGAATTCTCTGGTGCTCTTTAAGGTGGGCCAATCGAGAGAAGTGTTGTCCACACTGATCACATTGATATGGTTTCTCTCCAGTGTGAATTATCTGGTGTTGTTTAAGGTTGGACATTTGAGATAAGTGTTGTCCACACGGATCACATCCATAGGGTTTCTCTCCAGTGTGAATTCTCTGGTGTTGTTTAAGGTTGGACATTTGAGATAAGTGTTGTCCACACGGATCACATCCATAGGGTTTCTCTCCTGTGTGAATTCTTTGATGGCTTTTAAGGTTCGATATGGTCGGGAAGCATTTTCCACACTGGTCATAGGAGTTAGAGTTTTTTCTTAGCCAAGCTTCTTTGTTCATTCACCTCTGGTAGGACGGGGAGGCCAGACTGATGACACAGCACAAGGTCTTTCTCAACTCAACTCAAACTTTATTTATATAGCACATATCACAACGACCAATGGTGTACAGGTATATAAAAATAGAAAAGACAGAACAGTACATGCAAACATAACAAAAGTGCATGGCAACAATATGGAGGAACAGAAAGACTAAATAAGAATAAATAGAGCTATACAGTATGACATTTACATAATCAGGCACTGTCGAAGGCCACCGAGAAAAAGTGAGTCTTTAATAGGGACTTAAAAACCTCTAATGAGGTGGCAGAACGAATGTGGAGGGGTAGGCTGTTCCAGAGTCTAGGCCGGCCGCTGCAAAGGCCCGGTCACCTCTCATCTTGTATTTGGTTTTGGGGTCGGTCAGGAGTAGCTTGTCAGCTGACCTGAGGGGTCTGAGCGGAACATATGGGTCATTGAGTTCTGACAGGTACAGGGGGGCCAGCCCATTTAGGGCTTTAAAAAAGCTATAGAAGCTGGCTTTAACTACGGAGCTGATCTGTTTGTCGAGTTTAAGGTTGCTATCGAGGGTTACACCAAGGTTTTTTACAGAGAGATGTAGGTTGGCACTAAGGGGGCCCAGGGAAGTCTTTGTTTTCCTCCTGTTCAGCAGAGTTGAGGTTGACAGAGTTCATCTTCACCTGAAGCCCGGAAATGATTGATATTCTGGAGGAGTTGTTCAGACGGGGAGATGAAACGAAGCAAAAACGCATCACAGCATAATTTGCGGCAGCTTCATGCGTCATAGCTGCTTCGTAGCTTCAAGTCGCTGGCTTCCATTGACAAAGAATGGTGGACTGCATCGTTTCATCTGCCTGTGTGAACGCAACATTAAGACCCACCCTTTGCTTCCGCGTGCGGTTATGGTTAGGAGTAGGGTTAGTAACGTCAGATTATTGGGACGTCGGACTAACGCTACGCACCCCCCTGAGCATTATAGCTTAATGAGCAACAGTGTTTTTTCATTCAACAGTAAACAAACCACATTTATAATGTGCCAAAATGATATGCCATATTGCCAATTACATCAGAAAGAGACAATAGCCCATGTACAAGCTCACAATGCCTCACAGTGCGAGGCATTGTGAGCTTGTAGATGGACTGTTTTCACAATATTTATCTGTGGAACCGAGTCAACCTAAATGTAATGCCTTCAATTCTACAAAACAAGTGCTTGTAATATTAATTTGAATTCATCTATTTGGTCTTAATTTAAAATGTTTATGTAAAACCTGTGATGTGACAATACACTGAAGTTGAGTGTTAAGTAAGGTGTGGTAGCAGGTAGCGAATACATATTCATCATTTTCTAGTATGAGCAGTTCAAAGATCCAGTTTTAAGCCTCATGAGTTGCTCACAGGACAGTCAGAGTTGCCCCGAAAAAACATGTTTTGTATTGTTATGTTTGATATTGATCTGGAGTTTCTCACATCTGATAGAAAGACATTGTACAAGCAGACAGACTATGAGACAGACATTACGTGAATGAGTGGACTGTTGAGACTTGTCCAAAACAACGGTGGTGCGGTGAATTGACCATTGAGCTACAGCAACGTTGCTTCTAAGATCATAATCTAAATGACACCGGTTGCGGTTATCAATTGAAAAGGCTTTCTACAGAACAATGTGTGTAATGCAATGGGTTTAGCTAATGTGTGGATGTGTGCCAAATGCTTTTGTTCATTTCAGGTGACCAAACTCAATTCTTTAGGCTGTAAGCCAATTCTGCTCTATGGCCAAAAAAAAGAACAGCAGTGGGAGGCCCGCATCATCCATGACCTGGAAACCTCTCCCCTGTTGGAGCAGATGCTGAAGAAATTAAAGAGGGGATATGAGTATCTCCTGAAACGTAAGAAATAAAAAAAAATTAATATTTTTTAAGTGCATGTTTTTGTACGCATTACAAATGAAAGTAAACATGCCGTCCACCTCAAAGGACACAGAGAGCCAACCAGAGATAGTAATTCATCTCCATGTGGTTCCAGAGGAACTGTCTGCTCCTGTCCCCGCCCCCATGGAGTCTCCTTTCTTTCTGTCTCCTCCTGCTCCCTCCTTCTTCATTGAACTGGTTACAGAGGACCCCGCCCCCATGGAGTCTCTTGTCTGTCTGTCTCCTCCTGCTCCCTCCGTCCCCATGGAGTCTCCTCCTGCTCCCTCCGTCCCCATGGAGTCTGCTCCTGTTCCCTCCGTCCCCATGAAGTCTCCTCCTGTTCCCTCCGTCCCCATGGAGTCTCCTCCTGTTCCCTCCGTCCCCATGGAGTCTCCTCCTGTTCCCTGGAGTCCCTGGAGTTCCCTGGAGTCTCCTCCTGCTCCCTCCGTCCCCATGGAGTCTCCTCCTGTTCCCTCCGTCAGCAGGGAAGTGGTTCCTGAGGAACTGTCTGTTCCAGTCCCCGCCCCCATGGTTCCCCGGAAGAGAGGGAGGCCAAGACAGGGCCCAAACGAGAGCGACCAGAAGAAAGGAGAGGGTAATCTTTGTTTTTTTGGGGCTAATATCATTTTCTGGGCATGTCATAACTGTATATTCAGTGAAATGAGACTGTCTCCTCCTGCTTCCTTTCTCACCTCCCTCTCTCTTCTCCTCTGTTAACTCCCAATGTCCCATACCAGAGGTGGAAGATTCAGCTCCTCCGGTTCCCCGGAAGAGAGGGAGGCCAAAAAAGGGCGACCAGAGGAAAGGAGAGGGTAAATTTTGCTTTGCATGGTCTTAACGCTGCACTATTAATATATGGTCTCTGTAGTAGAAGCCAGGATTATTATAACGCTTGTATTACTATTTTGGGGCAAAAATAGTGTGTGTGTGTGTGTGTGTGTGTGTGTGTGTGTGTGTGTGTGTGTGTGTGTGTGTGTGTGTGTGTGTGTGTGTGTGTGTGTGTGTGTGTGTGTGTGTGTGTGGCGTTGCGTGTGTGTGTGCGTGCATGCATGCACGTGTGTGCCCTTTTAAGTTTTCATCACACTGTCAGAGCTGCTTACCGTATGTGGACTTCACATCTGCTATACAATTACATTACTGGTTGTTCTAAAAGTTTCTAATTTGAAGGACTCAACCATTTTGTTCCATTTATACAAACTCAGAATTGGAGACCTGTAACTGTCCACTTGGAAAACACAAATAGGAATTGTTACAGTTAAGCGTTAAGGAATCAAACCGTTAAGAGGGAATCCTTAGTCATGGCGCATTGTGAGCTTGTAGATCGGCTGCTTTCACTGAATGTTTGCCTCTTATCTGAATTAAGTGTACTCATTTAAATACAGCTGTATCTTGATCCAGAACCTTTCTTAAACTTCACATTGATCTTACTTATAAAAAAGAACATGATATGGCAGTCTGTGTTCAGTTTATCAGTTTCCCAGTTGAAGTAAGAAACAATACATGGACAACTTCACACAGATAAGAATCAGTATGCGCACATGTCGGCACCAAGAGGACTGGCCACCACTACTGTGATCTCTCGCTCTTGAAATTCAATAGATAATAATCCTCTGCCTAATTTATGTTACATCGAACAAAGGTGTCGCACACAGAGAATGGCCAACTATAGCAGATCTGCAAGCTCACCATGGTCGTTTCTGTGACACGTTGTGAGCTTCTATGTCAGATGTTCTGGAAGTTATGCAGGAATGCCTACTGAGTGGCAAAAAAATATTTTCTGGCCTTGACAACCCATACATACAAACAGAAAATTGCATTAAACAACATTACACAATGTTAAACTCACTTTGCATGTTGCTTTGCCACTCGATTTGCCACTCGATGGGCCATTCACTTTAAGCATGCGCATACCCTCTATTGGAATGGGTAGCAACTGTTAATGTGATTTAAGCTAATAGAGCTACAGTAGGCCTATGTGAGTGAAACCAGTACAGACCGGTTGTTGTTTTGACAAAAGCTAGGGACAAACTCATATTGTTATGTTATGTAAAATAATGCAGATATGTACATAACATTGCATCATGGCTTAACTTTTCTTCTCTTCATTTAACCCATTATAGGCGGGAACGCCTTTTTGAAACCCTACCCTTCAGGACGGGAACTGGAAGGGGACACCTGGAAACCAGCAGAACCCTGAATGTACCCTTCAGCCTCCTTCAGCCACTCTACTACCTCCTACTACCTACTATTTAGATTTGCTGCTACTTTTTGCACCTTATGTTGAATGTTCATTAAAAGCCTTTTTCACTGTGAATGTAGTGTTTCTTCCAGGTATTCAATTAATTGTATGCAAAGTTTGATATACTGTATATTGCATGCATGTTTGGTTGAGAGTAACAAATAAGAACCACAGGTGGTTATTGTAGTACCCATGCATATTTTCACTACCTACATTAGGTTCTAAATTATGTTTCTTTTGTGACATGTAACAGAATAGGCTATATCTCTCAAGTTCTCTCAGAGTGATTCCCTTCTAGTTGGATGCTGCATAACTTGCCAACAACCCCCAACATGCATGTGTTACTGTAATACAGTAGTGTGTAAAACAAAACAAAAAAGCTTGTGCACACCTAGATTAAGGATTTTAAAAGTGGGTGCTTAGGCAGAAGTGCAGTAGGCAACATTTCCAATAAAAGAGGAATAACCAGTTCAGATATATAATATATAATGAAGCAACATATAGTCAGTAAATGAATGTATTGTAGTCTACTATATAAGTATATGTACAGACTGCTAACTGTATATGATGCAGATATGTGTGCCGTGTCAGGCTACTTATTGTATGAACAGTTGGAAAGATGATTATGTACAGTAGGCTACACTACAGTCAATCAACAGCAACTGTCAGCAGTGAAACAGCAGTTAACATAAGCAGGCAACTATCCTGTTTCTACAACCTGGTAGCCAATGTGTAAATGACCATTTATACATTGGCTACCTGGTTGTACACTACAGAGTACGTGTTAATGAGTCATTAATTTGGATTTTTTTTTAGTTATCCAAGAAGAGGACATCAAATTTGATTAAGGTGATGCATGCATGGGGTGTACATACACAAAATATGTTAATTGTGGAATGGAATGGAAATAAGTGATTGAATACATTACAAACCTTTACTTAATGATTCAGCCTTCAATATTAATATACCATATATTGATGTCTAGTGTTGTCATATGCCGTCTCCAGCAGTCATCCCTATATATGTACAAGCTCACAATGAGTAGAAACTGTGACCCATTGTGACCTTACACAACCCCATCATAGAACAAAATGTACATCAAGGCGCATTCGTGTCCCTTAGACCTTTGTTGGTCCCCTATTACCACACTATTACCACTATATAGGCCTATTACAAGCTCCTGATTACATCATAGGCTAATGATATTATAAATCCATATGAGCCTGCTGCAGAGATAATCTATTCTAGCCTTCATCTAGCAGCTTAAAACGGTTGACGTATATATTAATCCATTGATGATTGTAGTTATTGTGAAGACACCTTGCGCATGTAAGCCACACGTCACTTCATTCATAGTTTTAAGAGCTGATTTGTCCAATCTGCCATTGAACACAGCCATGTCAGTCTCAAACAGAGCAGCTGCTTCCTTATGGCATACATTTTCTCAAGATACAACTATGTAATTACAAACAACAAACTTATACTTTTTATTGCTTTTTGATATACCATATTGATATGATGATATGATAATACTTTATTGTCAGTTTGCACTGAAATTTGTTTTGCGACCCAGCGGCCTTGTATGCAACACATATACACACATTTGACATAACACAGGACAAAACTAGGAAATACAATTACGTATATAGAAACATAAGGGCAGAGAGCAATGTCCACAGCTCAATATAGTCCTGGCCAAAATCCTGATTAAGCCTCAGGGTCGACTGCTGGACAAAATACCTCTTCAGTCTGACCTTATTGTATGCTGGAACACCATATCTCCTTCCTGAAGGCAGCAACCTATACTCTCCATACAACACCATATCTCCTTCCTGAAGGCAGCAGCCTATACTCTCCATACAACACCATATCTCCTTCCTGAAGGCAGCAACCTATACTCTCCATACAACACCATATCTCCTTCCTGAAGGCAGCAGCCTATACTCTCCATACAACACCATATCTCCTTCCTGAAGGCAGCAACCTATACTCTCCATACAACACCATATCTCCTTCCTGAAGGCAGCAGCCTATACTCTCCATACAACACCATATCTCCTTCCTGAAGGCAGCAACCTATACTCTCCATACAACACCATATCTCCTTCCTGAAGGCAGCAACCTATACTCTCCATACAACACCATATCTCCTTCCTGAAGGCAGCAGCCTATACTCTCCATTCAACACCATATCTCCTTCCTGAAGGCAGCAGACTATACTCTCCATACAACACCTATCTCCTTCCTGAAGGCAGCAGACTATACTCTCCATTCAACACCATATCTCCTTCCTGAAGGCAGCAACCTATACTCTCCATGCAAACATGGCTAGTATTCCTTGCTAACCTTAGGATGCTGTTATCATACGTGGATGTAGAGCCTATGCAGTGGTTGTCCAACAATCTTTGAACAAATGTTTAGTTGTTGCAGCAGTTGTGACTTTAAGGCTACAGACAAACATCCATACCAGGTGGTACTGAAAAAAGGTCAGTAGGCCTGTTAGTTGTGAGCTGATGCTAACCAAACTATCTGTCAGAAAAGTGGTATCAGTGAACTGGCTCTGGATTGGCTGTGCTCCTAACAGGTCATTGTTTCCATTGTTGAGGGTATAGCTTTGAGTGTTTCTGTACACCAACCTTGTGTAACACAAACATTGAAGACAAAAGTGAGTTCACAAATTGTGATTGGCCAGAATGAGATAATAAGAGCGCCCCTCACTTCACACAAGTGTTATTTTGTATTACTATGTGTATTATGTAATAGCACATTTATAGCACACTATTACAACACTATTACTACATTTAGAGCACACTCTTACTACATGTTACCACATTAATAGCACACTATGTATTACCACATTAATTTATTCACTGGTGTTACTGTAATATATACACACACATACACAATATTTATCTTAATTCAAATATAGCTGAATTATATTCCTGCAAACATGTATGATTAACTGTAAGGGAAAGGCTCGGTCAACCCAAGTTGAGTCTGTGAGTGTTCAGGCATGGTGCAGATTCAGGGAATACGTATAGAAAGAGAATGAAATCCAGACTCTCAGTAATAGTAGTAGTCTTGTTTAATAAAGTTAGAATCCACAGCAGCAGTCAAACCAGGCAGACGCGTTTCTGCGCGCAGGCCTTTGTCAGTGTCGGAATTCCGACTATATATTTGGTAGCAAGAGACACAAACATGACACAGATTCCTAGAATTTATTTTGTACTTTTCAGCTGTAGATGACAATGTGTTTGGATATTGTTTTTAAAGCAATGCAGATTGATAAGAGCCAGGTGCTGAGTGTTGGATTTGTCTAGCAGATTCGACTGAAAATCAACCGATAATCACCAGTAGGTTACTTATCAAGACGATCGTATCGACCTACTGCACATGCTGGGAGCCTACTGAGAACAACCCACCTCATACACTAACCTAAACATAACTACAAGTACGGAGAAGCGCAGTCACTTCTGTGTTTCCTAATTAGGAACCCCAGACTACTGCCACTGGTGACTATCGGGTTGATCACATTCAAAGCGGGTGGATTTGTTAGCAGTGTTATTGAGTTGAGCGGTCAGGTCCAGACCTAGCCTGGCTAATAAGCCAGACTAATATCACACAACACTGTCGCGGTATATCAGTCTGGGCTGGCTCCACTTGGATTTCATTTCCCGGGGGGCGGGTTCATACAATGTCTCTTGTCCACAATTGGTTCGTGGCTGGCCACGCGAGAACCAATCAGAGCAGCGCAGCCTCTACATTACATTACATTACAGTCATTTAGCAGACGCTTTTATCCAAAGCGACTTACAATAAGTGTATTCAACATAGGTAGGGAACAAAAACTACTAATCACCAGAAGTCTTTAGTGCATTTTCTGCAAAAACAAGCAACCAAGAGTATACCTAGCGCTAAGGTAAAAGTGCAATATATCAGCTACCTATTTCCTTAACCGGATGAGACAAAATAGCTAAATCAAATGAGCATGAGCTAAAACAATTAAGTGTATCGACTAAACAAGATCCAATAAACAATACAACAATAGAAAACAAACGTTCGTACAACTAGTTAACAACAAGTAGGTCAGGCAGAGAGGAAGGGTAGTGTTTCCTGAAGAGGTGGGTTTTCAACCTGCGGCGAAATATGGGCAGTGACTCTGCTGTCCTAACATCAGTGGGGAGTTCATTCCACCACTGTGGGGCCAGAACAGAAAAGAGTCGTGACCGTGTGGATCGGCCAGAAGGACCCTTGAGTGACGAGGCAATCAGTCGCCCCGAGGTGGCAGACCGAAGTGGTCGGGCAGGGGTGTAGGCATCGACCATAGCCCGGAGATAGGAAGGAGCTGTTCCTTTCACTGCCCTATAGGCTAACACCAGGGTTTTGAACTGGATGCGGGCCGCTACGGGGAGCCAGTGTAGAGAACGGAGAAGGATGGTTGTGTGGGAGAACTTGGGGCGGTTGAACACCAGACGAGCCGCAGCTTTCTGAACAAGCTCCAGAGGTCTGATGGCAGATGCCGGAGCACCAGCAAGGAGGGAGTTGCAGTAGTCCAGGCGGGAGATGACGAGAGCCTGGATGAGCACCTGGGCTGCCTTTTCCGTGAGGAAGGGGCGAATCCTCCTGATGTTGTAGAGGAGGAATCTGCAGGACCTTGTCACTGATGCGATGTTTGCCGAGAACGTCAGTTGATCGTCCAGGGTCACACCCAGATTTTTCGCAGTCCGAGTTGAGGTCACCACAGCATTATCAATGGTGATGGCCATGTCTCGGTGCGGACAGCCCTTCCCCGGGAGGAACATCAGCTCGGTCTTGTCCAGGTTGAGCTTCAGGTGGTTTGTCGACATCCACGCCGAGATGTCAGCCAGACAAGCAGCAATGCGTGCCTCCACTTGGGTATCAGAGGGGGGGAATGAGAGGATCAGCTGGGTGTCATCGGCATAGCAGTGGTAGGAAAAGCCATGGGAGTGGATGACAGCACCCAGAGATGTAGTGTAGAGAGAGAAAAGAAGAGGACCCAGAACCGAGCCTTGGGGAACCCCAGTTGTGAGCCTGTGTGGTTCTGACACAGACCCTCTCAGCATCACCTGGTAGGAGCGACCCGTCAGGTAGGATGCAAACAGGGAGAGTGCAGAGCCTGAGACACCCATCCCCTCGAGGGTGGAGAGGAGGATCTGATGGTTCACCGTGTCGAACGCTGCAGACAGGTCCAGGAGTATCAGGACGGAGGAGAGAGAGTTCGCTCTAGCGGCATGGAGCGACTCCGTCACTGCCAGCAGGGCAGTCTCTGTCGAGTGACCCACTTTGAAACCAGACTGGTTGGAGTCCAGGAGGTTGTTCTGGTGGAGATAGGAGGACAGTTGTTTAAAGACAGCACGTTCGAGAGTTTTAGATAGGAAGGATAGAAGGGAAACCGGTCTGTAGTTCTTGATCTCAGAGGGGTCAAGTGTCGGTTTCTTCAGGAGGGGGGTGACTCTGGCAGTCTTGAAAGTAGAGGGAAAGTAGCCAGATGTCAGAGAGGTGTTAATAAGGTGGGTTAAGAAGGGAAGAAGTTCAGGTGCAATAGACTGCAACAGAGTGGTTGGGACCGGGTCCAGAGAGCATGAGGTGGGGCGACTAGAGGTAACAAGGAGAAGGACCTCGTTAGGGGAGAGGGGAGAGAAGTGGGATAGAGAGGGGATGGGGGGGGGAAGAGGAGTAGATGAAGGTAGAGAGGGGGGGGTGGCAGGCAGACGGGTGTGGGCAGTGCGCAGGGCACCAGCCGGGGGAGGAGGGAAGGAGGATCGGATAGCGTTCACCTTCTTGTCAAAGAAGTTGGCGAAATCGTCAGGGAGGAGGGACGAGGAGGGAGGAGGGGGTGGTGGTTGTAGGAGAGAGGAGAAAGTTTCAAAGAGTTTTTTAGGGTTGGAAGCAGAAGCCTGAATTTGAGTGCAGAAAAAAGCATGATGACACAGCACAAGGTCTTTCTCAACTCAACTCAACTCAAACCTTATTTATATAGCACATATCACAACGACCAATGGTCGACCAGAGTGCTGTACAGGTATATAAAAATAGAAAAGACAGAACAGTACATGCAAACATAACAAAAGTGCATGGCAACAATATGGAGGAACAGAAAGACTAAATAAGAATAAATAGAGCTATACAGTATGACATTTACATAATCAGGCACTGTCGAAGGCCACCGAGAAAAAGTGAGTCTTTAATAGGGACTTAAAAACCTCTAATGAGGTGGCAGAACGAATGTGGAGGGGTAGGCTGTTCCAGAGTCTAGGCCGGCCGCTGCAAAGGCCCGGTCACCTCTCATCTTGTATTTGGTTTTGGGGTCGGTCAGGAGTAGCTTGTCAGCTGACCTGAGGGGTCTGAGCGGAACATATGGGTCATTGAGTTCTGACAGGTACAGGGGGGCCAGCCCATTTAGGGCTTTAAAAAAGCTATAGAAGCTGGCTTTAACTACGGAGCTGATCTGTTTGTCGAGTTTAAGGTTGCTATCGAGGGTTACACCAAGGTTTTTTACAGAGAGATGTAGGTTGGCACTAAGGGGGCCCAGGGAAGTCTTTGTTTTCCTCCTGTTCAGCAGAGTTGAGGTTGACAGAGTTCATCTTCACCTGAAGCCCGGAAATGATTGATATTCTGGAGGAGTTGTTCAGACGGGGAGATGAAACGAAGCAAAAACGCATCACAGCATAATTTGCGGCAGCTTCATGCGTCATAGCTGCTTCGTAGCTTCAAGTCGCTGGCTTCCATTGACAAAGAATGGTGGACTGCATCGTTTCATCTGCCTGTGTGAACGCAACATTAAGACCCACCCTTTGCTTCCGCGTGCGGTTATGGTTAGGAGTAGGGTTAGTAACGTCAGATTATTGGGACGTCGGACTAACGCTACGCACCCCCCTGAGCATTATAGCTTAATGAGCAACAGTGTTTTTTCATTCAACAGTAAACAAACCACATTTATAATGTGCCAAAATGATATGCCATATTGCCAATTACATCAGAAAGAGACAATAGCCCATGTACAAGCTCACAATGCCTCACAGTGCGAGGCATTGTGAGCTTGTAGATGGACTGTTTTCACAATATTTATCTGTGGAACCGAGTCAACCTAAATGTAATGCCTTCAATTCTACAAAACAAGTGCTTGTAATATTAATTTGAATTCATCTATTTGGTCTTAATTTAAAATGTTTATGTAAAACCTGTGATGTGACAATACACTGAAGTTGAGTGTTAAGTAAGGTGTGGTAGCAGGTAGCGAATACATATTCATCATTTTCTAGTATGAGCAGTTCAAAGATCCAGTTTTAAGCCTCATGAGTTGCTCACAGGACAGTCAGAGTTGCCCCGAAAAAACATGTTTTGTATTGTTATGTTTGATATTGATCTGGAGTTTCTCACATCTGATAGAAAGACATTGTACAAGCAGACAGACTATGAGACAGACATTACGTGAATGAGTGGACTGTTGAGACTTGTCCAAAACAACGGTGGTGCGGTGAATTGACCATTGAGCTACAGCAACGTTGCTTCTAAGATCATAATCTAAATGACACCGGTTGCGGTTATCAATTGAAAAGGCTTTCTACAGAACAATGTGTGTAATGCAATGGGTTTAGCTAATGTGTGGATGTGTGCCAAATGCTTTTGTTCATTTCAGGTGACCAAACTCAATTCTTTAGGCTGTAAGCCAATTCTGCTCTATGGCCAAAAAAAAGAACAGCAGTGGGAGGCCCGCATCATCCATGACCTGGAAACCTCTCCCCTGTTGGAGCAGATGCTGAAGAAATTAAAGAGGGGATATGAGTATCTCCTGAAACGTAAGAAATAAAAAAAAATTAATATTTTTTAAGTGCATGTTTTTGTACGCATTACAAATGAAAGTAAACATGCCGTCCACCTCAAAGGACACAGAGAGCCAACCAGAGATAGTAATTCATCTCCATGTGGTTCCAGAGGAACTGTCTGCTCCTGTCCCCGCCCCCATGGAGTCTCCTTTCTTTCTGTCTCCTCCTGCTCCCTCCTTCTTCATTGAACTGGTTACAGAGGACCCCGCCCCCATGGAGTCTCTTGTCTGTCTGTCTCCTCCTGCTCCCTCCGTCCCCATGGAGTCTCCTCCTGCTCCCTCCGTCCCCATGGAGTCTGCTCCTGTTCCCTCCGTCCCCATGAAGTCTCCTCCTGTTCCCTCCGTCCCCATGGAGTCTCCTCCTGTTCCCTCCGTCCCCATGGAGTCTCCTCCTGTTCCCTGGAGTCCCTGGAGTTCCCTGGAGTCTCCTCCTGCTCCCTCCGTCCCCATGGAGTCTCCTCCTGTTCCCTCCGTCAGCAGGGAAGTGGTTCCTGAGGAACTGTCTGTTCCAGTCCCCGCCCCCATGGTTCCCCGGAAGAGAGGGAGGCCAAGACAGGGCCCAAACGAGAGCGACCAGAAGAAAGGAGAGGGTAATCTTTGTTTTTTTGGGGCTAATATCATTTTCTGGGCATGTCATAACTGTATATTCAGTGAAATGAGACTGTCTCCTCCTGCTTCCTTTCTCACCTCCCTCTCTCTTCTCCTCTGTTAACTCCCAATGTCCCATACCAGAGGTGGAAGATTCAGCTCCTCCGGTTCCCCGGAAGAGAGGGAGGCCAAAAAAGGGCGACCAGAGGAAAGGAGAGGGTAAATTTTGCTTTGCATGGTCTTAACGCTGCACTATTAATATATGGTCTCTGTAGTAGAAGCCAGGATTATTATAACGCTTGTATTACTATTTTGGGGCAAAAATAGTGTGTGTGTGTGTGTGTGTGTGTGTGTGTGTGTGTGTGTGTGTGTGTGTGTGTGTGTGTGTGTGTGTGTGTGTGTGTGTGTGTGTGTGTGTGTGTGTGTGTGTGGCGTTGCGTGTGTGTGTGCGTGCATGCATGCACGTGTGTGCCCTTTTAAGTTTTCATCACACTGTCAGAGCTGCTTACCGTATGTGGACTTCACATCTGCTATACAATTACATTACTGGTTGTTCTAAAAGTTTCTAATTTGAAGGACTCAACCATTTTGTTCCATTTATACAAACTCAGAATTGGAGACCTGTAACTGTCCACTTGGAAAACACAAATAGGAATTGTTACAGTTAAGCGTTAAGGAATCAAACCGTTAAGAGGGAATCCTTAGTCATGGCGCATTGTGAGCTTGTAGATCGGCTGCTTTCACTGAATGTTTGCCTCTTATCTGAATTAAGTGTACTCATTTAAATACAGCTGTATCTTGATCCAGAACCTTTCTTAAACTTCACATTGATCTTACTTATAAAAAAGAACATGATATGGCAGTCTGTGTTCAGTTTATCAGTTTCCCAGTTGAAGTAAGAAACAATACATGGACAACTTCACACAGATAAGAATCAGTATGCGCACATGTCGGCACCAAGAGGACTGGCCACCACTACTGTGATCTCTCGCTCTTGAAATTCAATAGATAATAATCCTCTGCCTAATTTATGTTACATCGAACAAAGGTGTCGCACACAGAGAATGGCCAACTATAGCAGATCTGCAAGCTCACCATGGTCGTTTCTGTGACACGTTGTGAGCTTCTATGTCAGATGTTCTGGAAGTTATGCAGGAATGCCTACTGAGTGGCAAAAAAATATTTTCTGGCCTTGACAACCCATACATACAAACAGAAAATTGCATTAAACAACATTACACAATGTTAAACTCACTTTGCATGTTGCTTTGCCACTCGATTTGCCACTCGATGGGCCATTCACTTTAAGCATGCGCATACCCTCTATTGGAATGGGTAGCAACTGTTAATGTGATTTAAGCTAATAGAGCTACAGTAGGCCTATGTGAGTGAAACCAGTACAGACCGGTTGTTGTTTTGACAAAAGCTAGGGACAAACTCATATTGTTATGTTATGTAAAATAATGCAGATATGTACATAACATTGCATCATGGCTTAACTTTTCTTCTCTTCATTTAACCCATTATAGGCGGGAACGCCTTTTTGAAACCCTACCCTTCAGGACGGGAACTGGAAGGGGACACCTGGAAACCAGCAGAACCCTGAATGTACCCTTCAGCCTCCTTCAGCCACTCTACTACCTCCTACTACCTACTATTTAGATTTGCTGCTACTTTTTGCACCTTATGTTGAATGTTCATTAAAAGCCTTTTTCACTGTGAATGTAGTGTTTCTTCCAGGTATTCAATTAATTGTATGCAAAGTTTGATATACTGTATATTGCATGCATGTTTGGTTGAGAGTAACAAATAAGAACCACAGGTGGTTATTGTAGTACCCATGCATATTTTCACTACCTACATTAGGTTCTAAATTATGTTTCTTTTGTGACATGTAACAGAATAGGCTATATCTCTCAAGTTCTCTCAGAGTGATTCCCTTCTAGTTGGATGCTGCATAACTTGCCAACAACCCCCAACATGCATGTGTTACTGTAATACAGTAGTGTGTAAAACAAAACAAAAAAGCTTGTGCACACCTAGATTAAGGATTTTAAAAGTGGGTGCTTAGGCAGAAGTGCAGTAGGCAACATTTCCAATAAAAGAGGAATAACCAGTTCAGATATATAATATATAATGAAGCAACATATAGTCAGTAAATGAATGTATTGTAGTCTACTATATAAGTATATGTACAGACTGCTAACTGTATATGATGCAGATATGTGTGCCGTGTCAGGCTACTTATTGTATGAACAGTTGGAAAGATGATTATGTACAGTAGGCTACACTACAGTCAATCAACAGCAACTGTCAGCAGTGAAACAGCAGTTAACATAAGCAGGCAACTATCCTGTTTCTACAACCTGGTAGCCAATGTGTAAATGACCATTTATACATTGGCTACCTGGTTGTACACTACAGAGTACGTGTTAATGAGTCATTAATTTGGATTTTTTTTTAGTTATCCAAGAAGAGGACATCAAATTTGATTAAGGTGATGCATGCATGGGGTGTACATACACAAAATATGTTAATTGTGGAATGGAATGGAAATAAGTGATTGAATACATTACAAACCTTTACTTAATGATTCAGCCTTCAATATTAATATACCATATATTGATGTCTAGTGTTGTCATATGCCGTCTCCAGCAGTCATCCCTATATATGTACAAGCTCACAATGAGTAGAAACTGTGACCCATTGTGACCTTACACAACCCCATCATAGAACAAAATGTACATCAAGGCGCATTCGTGTCCCTTAGACCTTTGTTGGTCCCCTATTACCACACTATTACCACTATATAGGCCTATTACAAGCTCCTGATTACATCATAGGCTAATGATATTATAAATCCATATGAGCCTGCTGCAGAGATAATCTATTCTAGCCTTCATCTAGCAGCTTAAAACGGTTGACGTATATATTAATCCATTGATGATTGTAGTTATTGTGAAGACACCTTGCGCATGTAAGCCACACGTCACTTCATTCATAGTTTTAAGAGCTGATTTGTCCAATCTGCCATTGAACACAGCCATGTCAGTCTCAAACAGAGCAGCTGCTTCCTTATGGCATACATTTTCTCAAGATACAACTATGTAATTACAAACAACAAACTTATACTTTTTATTGCTTTTTGATATACCATATTGATATGATGATATGATAATACTTTATTGTCAGTTTGCACTGAAATTTGTTTTGCGACCCAGCGGCCTTGTATGCAACACATATACACACATTTGACATAACACAGGACAAAACTAGGAAATACAATTACGTATATAGAAACATAAGGGCAGAGAGCAATGTCCACAGCTCAATATAGTCCTGGCCAAAATCCTGATTAAGCCTCAGGGTCGACTGCTGGACAAAATACCTCTTCAGTCTGACCTTATTGTATGCTGGAACACCATATCTCCTTCCTGAAGGCAGCAACCTATACTCTCCATACAACACCATATCTCCTTCCTGAAGGCAGCAGCCTATACTCTCCATACAACACCATATCTCCTTCCTGAAGGCAGCAACCTATACTCTCCATACAACACCATATCTCCTTCCTGAAGGCAGCAGCCTATACTCTCCATACAACACCATATCTCCTTCCTGAAGGCAGCAACCTATACTCTCCATACAACACCATATCTCCTTCCTGAAGGCAGCAGCCTATACTCTCCATACAACACCATATCTCCTTCCTGAAGGCAGCAACCTATACTCTCCATACAACACCATATCTCCTTCCTGAAGGCAGCAACCTATACTCTCCATACAACACCATATCTCCTTCCTGAAGGCAGCAGCCTATACTCTCCATTCAACACCATATCTCCTTCCTGAAGGCAGCAGACTATACTCTCCATACAACACCTATCTCCTTCCTGAAGGCAGCAGACTATACTCTCCATTCAACACCATATCTCCTTCCTGAAGGCAGCAACCTATACTCTCCATGCAAACATGGCTAGTATTCCTTGCTAACCTTAGGATGCTGTTATCATACGTGGATGTAGAGCCTATGCAGTGGTTGTCCAACAATCTTTGAACAAATGTTTAGTTGTTGCAGCAGTTGTGACTTTAAGGCTACAGACAAACATCCATACCAGGTGGTACTGAAAAAAGGTCAGTAGGCCTGTTAGTTGTGAGCTGATGCTAACCAAACTATCTGTCAGAAAAGTGGTATCAGTGAACTGGCTCTGGATTGGCTGTGCTCCTAACAGGTCATTGTTTCCATTGTTGAGGGTATAGCTTTGAGTGTTTCTGTACACCAACCTTGTGTAACACAAACATTGAAGACAAAAGTGAGTTCACAAATTGTGATTGGCCAGAATGAGATAATAAGAGCGCCCCTCACTTCACACAAGTGTTATTTTGTATTACTATGTGTATTATGTAATAGCACATTTATAGCACACTATTACAACACTATTACTACATTTAGAGCACACTCTTACTACATGTTACCACATTAATAGCACACTATGTATTACCACATTAATTTATTCACTGGTGTTACTGTAATATATACACACACATACACAATATTTATCTTAATTCAAATATAGCTGAATTATATTCCTGCAAACATGTATGATTAACTGTAAGGGAAAGGCTCGGTCAACCCAAGTTGAGTCTGTGAGTGTTCAGGCATGGTGCAGATTCAGGGAATACGTATAGAAAGAGAATGAAATCCAGACTCTCAGTAATAGTAGTAGTCTTGTTTAATAAAGTTAGAATCCACAGCAGCAGTCAAACCAGGCAGACGCGTTTCTGCGCGCAGGCCTTTGTCAGTGTCGGAATTCCGACTATATATTTGGTAGCAAGAGACACAAACATGACACAGATTCCTAGAATTTATTTTGTACTTTTCAGCTGTAGATGACAATGTGTTTGGATATTGTTTTTAAAGCAATGCAGATTGATAAGAGCCAGGTGCTGAGTGTTGGATTTGTCTAGCAGATTCGACTGAAAATCAACCGATAATCACCAGTAGGTTACTTATCAAGACGATCGTATCGACCTACTGCACATGCTGGGAGCCTACTGAGAACAACCCACCTCATACACTAACCTAAACATAACTACAAGTACGGAGAAGCGCAGTCACTTCTGTGTTTCCTAATTAGGAACCCCAGACTACTGCCACTGGTGACTATCGGGTTGATCACATTCAAAGCGGGTGGATTTGTTAGCAGTGTTATTGAGTTGAGCGGTCAGGTCCAGACCTAGCCTGGCTAATAAGCCAGACTAATATCACACAACACTGTCGCGGTATATCAGTCTGGGCTGGCTCCACTTGGATTTCATTTCCCGGGGGGCGGGTTCATACAATGTCTCTTGTCCACAATTGGTTCGTGGCTGGCCACGCGAGAACCAATCAGAGCAGCGCAGCCTCTACATTACATTACATTACAGTCATTTAGCAGACGCTTTTATCCAAAGCGACTTACAATAAGTGTATTCAACATAGGTAGGGAACAAAAACTACTAATCACCAGAAGTCTTTAGTGCATTTTCTGCAAAAACAAGCAACCAAGAGTATACCTAGCGCTAAGGTAAAAGTGCAATATATCAGCTACCTATTTCCTTAACCGGATGAGACAAAATAGCTAAATCAAATGAGCATGAGCTAAAACAATTAAGTGTATCGACTAAACAAGATCCAATAAACAATACAACAATAGAAAACAAACGTTCGTACAACTAGTTAACAACAAGTAGGTCAGGCAGAGAGGAAGGGTAGTGTTTCCTGAAGAGGTGGGTTTTCAACCTGCGGCGAAATATGGGCAGTGACTCTGCTGTCCTAACATCAGTGGGGAGTTCATTCCACCACTGTGGGGCCAGAACAGAAAAGAGTCGTGACCGTGTGGATCGGCCAGAAGGACCCTTGAGTGACGAGGCAATCAGTCGCCCCGAGGTGGCAGACCGAAGTGGTCGGGCAGGGGTGTAGGCATCGACCATAGCCCGGAGATAGGAAGGAGCTGTTCCTTTCACTGCCCTATAGGCTAACACCAGGGTTTTGAACTGGATGCGGGCCGCTACGGGGAGCCAGTGTAGAGAACGGAGAAGGATGGTTGTGTGGGAGAACTTGGGGCGGTTGAACACCAGACGAGCCGCAGCTTTCTGAACAAGCTCCAGAGGTCTGATGGCAGATGCCGGAGCACCAGCAAGGAGGGAGTTGCAGTAGTCCAGGCGGGAGATGACGAGAGCCTGGATGAGCACCTGGGCTGCCTTTTCCGTGAGGAAGGGGCGAATCCTCCTGATGTTGTAGAGGAGGAATCTGCAGGACCTTGTCACTGATGCGATGTTTGCCGAGAACGTCAGTTGATCGTCCAGGGTCACACCCAGATTTTTCGCAGTCCGAGTTGAGGTCACCACAGCATTATCAATGGTGATGGCCATGTCTCGGTGCGGACAGCCCTTCCCCGGGAGGAACATCAGCTCGGTCTTGTCCAGGTTGAGCTTCAGGTGGTTTGTCGACATCCACGCCGAGATGTCAGCCAGACAAGCAGCAATGCGTGCCTCCACTTGGGTATCAGAGGGGGGGAATGAGAGGATCAGCTGGGTGTCATCGGCATAGCAGTGGTAGGAAAAGCCATGGGAGTGGATGACAGCACCCAGAGATGTAGTGTAGAGAGAGAAAAGAAGAGGACCCAGAACCGAGCCTTGGGGAACCCCAGTTGTGAGCCTGTGTGGTTCTGACACAGACCCTCTCAGCATCACCTGGTAGGAGCGACCCGTCAGGTAGGATGCAAACAGGGAGAGTGCAGAGCCTGAGACACCCATCCCCTCGAGGGTGGAGAGGAGGATCTGATGGTTCACCGTGTCGAACGCTGCAGACAGGTCCAGGAGTATCAGGACGGAGGAGAGAGAGTTCGCTCTAGCGGCATGGAGCGACTCCGTCACTGCCAGCAGGGCAGTCTCTGTCGAGTGACCCACTTTGAAACCAGACTGGTTGGAGTCCAGGAGGTTGTTCTGGTGGAGATAGGAGGACAGTTGTTTAAAGACAGCACGTTCGAGAGTTTTAGATAGGAAGGATAGAAGGGAAACCGGTCTGTAGTTCTTGATCTCAGAGGGGTCAAGTGTCGGTTTCTTCAGGAGGGGGGTGACTCTGGCAGTCTTGAAAGTAGAGGGAAAGTAGCCAGATGTCAGAGAGGTGTTAATAAGGTGGGTTAAGAAGGGAAGAAGTTCAGGTGCAATAGACTGCAACAGAGTGGTTGGGACCGGGTCCAGAGAGCATGAGGTGGGGCGACTAGAGGTAACAAGGAGAAGGACCTCGTTAGGGGAGAGGGGAGAGAAGTGGGATAGAGAGGGGATGGGGGGGGGAAGAGGAGTAGATGAAGGTAGAGAGGGGGGGGTGGCAGGCAGACGGGTGTGGGCAGTGCGCAGGGCACCAGCCGGGGGAGGAGGGAAGGAGGATCGGATAGCGTTCACCTTCTTGTCAAAGAAGTTGGCGAAATCGTCAGGGAGGAGGGACGAGGAGGGAGGAGGGGGTGGTGGTTGTAGGAGAGAGGAGAAAGTTTCAAAGAGTTTTTTAGGGTTGGAAGCAGAAGCCTGAATTTTAGTGCAGAAAAAAGCAGCTTTAGCAGCTGATAGAGAGGAGGAAAAAGTAGAAATGAGAGATTGGAAGGTGAGAAGGTCCTCCGGGAGGTTGCCCTTTCTCCATTTGCGCTCAGCCGCTCTCAGGCTCCGTCTCTCAGTCCGCACTGAGTCCGACAACCAGGGGGCAGGTGGAGTTTGGCGTGCAGGCCTGGTGGTGAGGGGACAGAGATGGTCGAGAGAAGAGGATAGAGTAGAGAAAAGAAGATCTGTGGCGGTATCAGGGGATAGAAGAGCAAAGGATTCAGGGGCAGGGAGAGCAGAGAGAACAGAAGAGGAAAGATCAGTGGAGGAAAGTGAGCGAAGATTGTGACGTGAGGAAATCATGTGGGTAGGGAGGGGCTGTGAGGGGGGAGAGGAGAGAGAGAGAGAGTAGGACATGAAGTAGTGATCAGAGAGTTTCTTACCCTTTTCACTGGAAAGAGGAGTGACAGACAGGTTAGCAATAGAGCAGCCTCTGGTGAAGATCAGGTCCAGTTGGTTGCCCGCCTCATGGGTAGGAGGAGATGGGGAAAGAACTAGGTCAAAGGCGGCGAGAAACGAAAGTAGTGGGTCTAGCTGCTTCTCAGTCGGGAGGTTGAAGTCACCCAGAAGGATGAATCCAGAGCCATCGACAGGGAAGTGGGAGACTAGATGGTCCAGCTCCTCCAGGAAGCCACCAGCAGGGCCCGGTGGGCGATAAACAGCTGCAATGGTGAGCTTGACTGGATGAGAAACAGTGACCACATGAAATTCAAATGAGGTAGGAGAGAATAGTGACAGTGAAACAGGGGAGTATTTCCATTTTCTGGAAATGAGCAGACCAACCCCACCACCTGTCCGCACGGCTCTGGGAGTGTGAGAGAAAGCGTACACATCTGACAGAGCCGCGGGCGTAGCAGTGTTTTCTGGTCTGATCCAGGTCTCAGTCAGAGCAAGAAAGTTAAGGGAGAGCAAGGATGCGTAAGCTGAGATGAAAGCAGATTTGCCTTCCACCACAGCCGAGTGGCAATTCCAAAGCCCTCCCGTTACCACTTGCTCGACGTGAGTTGAAAGAGTAGGATAGATGAGATTAGTTGTGCCGCGACATCTGGGTGTAACCCAGTGTTTGTGCGACCGCCAGGAAGAAGAGAGGACAGGAATAGGAAGAAAACACATTGTAGATCACTAAACATATACTACAATACACTACTATATCTATCACACTACTATATATGTCACTAATCAATGCTACAGCTTGTCGTTCAGTGACGAAGTCGGACTTTGACAAAGTCGCCTGTCGCCTTTGTTCGCCTGGCCTTCGTTTGCTGGACGCCGCTTAACAGCTGACGCTTTCACCTGGTGGTATAAGGCCAATCCAACTGATTGCTAATCGTCTGCCAGGAGTGCTGGCTAAAGCACTCACTTCACACTTCCCAAGGAAATCAAGTGGCCTATACTACTTATCAAGTGGCCTATTACAGGGTGAAACTAATTAAACTAGTCTACTAGCCTACTGTTTGAACACAAACAATACAACTATAAACTACTGACTACTACACAAGCTAATAATATACTACTAATACAAAAGCACTTAGAGTTACACTAACAGCAGTTTGCTAAAATACAGAATAATGCTACTTACTCAACTAGACAGGTCAGGAGGTCTGTTCACTTCAAATGTTGGTTAAATGTTGGTTATACATATATGCGCCGGTGTCCCTACACTATGTACTTGTAAACAAAGCAGCACTACTACTAGTCTGTCTTAGAAATACGTGGAGAAAACATTACAATAGTCTGCTCTTAGAAAGACCTGGAGAAGAACAATGGACCGACCAATGGATGTGAATGATTATTGTCGTTTCTGCAGTGCGCCTCTAAGAATCGCTGGACAAATTCAGCACTCTAAAAACATTTTTGAGAAAAA
The DNA here is from genome assembly GCF_951216825.1 of Electrona antarctica. Lineage (NCBI taxonomy): Eukaryota > Metazoa > Chordata > Actinopteri > Myctophiformes > Myctophidae > Electrona > Electrona antarctica. Next base: position 177,071 of record NW_027637470.1, on the reverse strand, counting down.
AGGCAAGGACACGACTATTTTTGAGCGACTTCAGGGTTTAAGCTTGACTTTAACGAAACGTCGGGATGTGTCATTTCGCTCCTGTGTTAAGTGTGATACAAAGGTAAACCGGTTAGTAAGTGCATTACCGGATTTCAGTTGGGCAGTGACTTCACTGACTTGGACTGCTTTACTCTTAATTTTAGATTGAATCAGGATGGTGGAATTTCTAAAACTGGGATGTTGTTTAATGGAATTTTCATCTTTTTCCAGGTGGTCACAAGGTTCCCTTCAAAAACTGTTACCAAGGTCAGTCAACCAGAAGAGGCTGGGATTGTGACCAACATCACCAATAAGAATTGGACGACAGCTGCTAAGCAAATTCTTAAACACAAGGAGCTAGCAGAAGAGGTCAAGGAACAGATTTTACATTTAATTGACATTGAATGCCAGGCCCTCTGTAAGCATGACAATGGTTGCATGTTGTTGAAGACAGCAGCTGGGGATCTTAAAGCCTTTTCTTTTGAACACTTGGAGTCAGATCTCAGACGCCTATCACCATTCTTGCTATCCATTTTTAACACTGTCACCAAAGATTCTCGGCCTGTTACTTGTGCTGCAGCCGCTATAGCTGTGAGAGGAAGAGAGAACCGCATGTCGGCTTTTTCTTATTATTTAAACAGCATACTACAGTATGGGGGAGCTAAGAAGGCTGTCTTTGACAGGCTGAGCAAAATGTCCATCACAACCACTCACAGTTGTGCTGTAGGGAAGCAGAAGGAGTTGGCTAAGACGTGTGGAGAGGCTGTCCAAGCCCTAAAGCTGTCCATTGAGGAATACCAGAAGGAGCAGGGATCGGATTTGGAAGCTGTCGTCCCAGAGTTGGTGGAGGACGTGGAGAACCTCTTTCAAAGCATTGACATTTTTGGTGAGATTACAGTTTTCAAATTGGTTTATTTTCAGTGTTAAAATGAACCAAAAATTAAAAGGTTCACATTTCTAAATGTTTGTTGTGTTTATCCAACAGACTCTAATGAGGGTGGCGAAGAGACACGAAGCCCACTTGACAATGCCGCATTCAGTGACCTCACTAACGGAGAACTGTTGTTGACTGTCGGACTGCCCCCACCACCAACGATGACTGTCGGACTGCCCACTGTCCGACTGCCTCCCCCGACGTATTCCATCATTTTTGACAACTTGGACTTTTTCATCAGAACTCACCACCAGTCACTACTAAGTAGCAACCTGTCTAAGCACTGGATTCACCACATTGCTGTACGAGACCGAATCCCCATATTCCAGCTCAGCAATCGAAGACCACTTCAAGACCTCATGGAATATGATGTTGGCAACTCTCTCCCCTCAGCCCAAACGCAAGAATACATGAGGAATGAGTTCATCGTCCTTGGGAGTCGAATGCTCACCAGTCACCTGGCTGCCTTCCAGCCATTGAAAAAGGTTTCAGTGCATCACATTCCACATCAATACTCTGCTGAAATGGCGCGGCGCTCCAAAGACGTAAGAACTCCGACCTACATGTAGTCTTGAAACAAAAGCAGCCTGCCATTTCTCTGGACATCCCAGGCTAACCTAAATGTTGCATATATCCCATCATATTATGTGTATCCTACACCATGGGGACAAACATTAATCTCTGTCTGTCTTTGTTCACAGTATCCCCTGGGTCTCTTTTTCAAAAATGAAAATAAAACTGAAGAATTGACTGATGTACTGTTCCAACTTCATAAAAAGTAAGTATCTTATCAGGCTCCACTGTTGCTTTTTGTCAAGCGAGGTGTGACGGTCGATTCACTTTTAACCCCTCCTTTTTGTGTATTTTCTTAAGGTATGTGCCACAAGTACCGGGAGGGCTTTCTCCAGTGTTCTTCGGGGGTGATCGGCTGTCTGAGGCAAACTCCCGAAATATACAGTGGTCCTTCAATCAGGGAGACAACCCGGAGAAAAGACTGGAGGGCATGCACTTCAAGTTTGAAGACTGGCATGCCATCAGAAATCTTTTTGAAGTGAGTGTCATTAAAGAGAGAATATTATATTTTAACTGTTATGTTAAGTGGAAACCCATTGTATTACAAACAATTTAAATGAATTGTTAAACTACTTTATGCTATGGTGAAATACATAAACATAGCGTGATTGATTACAATTTACAATTTACAATTTACAATTTAGGCATTTAGCAGACGCTCTTAATCCAGAGCGACTTACATTAAGCAAAAACAAAAAGCATGGCATACATCACATGTATAAAAAGTAGTTATCATGAATCATGCGTAAACTAAGAACGTAACAGTGGAGTATCTATGTAAACTATACATACTATACTATATAATATATTATACATGTGTACTATAAAGTGCTATGACTACATAAAGTGCAATTCTAGAGCAGTCTACATAACAAGCTATAAGTCTGTTTAAAATACTATCTAAGTCTACATAATGTGCTATCTAAGGGGCTAGGCTAGGGCAAGTGCTACGGGCCATGGTGGAGTCTGAAGAGGTGGGTTTTCAGACTACGGCGGAAGATTGGGAGTGAGGCTGCAGTTCTGACTGCAATGGGAAGTGCATTCCATAGTTTTGGAGCCAGAAGGGAGAAGAGTTTGGGACGTGTGGAGCGTTGTCCCGGCGTTTTTAGTGAAGGTACCTCCAGCTTCCCTGCGTTGGCTGATCTGAGTGAGCGGGAGGGTTTGTAGGGTACGATCATACTTGTGAGATATGGGGGGCCATGCCTTTGGTTGCTTTGAATGCCAGCATCAGAGTTTTGTATTCTGTGCGGGCAGCGACCGGGAGCCAATGGAGCGAGCGGAGAAGGGGGGAGACGTGTGAGAATTTTGGCTGGTTGAAGACCAAGCGTGCTGCGGCATTTTGGATCAGTTGGAGGGGCTTAAGTGCACATGCCGGTAGGCCAGTAAGGAGGGAGTTGCAATAGTCAAGTTTTGACAAGACTGTTGTCTGGATTAGGAGCTGGGCTGACTCCTGGGTGAGGAACGGTCTAATTCGTCGTATGTTGTAGAGTGTAAACCTACAGGATCTAGTGACAGCTGTGATGTGTGTTTTGAACGAGAGCTGACTGTCCAGGACAACACCAAGGTTCCTGGCTGTCGGGACAGACTTTACCAGGGCGTTGTCTACGGAGATAGTTAGCTCCCGCATAGGGCAGGACTTAGCTGGGAAGAACAGAAGCTCAGTCTTGTCTGGGTTCAGCTTGAGGTGGTTGGAAGACATCCACTGTGAGATGTCAGCCAGGCATGCAGTGATGCGCTCTTCTACCTGGGTGGCAGAGGGGGGGAAGGATAGAAACAGTTGTGTGTCATCGGCATAGCAGTGATAGGATATATTGTGAGCAGAGATGATGGTGCCAAGGGATTTAGTGTACAGTGAGAAGAGGAGGGGACCAAGTACAGATCCCTGTGGGACCCCAGTTTGGAGGGTGCGGGGGGGTGATAGCAAACCTTTCATCATTCTAACTGTAATGTCCTCTCTAAAGTAAAGTATAACCTGCACCGCAACTCTAGTAAATGTCATCTTACTAGGAATAGACATATAGAAATCTAGTACAGTTGGCGTACGCGTGATACCATTGTAACGTCCACTGTGATTTATAACAAACCATTGTCATGTCATTTTAGATCCATCACAAGATTTTCTTCAAGGACGCGTCAGCAAAGGATCGTGGAACTCTTGTTGCCAACATGAACATGTTAAAGTAAGTTTAACTTGAAATAGCTTCAAAACATATCTATAAACTCAAACGTTTTACACTGTCATGTGTTCTGAGCTTGTAGATCTGCTGTTTTCCCCATCAGTATAAGTGACGTCACACTCCAATTGTTTTGTTCACAGTGTTTTGTCACCTGCAAACTGAACATGGATAATAATGTCTGGATAATGAATGCATTGTAGTACTGCACACTGGGACGAGAAATGCAGTGCTACCAACATGAAATTGCCCTAGTCTTGCCTGGGGAGGTATGGATAGCAAATATGTGGGCACTGGGCAGTTGTAACTTTGTGCAGAAGACAATTAGAACACAGATTGTTTCATACTGAGGGTTTATGTCCATGCCATACATTCTAAAATACTGTAAATTAGATGAAACCAAACTTGATATGCTTATATTCTGGCTTTTCTATAAGCATTTTTCTTTCACTGGCAGATTCACGTCTGGCCATTGTGAGGCTAATATGCTTATGCCCATTCAAGAGTGGGCATAACTAGTTATTGTGGGCAAGAAAGCCATTACTCTTGAATGCCCTCTAGTTATAGAAATAACATTGAAATTGATTCAATTAACTATACTTGTTTGTGTTCTTGATAATATTACGGTAATATAATTTTACTGAGAAAACCCGGAACAGTATTAAGTAACTGTCTCTGGAATACACTTACATAGTGGGGTTAGAGTGCAATGCCCTTTATGTAAAGTGCATGAAGTCTGCACAATGGAAAACAACTGCCTGTGTTATTCATTTCATAAAAATACTGTGTACCTGAGTGAGAGAGATAGTGAATTGAGTGAAGGTGACTGAGGAGACTGTGTTTGTGGGTGAGAGACGGTGAGCTGAGTGAAGCTGAATGACGGATGCAAATAACTGTTTTTATGTGTGAGGTGAGTGAGGGATACCAAGACATTTAGGATTGAAATTAAAGATTCAATTTCTGATTAACAGGTGCAGCAATGCTAAGCAGGGACCAACGAAGGCATACAATGCCTACAAAGACTTTGTTTCCAAAGAGACAACGGCACTGTTCCTGGCAGCTGCAATGGAACACCTTGGGTTGACTGATATGGAAGGTACATTACATTTTTCATACAGTGCATTCTCTCAGCACAATAATTGTAATTTTAGTATATTCAGTATTTGATTTTGATATCTATTAGATGTATCCACATTGTAGCAGGAGAGCCAACTGCATCCTCAGGGACTAAGGCAGGAACAAACATACTGAAAGTTTGTTTCTACCCCAGAGCTGTCATATCTCTAAACTCTGACACTTGACACTTTCATTTATACACTATGGATGGACTTCTTTAATGCACTGAGCTTGTTTGCTAATCAATATGTTCTCACTGAACAATGACAATACAGATATTCTGATTCTGTATTGTGATGTTTATTTTGTAAATACTTTTTTTGTTTTTGACAAACAACAATTTATTTTATATTTCACCAGAAATCCCAGATGATTTCATTCCGCCGAGGGTTCTTGCTGGAACCATGGAGGATCAAAGAAAGTTTCTTTCTGACATGGTAGCAGATATAGTTGACAGGTTTATTAAATTAGACCATGACCCCAGTATTTCTCAAGTTCCCGGACCATCCACGCCACTCCAACGGGACCACAAAACGGAGCACACTGAAGCAAGACTGAGCTTCAGCTTTTTTCTGTTGAACATGTTGGACGCAGTGAAAGAGGGGGATGGTGAGAGGCTGATGAGACTGTACCTACTGGGACTAAAGTTTTACAAAGCATTTAATCACACACAGTATGCGTGCAGTACGTTTCTCATGACTTTGCAGCTCAAGGCCACACTAGCTCCTTGCTTAGCTCACTCTCTTACGTGGAACCGTTTCTGGAATGGTAGGGGTGGCCAGGGGAATAATATGCCTCTTGATCTGCACCTAGAACACCAGAATAATTTCCTCAAGTCCTTTTTAAAGGGGCTGGGGCCAAATCTGTCAGAGCAGGCTGCAGCTAGGATCAGCCAGTCCATAGGTCCTCTCAGGGTGATGATGGACCAAACGGACAAAGAGCTGAAGCTGACGAAGCCGAGTGGCATTCACAAAGCAAAACAAGACACTGAAGATATTCTGACCCTTGTAAAGGTTTTTAGGGAAGCAGCTTTATTCAGACCTCAAGCCGGAAGAGAGTTTGGTGCATTCCCTAAATTCAGTCGAGATTTGTTGAAAACCCTTCACTACGACAACTACTGTAAGTGGATGAGGCACAAGCTTAGAGAGTGGAGGAAAACCCAGATTTAGTTTGTGATACTTCTGGACATCTTAGTACTGCTGCTCCTCCATCTACCCGAGCATTAAAAAAAAAGTTGTATATTGTTCGGCCAGGTCAGTGAGGCCGCCTTTGCACATTGACGGCTGTTGCTTGTTGTTGTACACCTCATTTTACATGACGATTTTTGAAAATGCTGTGACATACTAAGCTTTTGTACCTGACGAGATGAATAAAAATTCCTTGAGAACATTGCCTGCATTATTTTCAACAAGCATAATAATAATGCCACATTTACTGTAGTACACCTGTCATTGTTCAACGGATGAAAAAGCTGGAAAATATATACTTACTTTACTATATAGATAGCATAACTGTATTTACCTTTATTAGTTTGTAGTCAAATATGTCCTAATCATTACATATTGACAGTATTTACTTTAACCCATTAAGACCTGAGGCTGATTATATCAAATCTTGTGACGGATCCCATAAAATTACATCTATTTTGCCACTGACTCCATCTCAAAGGGTAGTTTTCCAGGTAGCAACACATTGAATTAATAAGGTTTGCTTAAAGTAACCTTCAGGGCGGGAACCCCTTTTTGTGTTTTAAGCATTGTTATACTTTAGCTGTTGAAAAATAGCACATCTACAAGCTCGCTACGAGCTTGTAGGTCTGCTATTTTTGAGAATGTGGCTCAAATCTTTGAATATATATTATTTTACAGCGAAAGTTTTTAACTCAACTCTTTGCTTCTGAGGGGTTCCTGGAATAACATATTTTCAGATGGGGGTCGGTGGCCAATTACACATTATTTTTGGGGTCCTTGACATGAAATATTGAGCACCACTGATATAGAAACAGGTTTTTCAGAAAACTGTCATGAAGACTTTTTTAATTTCGACATTGTCGACACAATCATTGATTTCAACCTTTTTCCATAAATGGCTTATCTACAAGCTCGCAGGTCTTAAAGATGATATTCTGAGTTGAACGTGTTCACCTCTTGCTCCTTAAAAGTACCGGTATTCTGTACTCTAATCGGCTGATTTTAGAGTATTAGAATGAAGAATCATTGAAAATTGATTTATAGACAATGAGCTACTTTACCATGGATTGCACATGGCTAGAATAAATTCACAACATAATTGTACATATTTAACCAAAATATTCTAGTTCTTAAATATATCTACATGTTTTAGATTGAAATAAAATCACGACTGAACAATTATATCAGGACAACTCTCTAAAATGTCAGATGAGCTGCAGGAAAAGTAAAAGAACCTCTGTGTTTATATCAGATACATAAGTCCATGCTCCAAAATGCACATTAGATGCCATGTCTGTGTAGTGAAAATATCCAGGAAAACATTGTAAACATTTTGTCACTTTATTTGTGCAAACTTTTGGCATATTATCCAATTTTCACATTTCCAGAAGCTGCATTTTCTTTGCTTTGTTCTGCACTTTACAAAAACCAGGGCAACAACAATACACACATTTTCAGTCAGAGGAATGGATTAGCGACAGTCCTGACATTGCAGACACAATAGACGTTGCAGAATCTGAGCTGCTGGGTGATGTTTGCATTTGGATGATTTGGTCAACATCTGCCTCATCATCAAAGTGACCAGTGTAATACATATCAGGCACGTCAAAGCGAGAAGAGTCACTGGTCTCCAAGTGACTGGTATCCAAGCCGTCAATGTCCTGAAATACCTCGCCAATAGTTTTTAGAATTTGATTTGCATAGCGCTGAAAGAATACTGGGATATTGCGTTTAATGTATGACATGTCAAATATCTTGGGACTATGTTCTACAACAGCATCAATGAGTTCTGTGCCAAACCCAGTGCAGCCTTTCTTTGAGGTGAACAGATGAGCATTTGCAGGAACCAAACTATCCCTGTATGACTCCAGCTTCTCTCTGATCAACATATTTTGTTCTGGCAGTACCTGCCTAGATCTAGTAGGAACCTCGACTTGCAACAACTCATAAATAGGCGTCGGTTCTTCACAACCTTCAGGAGTGCAAAAACAGTGGGAGTGGCAGTACGTGCAACATAAATGTTTAGGCTGTACACGTGTTGGATGTTCCTCAAATGTTTTGTAAAGGGCCTCTCGGAAGCAGCGTTCTTTTCTCCCCTTTAGCAAATCTTTTACTCCCTCGTCAGTATTTCTTTGCTGTCTAACCACATACACTGCTGCATGTGACTGTGAGCCGTCTCTGCCTGCCCGGCCTGCTTGCTGGACAATAGCTTCAACGTCATCTGGTACACCAAACATTATCACATGAGATACATTTCTGAAGTTCAAGCCCAAGCCAAGCGCAGTAGTAGCAACCACGACTCTGCAATTGCCCTCTCCACCGAGAGATGACAGGATTCTGCTTTTGTCATCTTCACCTGTGTCCCTGTGATACATTCCTATCAGTTGATTTTTCGACTTATGCTCAGGGTCTCTGTCAATCCATGCGTCTTCATCTAGCTCTCCTAGGAAATAGTTAAAAACTCTAGCAACTGTGCCTCTTTTGCGGCAGTAAATAAGGATGTGAGACATGGAAATGTTCTTGTCTTTGACCTCTCTCACAACCAACCCGGTCTCCCCCAAATACGGTGAAATAGCACGGATTGGCACACAGCAAATGCGTGCATATGACACTAGATTCCCCGACATTCCGTGTATATTTACTTGATTTCCTCCCCGTTCACTTCTATACGTTTCTCGTCGGTGACGTCACGAGGACAATCCGTGTATATCTACTAGATTTCCTCCCCGTTCACTTCTATACGTTGCTCGTGTCGATTCGTTTGCGATATTAAACAATATCAAATCTCGCTACTGATGATTTATTGATGACTATTTCTATGTATTTGATGTCCCAGGTGTTGTTCTTGCTTACTGCAAATCGCTATGGAGTGTTATTATTATATTCATTAATAAGAATAATTATTTTTGATATTATTTTTGACCGGAAGTGCCCTGGTCCCGTGCATAATCACCTATTTGGACTCGTACGTTTGCGATATTTTAAACAATACTCAATAAAATCATATTTTAATCGCTACTGATGATGTTTGATGACTATTTCTATGTATTAGATGTACCAGGTGTTGTTCTTGCTTACTGTAAATCACTCTGGATTGTATTTATTTAAAAGAAAAATGTTTACCGGAACCGGAACCGGAAGTGTTTTTGCTGCCAGGCTAATCCTAATGTTTTTGCATAATAACATTCATTGCGTTGTTTTTGTTGTCGTGAATGGTTGTCCTCAGACTTTGCTTACTTAGCCTAGCCACAGCCTATAGTACCCACTACCAGCCAGTCTGTTTATTGTACAGGTGAATATTCGAGCCAAGGTAAGATTTGTTGCTATAAATCACAACTGTATAAATGTTTTTTCAGTGTTAGTAGCATGTTAGCTGCTAGCAGTGGTCCATAGTTAAAGGCAATGCTAACAACAACAATAGCATGCTAACGATCTCTGTAAATAGTAGTTAGTAGCTAGCTAGCCTAAGATTTAGACTCGTATTCTAAATATATTCGTTTTCAAGCAGAATCGATGAATGCGTCTACGGGAGTCTAAATATTAGGCTAAGCTAGCTACTAACTACTATTTACAGAGCTCGTTAGCATGCTATTGTTGTTGTTAGCATTTTTACCTCCCTTATGATGAATTCCTGTTCTGTTCTTTGACTATATAGAAGTGTCTATTTGTACGTCTCTAAATGTTTTTGATGAACCCTCTTGTAAACAAGTGTAATGCTTAATTGGGTCGTCCACTCACAGTTAACAGTCTTTGTATTGAGTTTGTGCTCGAAATGTACTGTAATTCTGCAAACTGTTAATATATATTTCAATCAATCAATAGTGTAGGCTATACGGTGCTGCTTGCGTATTAGGCCATGGCTCTTATGGCTCTATAGGATTTATAGGCCCCGGGTTATAGTTTCAATGTACTTTTATTATTATCTATATTCAACCTTTGTACTGATACGTTCTTGGTTTACCTATAGGCTATGATCCTCGATTACGGTTTCTATGCATGTGGTGTATTACCGTATGTTGACATTGCTTATGGTAAATCTAAAGAGTCATTGTATTAAAACAAATACAATAGAATAAAGTTGGCAATAGAGGTAGAAAAATACATGGTAAAAGCTGTTTTCTGCTGTGTTCATGAGCATGGTTAGCTCTGCATTTACGTGCTGGAGTAGTTAGGAATACAGTATGGTGTAGTAGTTATGTATGGTAATTCTGTGTCTGTGTGTCTTCTTTCCAGACAAGCCCGTCATTGGAGTCTCCAGTCATCCTAATTCTCCAGACATCTGACCATCTCCTTAGTGCTTCCCACACCAGCATCTGTCTACGTCCAGATTCCAGAGGTAAGTCTGGGATGTCCTACTGATTGATGCCAGCTTTGTGTTGGTTACCACAGCACAAGCTTTTTTCCAGGGAGTTCTGTCTCGATGACTAGCCTCATCCTCCTGACTGCTATCAATTTTGGTCCCTGTACAGACATGTGTAGGTAATAAGGTCCTGTTAAGGCCCATATCCATAAATGCTCCATAGGGAGTGGACAAAACAAACGAGAGAAATTTCACATGTTTTGTCTGTGTATTTATACTGACTGTTCCCAATATATCTACCGTTCATTTTCACAGAAGAGAAGAGAAGAGAAGAGAAGAGAAGAAAAGAAGAGGAGGAGGAGAAGAGAAGAGAAGAGAAGAGAAGAGAAGAGAAGAGAAGGGAAGGGAAGGGAAGGGAAGAGAATTAAGGTAAGGAGAAATATGGAAAACGCACGCACACGCACACACACACCTTCATTCAAAGGGCTTTATCTGTTACGAATGAGTATGTTGGACCCAAAAGCGACAGCAGGCAGAACAAGTAAACTTAGAAGGATGTCTTAACAAAACACAGGAACTTCCATAAATGGGAAAACGGGTAAATAACAGGACTTTCCGAATACAGGACAGACTCACTCACCAGGGAGCTAGAAACCAACAAGAATACAATGCAAATGCGGGGTTTAAATAGACACAGGGATAACAGATGGCACACACAGGTAGGGCCTATACTAAATTGACAATCAACACTGGGATAGGCTGAAGGGGACTAAAAGGAAGGCCAGTGCAAGCATGCTCTGTTGCACTGGCCTAAAAGTGGGTCCTTTAAAACGGCTTCAACTTCTGAGAATGTGATGTCCTACTGATTGATGCCAGCTTTGTGTTGGTTACCACAGCACAAGCTTTTTTCCAGGGAGTTCTGTCTCGATGACTAGCCTCATCCTCCTGACTGCTATCAATTTAGGTCCCTGTACAGACATTTGTAGGTAATAAGGTCCTGTTAAGGCCCATATCCATAAATGCTCCATAGGGAGTGGACAAAACAAACGAGAGAAATTTCACATGTTTTGTCTGTGTATTTATATCTGTTTGGTTGCTGACTGTTCCCAATATTTTTGTTTTAGTAAAATGTCGACACGCAGAAAGAGCGAGCCATTGTCCGCCAAGGAGAGACTGGAAGCGCTTGCTGAGGTTGCGGATGCGTTTGTTGAGACGGAGGTAAGTACATTCTCGTTGTACATGCATGTGAAATAATTTTAACTCCAGTTAGTTGATGCCCATTTCTCTACATTTCATGACATCTCCGTATAGAGAGCTAAAGGCCAAGCTACCAGCCAAGCTACAGCGACAACTCAGAAGCCTGAAGTTAGCTGGTCGATGAGGGATGCTGATGGGATTCGTGTAAAAACCAGCAAACGCAGGAGAAAGGCTTCATCTTATGGTTAGTCTCCATCTATGGAGAGTGATTTTGATGGATTGAAGTGGTTGGAGTATGTATAGGGTAATCATTTGATAGTGTCTGTTATTGTTTTGATTTATGCTGGCAAAGAGTTTGAACATATTTGGTCTAATGTGGTTGCTGTTTCTCCAGTTGGTACATCCACTACACCATCTACGTCCACTACACCATCTGTGTCAACACCATGGCTCGGTTACCAAGAACCTGGTAAGTATAAATGTACTTAAAATAAATTCCTCAAAGAAGACTATGGCAGTGATGTTTTATTTTTCTTGTGTTTCTCTCCCTGAAGATTTTAATAGGCAGATGCTCGAAGAGCTTCTTCAGGACACTGCGTATGATTGTGTAGAGCAGCCAACACAGTCTCACACTTGGAGTCAAAGGCAGAAAGATGTCCAACTAGGCTGGCAACAGGCAAGAGACCACAATGTGGACAACGTGTTGTCAGCGGAGAACATCGTGGAGAGGACGTGTCAACACTGTCACTTGAGAGAAGCTGTCATCCGTTGTGGGGAATGTATGCCTTCAGAGTCGTTTTGTGCAGAGTGTGATCGTTTGGTACATGAACGTCACACTCTGCACAATAGGCAAACCACCATGTGTGGTTATTATAAATACATTCCCCCAACAGAGTCGGTGAATCTCAGTGATGGGAAATACATCATCTGTGAACAAGGTCTCTTTTTCAATTAACAGACAACATTGGCTCATTATAACCTGTTATCCCAGTACCTTCACACAACCCAAACATTTCATCCTGATTGTCCTTTGCCCCTTCAGATTGTTTGCTGCCAACAGCATATCCTGGAAAGATATGCACCTGTGACACGTTTGATGTTTCAGTCTCAGCTGGTAGAGCCATCATACTGGTTTCCATAAATGGTAGGAATTTAAGTCTTCATCTATGTAGATGCACACACCGTATGTGTTTAATAGACATTACTTAAGTTCCTTGCTATGTCTCATTTACTCTCAGGCCGCTATGATCTTCGCCTCCCAGTGCTGTCCTGCAAACAGTGCTCTAAGCAGTGGTCTCCGGAGGTCAGGGACTTTGTCAGAAGTGGCTACTGGCCTGGAACCATGCAAGCCCAGACACTGTTCCACCAGGATGTCTTCCACTCCTTTGAGGCAATGAAGACATCAGCTCCAGCGTTGTCTAGACAAGCCTTCACAACCATGTTGGACCAGAGGACAAAGCAGTTTGGAAGAGTGAGTAATTAGTTTGTCATGTCGTTAAGCCAGTTTATTTAATTTTATTTATGTAGCAGTCATATTAATTATTATATCTTTTCAGACTGGCAAAGTGAATGCAGGTTCTTTTCAGACAAGCTTTCTGCAGTATATGTACTGCAAGTCTGTTGAGAACCAGCTTCACGGAGATGAACAACGCTTTGTCTGTCCTGCTTGCACCCCGGACATGCTGGCTGTTTCAGTTGATGGCAACAGAAAACTGTACAGGTTCCAGCAAAAAAAACAGTTAGTTTGTCTTTCCTATAAACACTATCGTAATGTTTTTTATTTATTTAAGATGACACTTCAGCTGTTGAATGTAATAACTGTTACTTTGTGACCTTGTTTTGAAAATGTGTGTATGTAGGAGTGAAGAGCCAGGGTTCTTTGATGGCTTGTTCTTGGCAAAAGACTCTGAGGTGTCAACTTTTGTTGAGGAGGTCAGAGGAGTTGTAACAAGTGTAAGTTTTAAACAAGTGAAACATGGCTCAGCCAAAAAAAAGTCTTGACTGTATGTTTCAGTATTGAGCCCTGCTATCTATTGTCTAACTATTAATACTGTATATTCTAACTATGTGCTTTGGTAGACTGCGGGAAAAGCGACGTGTGGGAATTCGCACTGGAGAGCTGCTAGGGAGACGTCCAAGCAGGCCAACAGGTTGGACGAAGAAGGCATTGAAGTTGCCGTTTGTAGGCACGGATTCCTTCTTAGAGGTTAGTATTAGTATTGATGATAAATTGAACATACAAAAAGATATCATGATTATCTAAAGCACAATAATATGCTCCTAATCACCCCTCCCCTCCAAAGGTCTGAATATGTACAGAGGAGAAATCTTTGCCTACCCGATGTTTCTCCAGCAAGAGTACAAGAGTGCCACATTCTTGGCCATGGATGTGACCTGCAGATACGTACCTTACCTGGCGAAGGTGTCGGAGAACCTGGCCCATCTTCAACCCCTTCTGAGCATGAAACCGTGCTTGTCTGTCATGCATGCTAAAGCACACACTACAAAATGCGAGGTGATGTGTCATACTGCTTGATGATGTAAATTAGATTGTCACAATGCATGGCAATGTTAGCCACAGAACAATGGTCTGAACTGACCCAAACTATATAACCATAGTAACCTATGGCTATGCATCAATATTGACCATGCGTCTGGCCACACTGTTCATACTTCCTATAGATCCAGTGGAATGCGAGGAACCAGGAGGGAGTTGGGACCACTCTCGGTGAAGAGGTTGAGCAGGTCAACAGTTTCCTGTCCAGATGTGCCCTGACCACCAAGTATATGATGAAGTCAGGTTTGTAAGCTTATTTAACCCCCTGCTACTTTTAGCCTGCAAAGGTACACTAAACATTTTCAACAATCTTATTTGGATTTGTGTTACAGTAAGAACTGACATGCTTGCGGTCCATGCCATGGGGTGGAATCTCCGTAAAGCCATTGGCCTACACTCCGCTTTGTCTTCCAGATACAAAAAGGTATGTTCTTTTGTTAAAAAAACGTAATGTGTAACTCTGATCATGATTCAACTTCAAATGCTATTTCATGAACACATTTGTAAATTACAGTGTTCTGTATTGCAATTTTGCAGACTGTCGAGAAGACTTTGGAGGTAACGGAGGGACTCGGGAAGCTGCAGGAACAGTTTAAGTGCACAGATGACATGCTGCAACAGTGGGTCATTGATGTGAAGCAGTGGGCCAGTACCGGTAAGAACAATGTCCTCACATGGACAACACGCATCAATGTGTGTGGGGAAGAATCAATCTGACGGCTGACAATGAGTACATTTTTAGAACTTGTGTGAACACTTTTTTGTTTCTTAGGAAGTGCAGCAGCCAGTTCTGTGTCATCAGAGATGCATTGTTTGCAGCTCTCCATTGACTCGCTTTTTGTGAGCATCTGTCAGAAGAAACACTACCTCTACAGACAGAATGGTATGTATTGTGAAATTATTTTGCTGGCTCTTGCAGTATGTCAGTTTTGTTCGTTACACAGCAATTAAATTGCAAACCAATTAATCAAGAGGGCAAAACTTACATTGCCTGTAAAACTATAACTATACATAATACATTTCACTCATTTACTGGACAGAGCCCAAATCACAGCTTTTTTTAATACTATTTTGCAGATCGCAACAAAAGGCGTCAGAAAATCACCCAGAAGATTGGCCAGGAGAAGAAACGCTTGTTGGATGATGTCCAGAGGTATGTAATAGATATTTTCGAATCCTAAATCGATTGCCAAATATATTGGTGTATTTCTCTGCCTTCCATTCAATAGTCCAGTCTGAAATGGCACATTGGTGAGAGAGCTTGCTGACTAGACCACAGTGGTCCTCCATGCTTACTATCACTCTGTCAGCGAAGTGTATTTGTCTCATCTTTAGAATATATCCTTTTATGACCAGGTATTTACAGTATAGCACATTAGATTGGGTTTGGGGAACAGGCCAGGAGGCTTGTTGATCTGTATGCTGTTCTGGCTTAATCTTCATTCTCAACACTTCACCCTGCCTGGTATTAATATTTTACATTATAGGTACAACCAACAACCTGATGCAACCCCTGTGGATATAAGCACTGTTGTGCAGAAACTGTCCAACAAAGCTGTGGAGAGCATGATATGGCCATGGCAGGAACAGAACACAGGTGTTTATTATAATACCGGTATCTCTATTAGACTTTGTGAGCTCGTTTGAGATGACTTTTTGTATTTATTTATAATTAATAATTCAATGTTTTCATATCATCACAGATGGTGTCAACATCCTCTGCAAGAAACAGCTTTTTGACCAGGTGATGCTTCTGTCACGACTGGCAGAGGAAAAGCAGATTCTGGTAAAGGAGATGATGCAACACTGTGCCTTCTTAAAGGACTCTGTAGCAAAAGTGCAAACACAGATGGGAACTGTCTTGTCACAGACGGGAAGTAAGTACAACTCCATCTGTCTTTTTATGAAATTGTCCAAGTGAGAGACATGTTGGTTTTTCGTTACCGTTCATTTTAACATGTGTGGTTTGAATTGAATTCCATTAATGTTCTTGTGTATATATTCTAGCTTTTCCAAATGTATTGACCGAGGAGGGTTCGAGGGGCCTAATCTGTCTGCTCAAGAGAAGATTGGAGGACCTTAAACTCAAGCAGCAGATTGCAGGGAGAGCCTACAAGGCCATTCTGGGGCCAAGTCTCCAACTGTTGGAAGAACAGGAGGCAGAGATGGAGGAGGAAAGAGAGTGTCAACCAGAAAGCTCGGACGATGACGACGACGAGGAGGACACTGCGATATGAGACTACATATTGCCTGGGATGTATACAAGGTTGACCAGTGGATTATTTTATTTGCTTTTTTTCTCCTTTTGGAGTGGATTATTTTATTTGCTTTTTTTCACGGTATTGTTTGACTGGGGGCACCCCTAACGTGCGCACGGCTCAGGAACGTCCTGCGCTGAACGGACTGTGTACACTACACACAAGCGCAATGACATGAAGCGGTGTTTGAAGGTTTTTCCAGAAAGACCTGTTGTAAATGTCATTTTACTTTTTGGCTGTCTCATTTTTAAAATGGTACTTATATAGCGCCTTTATCCAAGGTGCATTACATTCACACACACATTTATACACCGATGCCGGAGGAAACCATGCAAGGTTTCGAAAACGTTCAAAACGTTTGAATATACCCCCTTTTCCTCATAGATGCAGATGGATCTCCGATCTACACATGTCAGTTCAGTTTTCATTTATGCTTGCTGTTTTTGGCAATTTGCTGCAGTGTTGGGTCAGACGTGCTCCCGTTGCATTCGTTCAGCATAATGTCAATTTCAAATTTTAATATTTCCAAAATTATTACAGTTTTGACATTATTATGTCAACTGTTCCTGTGTGTGGGGGGAGGAGGGGGAGAATGTTTAGGCCTGTCTCTACAATACAAATCTCTCTACAATACAAACAGCAGCATAATGTAAAATGTAAAAAATAAACAACAGAAAAACACATTGGACACAACTGGACATAATCACAACAAGACCATAGACTTCAGACACAGGACCATAAGCAGGCAGAAAGGAGAGTGTATACTGCTCTGTGTTCATTCTCGGATGGAAGGTGAGCCTACGACTAAAGGTCCTCACTGTATATTTATTGATTGAATACTTAACAGGCTTTGGGCTAAGCCCCTATAGGGCCATGGCTTGTTTCCATTGTGGTATTCTGTATAATATCGGAATCAGTCAGAATCTGTATCGGCAAATATGACCCTGTGATTAATCGTAGCTCGGATATCGGTCGTAATTTCATTATTGTAGAGCTATTACATTTATTTACCTTTTTAAAAAGGAGATGGCTATTTGTAGGCCTATTATACAGGGAGAAATGCATCCTTGACTCATTTGGAGCATCAATAGTACTACCTTTGCTTGTTGATCTGTGTAAAGCATGTTGAATTCCCTTGTTGAAATGTGCTATACAAATAAAACTGCCTTGCTTTTTAATAACCTATTTGTAATTTCTTGACTTTGAAATCCTACTAAATACTTCAATCTATAAATTAGTAGCTTAATGACTAGTAATACATTGTCTTCATGTCCAATGTATTAGCTTTTACTTTTCAGGATTTCAATTCAAATATAGTAAAAATAGATGATCTACAAGCTCAAAACGCGTCACAATGTCACGTTTTGAGCTTGTAGATCGGCTATTTTTGCGACGACAGTAACATACATATGTCCATCTATTTTCTGTGTTTTTGTAATCTGCATTTTTAATATTGATGTAACTTTAGATGTTCTTAATAGCGTTCTTCTCCAATGGGTTCTCAATGTTTTATTGTACTGAAAACTCCTTGTTTTGCAACATAGCTGAGTTGTCTGTTTTTGGCCATAAAATTCATTAATTCATTCAAGTTTTTATTTATTCTCGATTACAGTAATTTAACTCATTAGTGGTGCAAACCACTTCCTTAAGTGAGTGTGTGTGGGTGCCTGCCTGCCTGGGTGCGTCTGAGCATGAAAACAGCATGGTTTTTTTTTCACCACCTGTGCGCAACCTAACATGCGCACAAACACACACGCACATATTAACTGTATATATGGTGATTTCAGGTGTGCCAGTACAGTAGTGGGTACAGTAGAGAGACCCCCACACGGTAACTCTGTCACCCTCACCCTGGGTGCGTTCCTGTTTGTCTGGAACTCCCCCCACCCCACACGGAGTTGCACCACTTACTTCACACGGGTGTGATCTTTCTCAGTGTCGAGTAATAGTATGCTAGTATGCTCACCAAGGTTTTAAAACGACCCAGGGGTACCAATGTGGTCAATTGTAATGTAGTTTGCAGGTGATTCCATGTATTAGGGCCACAGAGGCCAAAAGCAGATCTACCAAGTTCAGAGTTAACTTTTGGGACATTTCTTGATCTGGTGTGATAGGGTTCAGAGTCCCATTTCAGAAATGATGTATTTAGGACAATCTCCAAGCATGACTTTATACAAGAACAGGTGCCAATGCAGTTATCGTCTCTCTGTCAGGGAGGACCATCCAACCTTGGTATATAAGATACAATGGTGAGTACCGTAGCTATCACCTGTAATAAATCGAATCGATAAACAGAGTCTAGGGATTTAAGAGTGGATGCTGCTGCATGCAGAATGTCTTGGAAAAAATTGCATGGTTTTCTCTCTCAACATACAGTACATGTGTATAGGCTGCACATCTCTAAAGTGACAATTTAAGGCCATTAAGAACCTTTGATGACCACTGCTCTCTACTGAAGTAAGACAAGTACATGGGCACTGTTGCTTCTCTTCTAAATCGAGGCCCATTGCAAGTTACCATATGCAATTGTATAATGATTTTGATGTTGGATGTTGTGGATGCTAGGTTGTCATAGATATTGTAATGAACTTTTGAACTCTGCAGTCACCCTATATGCATTATAACAGTGATTATAAAGCTTTATAAATGTTTATAATATGTATTACAACTATGAATAATGAAATTTAGTGCGAGTGACCAGTAATAATAATGATATGTGATGATCTTAAGTCATTATAAAATGCTTTATAATTATTTATTATAGTTATAAAGCATTATGAGTATAAATATAAGTAAGTAGCCTTGATGAGCCATGAGGCCCATAGGGCAGGAGCCTATCTCCTGTTTCTGTAGCGTGAGGCAGCTTGATGTACACCCCCTGGACATGACACTAGTATGTCACAGGGACTTACCCCCAATCCAACCCTTGATGCTGAGTGCCAAGCAGGGAGGCACTGGGTCTTTGGTATGACCCGGCCGGGGATTGAACGCATTGAATGCATTAGGGGTATATTTATAAAGTATTACAGATGGGATGCATAGCAAGGCCACAATATTGTGCTGCTGGGTGTAGAGGAGTGTAAGGAAGGGAACAACAAGGATTCCTCAGTTTAGCACTGTACTGAACAGTCCTGTACTGTACACCATCCGGCTGAATGCCAAGAGGACTGAGGTTGTCGCCTATGCCGTAGATGTATAGAGCCTCTGTAGTGTACTGTACACCCCACACGTGAGGAAGGTTGACCCTGTCATCAATAATGCTCTTCGGATCCTAACTGGCTGCCTGAAGCCGACCCCTGTGCCCTACCTGCCAGTCCTAGCAGGAATTGCCCCCACCGGCCTTCGACGGTGTTTCCCAGCACACAGACTTACGGTTCTCTTAATTGGCTAGCGTTAGGGTTCGTTTTCAACGCGCGATAGCTCGGGAACAATAGGTCCGTCAGCCAAGTAATTCACATGGGCGCGTACAGCTCTCCAAGATCTACGCTCCGATAGGTCCGCCATTCTCGTGCGACACCCGTAGCAAGAGTCCAACTCTGACCTGTAATCCACAAGCCTTAGAGACATGATAAACCTTACAGTGTATTGAATGATGAAATGCTAATCCTAATTTTGAGAACCACACGTCCGTGCGCGGGGAGACACATATTGGCGCGTTCGTCAGATTGATAGCTATGCGTGGATGTAAAGCACGCCCATTTTCGACCTTTGTGGGAGGAGCTATCGCGCGTCAAAGTCTAACCCTAGTTTTCTGAACCACATGACCGTGTTTGGAGAAACACATATCAGATTGTTCGTCCTGACAAGCTATATAACATACTAAAAGATGGGCCTCTAATATCCAATGGATTTTGACTTAGAGGCCTTAGAGAGGCTAGAAAAATAACAACAATTTATTTTTCAACTGGACCAATTCCATTAAATCCAGCGTGAAAAAGTGAGTCAGACTAAGTAGTTTTTGTAAAAAAAAAAAAAAAATTGTGTTTGTGGGGTCCAAAAAACGTGTCTAAAAAAATATCTAAAATATTTAGAAGTGTCGTAGAGACTTGAAACCAATTCCATTGGATTCCCCGTGCTTCAGACATGGATAAACACCCTTTGTTTTAGAACATTTGTTTTTTCCCTGTCGACCATAGCTTAAAAGGGGCTCGACGCCGCACAGGGGTCACGGGCGTGACCTTTGATAGTTAGAAGTGTCGTAGAGACTCAATTTTTTAAGGATTCCTCTAAATACACTTCCCCCCCTATGTCAAGTAAGGGAAATCTAATGGTGTTAGTTTTAACTGTCTAGAAGACTTAGAAATGGGTCAAATTGCTGTTTGAAAGTTTTAAAAAATCATATTTTGTCGAATTTTAGTCATTTTGCTCCAAAACTCCTTCTACCCCAACTAAACCAATGGTGCTGAATCAGAATATGTAGGTTATATCTCAATCCGACAACCAGAAGTGATGAAGAATAGTGATGGGGGATCTGTGTGTCTCTAGTAAAGCACTTTGACCTGCATTCCATGACATGAAAGGTGCTATACATTTATCCATCCATGCAGTTATCCATGCGGCTCACCTCTGTTCACAGAATCTGAGCTGAATTGACATCTGTACCATTGTGATCAAACCAGTCAAGTTGTACAGTAGTACTGGTGCACTGCATTAACCTATTTTGGTGGCCTTTCATTCTGTGATATTTTCGGAGACCAGATCCACCACGCAGTCATGTATAGCCTATACATCTTCATGTAGGCCTATGGCATGTGGATGGGATTAACTATAATTATGTCATTTTGTGTTTTTTTTCTTAAATACTTTAGAAAGTATGCACCAAACTGTACAGGCATTGCTTTAGTGCTTCAAAACAGCTACATTATGAGAATGGGATATTTAAGGAGATCTGGAATGGTGTGATGTACTATGTTGATGTAATAGGCTACATTCTGGGTAAAACAGGTCTATTATTGTTCAAATTGAATACTGACACACATTTGCCCATCACTGTTAGGTCTACCCCTTAAAACTTTAAGTGCCCTCTGACCATGAAGGCTTTGAAACATATGCCCCTCATTTTGTACTAGCATAAGTATAAACTCTGCATATGGTTATATTGTAAGGAATAGGGTTATAAACATGTTATAGAACATGTATTATAACCCTATTCCTGTACTGTGTTTCACCCACTGAGAGAGACGAGTTGTTCAATGGCTAACAGACTAGGCAACGTTTCAAAACAGAACTTCTGATACCTATTTCTGTTGCTATTGTTACACACCTTGAGTTCCTGTTCATGCTTTCGCTAACCATTAGTAGGCTTATTGTACAGTAACAGATCTATAACACAATGATTCATGTATGTGCTTTGTGTATTGTCATCGTGTTGTATTGCATACTAAGTACACGTTAAGGTACAGGAAGAAATAGCATGGTCTTCACACATTTTCTGAAGTTTCACCAATCATTATCAATTTTCAAAATACCTACCAATTCAATAAGAAAATCTAACAATCTGAGCAGTGGAGCTGTAAAGATGTTAAGTGCAATACTTTGGCCCCTGCAGCTAATTGTATAGGGTGAGTTCCTTGCCAACACAGCCCTACTGAGCAAATGATGAAACAGTGATTTATAAACAAATACTTTATTTGTACAAAATAATCAAAATAAAAAAATCAAATAAAATGTCAGGTCATAGCCTTCAGGAGGACATCTTTGGTCAGGATCCAGGAGGGCGGGAAGGTTTTATTGCTGAAATGAAAACAGATGATAGTCCTATGAAATACCAAGAAAGTGTAGTATATCACTCCGCATCTCCTTGACAGCCAGCCTATTTATCTCTATGGTAGTTTGCTTCAGCCGGTAGAATTTGAGCTTGGAGAGTACAGAATATTCTCTGTTGTGAATTTCTGCACATGCAATATAAAAAACGAATAAAGCACCAAGGGGTCGATGGCTGTCAAGGAGTTTAATCCTTAAATTGACACCCTGTGTCAAATAATTGATTTCAAAATACTGCTGGTATATTAAACGAAATACAAAATAAATGTCTGATCTTGTACATGAATCACCCAGACACCTCAGGTGCCCATGCAGGTCAGCCTGCATGGTAAACCATCCTGCTCCAGTGAATTCACGCGTCTTCTGTGAAAACGTAGAAGACGCTCAGGTCCCTGTGATTGACAGACTGAATTCACGTGACCGGGATGGTTTACCAGGCTAGGAAAGGTCTGCTTGAACGTGGGGAAGCATTAATTAGTGTTTAGACACCACATATCTGGAACAAACACCCAGAAAACAGCAGGTGTGCTGCCACTTGTCTGTTAAATCACAACTAAAAACCTTTCTCTTTGCCTCTCTTTGATCTGTAATGTTATGTTATTTTTATTTTATAATTGTTTTTCCTTTGCTTGTTGATCCATGTGTAAAGCATGTTGAATTAATTGGTTAAGATGTGCTATACAAATAAAACTGCCTTGCTTTGTAATAATAACCTATTTGTAGATGCTTCTTCCAGAAAATATATATATATAACTTTATGTCAAATCACATGCTTAGAATCTTAATTAAGGTGAAATTTCCCTTTCAGGAAAACAAAGTTCAAGTTACCATTTGGGGCATGGGGCCCAATGGACCAGGGACTGTTTCTTGCCCTTGGGTAAAAGGAAAACAGGAAAATAAAGTACAAATTAAATAAAATAATTACTCCCAGCTTCTAAAATGCTGTCAGCATACAACCAAAATGTAATTGTTTTGTTTAATATCAGAGCTCAAACTCTACATGTTCCAAATACTTCATATACAGTAGATACTAACCTTTCTGGTGCGGTTCTTTTTGTCAACGTACACAATCGTGTACGGTTCCCCGGGGTTGTTATGAAAGTCACAATCTGTAAGCACAAACCATACCACTTCAAATGTATTTGTTACACAATTAATTTCTGTATTATACCCTACTCACTCACATACTGTTGAGCCTCCACCCAGAGGACGTAGTGCCTGCCTTCTACTCTTTGCACATTCAACACACCGCTCCGCTGCTGACATGTGTAATATGCACACGGGTACCATTATGTCGATATGCACACGGGTACCATTATGTAGGGATTATTAGGCAAGATTATGATGTCAATTAGCCAGAAATCAAATGCAACCCCGACTCGCCAGCGAATCAAATACACATTTAATTCCTATCTACTTGCATCTCATTAACGTCCAATTGAAGACGTGAGTCACTTAGCCTGTCAATATGCACATAGTTTCCATTCGGAATGAAGCGATTTGAAACTATGTACATACTGTGTATCTTATCATAAAAACGTCTATCTGAAGACGTGAGTTACGAATACCTGGTATGAATAAATACTGTGTTACAGTCTCCCCCCAATATAAAACAAATCAAATACACACAGACGGAATCAAAGAATAGTCCAGAGATTTGTTTAGATTGTACCAGCAAAATGAGATATTTATTATATCGAAATACTGTTACAAAATGCTTGCACCTGGTTGTGTGCAATCATTCATTCAAAAATAATACCACATAGCAAATGAACGAGCGCGTCAACAGGTATTTAGTGGAGACATGAGCTTCAGCTAAATAAACTGTTGTGCATTGAAAATATATATTTTGCCAGGCCGGTGTGAGTCCTACCTTTGATAACTCGCGCGGTGAAGCGGAGTTAGTCAATGGTAGTACACAATTAAATTCGATCTGGTCAAAATGATATTACAATTATAGCTTCGTTCTGTTTAAAACACGTAGCAAAGAATATGGATAGTATAGTTTTAGGAAGAAGAAAGAGGAAAGAGGAAAGAGGTTCTCGCGAGGAGGGCTCTATGGTTGGCGTCACTTTTAAGATTTAAATGACAAAACTAAGTCAAAAGGGTAGCTAATCCTATCATTAGTTCTGAACACTATTTTGTATTAAAAGAATGTCGTTCTGGGAGCTTGAATGTTATCAAATACATCCTTGACCAACCTTTGTGATGATGGAACCTCAGCGGCGCTCGGAAACTGGATACCAGGGTTAAGTTGACAAAATTAGTTTCCAGCGCGGCACGCGAGTGTAACTTTACTCGTCCTTCTTTGGTTACAGTATAAAGTATAGAAAAGTCGATCAAATCGTTTCATATGGAAACCCACAAGTGGTTAGCAAAACGGGACTCGCTCTAAGTCCTGATGTACGTGGTTTCCGTGGCGGTGCAGTTCTAAGAGCCCACCGGCTGAGGCAGCCGGCGTCTCGGGGAGAAGAAGCACCAAAGTGAGCAACGTGTTTTGGGTGACACACGTTATATTGAAAAGGGGTCTCAAACTAAATTAGGCGTTTTCCTTTGTCTAACTCCAAAACCAGTTTTAACCAGTTTTAGTTGGAGTCAACAGAATTGTTTATACAGCTTTTACGGCCCACAGGAAGAGGGGAAAGACGCTGTCCTGTGCACCTATCACTCTCTCTCCTTATCGCTGGCCTAATCGCTAAGGAATCTTCTCTTTCAGATGTGTGCGCACACACACACACACACACACACACACACACACACACACACACACACACACACACACACACACACACACACACACACACACACACACACACACACACACACACACACACACACACACACGTGCGCACCAACGCACACACATTTCCTCTCATTTGACGGACATGTTCACTCTGGTCTCAACGCAGTGGTTAGAACATAGGTAGAACAAAGAGGAGAAACAGTAATAATAACATTTGAGGACAGGTGTCCTACACATTCATTTATAGCGTTGCGTGGGTGTTTGCAGCCCAGAATGTTTAAGGCAGTGTGTATGCGTGTTGTAATCCAATTCCAGCAGGTCTGTTTTGCGTGTTGATTTGTGAGTCTGTTTCTTGGTTGAACGGTTTCTTGCGTGCCAGCCGATCTGCTTAAGCACTTAAAAAGGCAAAAGGGGTCGCTGGGAGGTTGAGGCGTCCTGGTTGCTTAGTCAGTGTAAACATCGAACTGGTGTGTGTGTGGTGAACCAGTGATTTAGTGCCAAGAGGGATGTCACCCTCCCCCTGTTGGTTTTGATCCTCTAAATTATACTCACTCAAGAGGAACCGGTTTGGGGGGGGGTGTTGCATTGGTTCAACTTGCATAATTGTCAATTACAAACCCTCCCAATGTCAGGCTACATATCCCCTCTCTAGGATAAATGAAGACAACGTTCGTGGACCTTCGTTTGGCCTAGTTACATATCCTGACCTCCATTCGGGACAAGATGTCAAGTTGAGGCCAATGGGGTGTCTGTCTTGCCCATAGGGCCCCTTTTTCGACAGTGGGGTCGCGTTCCCCTGTAGTGGTGTCAATGTTCGTAGCACTCCCTTGGATGCCCAGGATAGCACCTGTGACACAGGGGAAAGGTAGGAAAGGCAGTGTCTGTACGGTCGTTTCAGGTAGGTGTAGAGTTCTGCTGGGTGCAGAGTAGATTCTATGAGAGAGTGCACAGGCGACAGTGTCTGAATGTCATTCAGGCTTCCCCGAGCACGACATACGCTCCCAGGGGAAACAACACAATGTCAATTCATTCAAAACACTGTCATTCAGGTGGATGCCAGGTTCCGCTAGTCACGGAGCAGCATCCATGAGAGAGAGAAACAGGAGACAGTGTCTGAAGGTCATTCAGGCTTCCCCGAGCACGACATACGCTCCCAGGGGAAACAAAACAATGTCAATTCATTCAAAACACTGTCATTCAGCTGGGTGTAATGCCCTCCAGGCATGGCGTAGCATTCATGTGGGGAAGAAAGAGCGGACAGGAGACAGTGTCTGTAGTGTCATCCAGGCGGATGCAAGGTTCCGCTAGGCGCGGGGTAACATCCATGTGAGGGAGAGAGAGGCAGGAGGCAGTGTCTGTAATGTCATTCAGGTGGGTGTAAGGCTTCCCCGAGCACGACCATACGCTCCCAGGGGAAACACAACAATGTCAAAACATGTCATTGCTGGCAGGTCAAAGTGTTATTGACCACATCATGCACCCAAAACGACATGGTTTCTCCTAAGTCATTTTACACTGAGCTCTCTACTCCTATTGATAAAGTTGTACTGGTCTAACCAAGGTGATAGAGAAGAGAAAAGTGGAACAAGGGCCAGAGTAGAAGAGAGGAAATAATACTTTCGTTTGTTAAAATAAAATTCAAACGATAACAGACTATAAGGAGCAAATGGCTCAACGTCTAGTGGAAATAATTATTTTGTCTGGTAAAAACAAACAAACGAAAAAACTAAGGAGCAATGGCTCACACTCTAATGGTAGAAAACAAAACAGTAACTACATTTTGTGACCACAGGTGGTTTAGCAGGCTAGTGCACCTACAGGTTTGAATTCATTCCGCTAGCGAGGTTGATGTTTGATCATGTCTCACACCGAGTCAGGAAACGGAACAAAAGGTCAACCCTCTATCTTAGGAAGCATTATTCTGCACAGGCACTTTGAGGTCGTTTTTATAATAATAAAACAAGAAAATGTAAACAAAAATTACTAATGGTGTGTGTGTTACACATACCAAGTGATCATCCCGTTTCGGTAGGGGAGGAGGTTTCTTACTGTTTCACGGGAAACAGGGTCCTATGTTGCTTAAACTATTTAGGCGAGAAACTCAATAGGCTAGGCACAACACAGCTAAGAGTTCTACAATGTAGAGCAGCCAACAAGGCCGGTGAGTTCTCTCGCCTTGGTTTTGGTCTCAGAGTCTGTCAGTTCGGTGATTGTCTGGGGCGTGTGTAATTTGATTTGGTTTCGGTGTACCCATTTTGTCACTGGCTTGCCTTGGCCTTTCCATTTGGGGAGGGACCTATTGTTCATCCCCTCTTGGTGAGCAAAAGTGGAACACCGAACCAAACCCCTTACTTGGAGCTGGTCCTGCGAGGGCCTTTTGCCATAGTGGGCTTTCTTGACCTCCATGCTCTTTGCCAAGTTCTTCTGAGAAGATCTGGCAAATGGTCCAATCCAATCTATCTGCAGATCTGCCCATGGGAACATAATTCCCCTCTCTTGTAAGGGTGTTCTCGGGGTTGGACTTGACGGTTGGAACTGACAGCACGTCAAACAACCTTTCACATAATGAACCACGTCTTGGTACATTTTGGGCCAATAGGCCATCTGGCACAACTCATCGCAGGTTGCCTCGACACCTCGGTGTACAGCAGTTGGGGAGTTGTGGCCGAAGCTTAATAGTACCCCCCTGTGGTGCTGGGGTATAACTAGACGCGGAGAAGTATATGAATCAACAGCATACACCAACAGACCATTGCTCAGTGACATGTAGTCGCTCGACAACAGTAGTTGTGTTAGATACTCTGTTGAGTCCCTGTCTGTGTCAGGGATAGGTGTTGGTGTGTCCCCAGCAAGGAGCGCCATCATGTGGGCTAGGGCTGGGTCAGCCGCCTGTAATGACACTAGATCAAAGTCTCTTTTCACAGGGGCCGTCGTCCCATCAGGGGACCGTTGGTCCCGCTGCAGTAACGCAGGGATTTTGCCAATGACCGGAATGGTCAGGCTGGAATCATAGAAGTCAGAAGTCGCACAAAGTGACGTCGGTATCCAGCCTGTCTGTAGACCTTCCTTCCACATCCAAAATGGGTGTGCCTTGGAAAGTCAGACTTTGCCGTAACTGGGCATCTCTCCCCCCTAAAGGAGGAGTCCCCGGTGGGGAATTAGTGCCCTGTAAGCAAGTTATTTCCAGCTGTGCCTCCACGAGGTCACTGTTGGTCTGTTGAAACTGGGTAAACTGCGCCTTGAGGTCGGCGATCTCTTGTTTAGCCCTATTCAACTTACTATCTGCGGTGGCTAGCTTGGTGACAATATCAGTCAAGCGAGCCTGTGCCTTTCGTAACTCAAGTTCATCTGTCAAGTCTTTTATCTGCTGCCGAGACCTGGCAATTGCCTCCACGTTAGCTTTGGCTGCTAAGCAATCAAGCTCATGTAACCGGATTAAGTTTGCCAATACATGCCCAGTTAATTTCTCGCGTTCTGCCTCAGTGTAAAGTCTTGATTCAGCATGAGCACTAGCCAAAGTTTGGAGATTTGAAAGGACTGTGTCTGCATCTATTTGACCGACGTTAGGAGTGTCAGGGTCTGTCAGACTAAGCATCTTTCTTATAGCTACGCAAAAATCCATGCTCCCTGTTCGTGTAGCTGGCTCACAGCACAGTATGCTTCTAAGCCGCAACAATTCTGTCAACAGACAGCGGTAGGAAACAATGCAACAACCACGCTCCCTCGCTGCCTCTCAGGTAAAAACAGCACTGTGGTCCTCAATTTGGTTTGAGGACAATTGTGCACAAGTGAAAAGGCTATATCGTTTGTGCTATTATTCCTGCCCCTAACCCCCCTTTTTATTAACACCCTTAGTTCCTTTTGCAAGGAAGAAAGGGAGTAAATAAAAATTAAAAAGGGAATAAGCACAAAAAAAAAATTGAATTAAAAATTTCAAACTGTAAATGTCCAAAATTAAAATAATTAATTAAACCCAATCAGTCAATTGCCTGATCAACCAAACCTCAAAGGTTTAATCAACCATACATCCAACCAAACGGAAATAACCAATTAAACCAGCAAGCTAATTGCCTGGTCGATCAAAACCTCAAAAGGTTGTTAGATCTACCACTCATTTAGCCAGAAGGTTATTTCGAGCCTTAAATTTTAAATGCCACCAAGGAATGACTGAATCTCTTGAAATTCACACTCCTAATGACAAAATGGTATTAATTAAGTAAACTCAACAATTTAATTGCCTGGTCAATTAAAACATCAACCACACACTTAAACAGAGTTTATTTTAAAAATCCCAGCGCCCAACGAGAGATCGGAATGAATCATTAAAATAATTAAGTCAATCCCCACCTCAAAATTGGAACTGTAATCTTCAAAACAAACCCATTTGAGCATAACGGGCCAATGAATTGACTGAAATCCTGTAAGATTTTAAAACGATCAGTCAACCAAAGTCCACCTTAAAAATTTAAAGTCAAATGATAATGCCTGAAATAAGCTAGGGCAGGGGTGTGATTAAAACGAATAACAAAAGACCTGTATCCCTTAACAAAACAAGCTTGATTTTGCACAGAACAAAGGCTATGCAAATTTAAAGAATGTTCCAATTTTGTCCAAGGCACAGGCCGTAAATAGCAGAAACGTTTCACTTATGCACCACAAAATCAATTATCCACAACCGAATTTGCCTGAAATGAGCGTGAAAGAGGGTTTACGTGAGTTACCACAACACCACGCTACAAACACAAGCAAACAACGCAAAATGTCCCCACAGCAGTGAGGCAATTAATGAGCAACTAGTATATGCGAACTTAATGAGTGTACTTTGACACGCAAAATAAGTCCCCACCAAGTGCAAAGATTAAGAGGTGTTAATCTTCGTCAAGTAGCAAAACACGACCATGCATGTGCCCTTTTACAGCTCACATAGTGAAGCTAATGTTATGACACGTGTGACACCAGCGACGGCCACTAGATGGGGCGGCACGCCTTACTTGTATCACAACAACGTGTCAGTAGGCTGGACACCAAGTGTCACGGCCTGAGATCCCCACCTCCCAGGGCGGAGTTCAGACGGGGGAAATCAAGATGGCGATTTTGGAAGCAGCGTCCCACAAGTACAGCGGAAACGCCCCACGTCACCAATTTCCAAAATGGCGACCTCGCAAAGTCGCAAAACACAATGGCCAGAGTCCCCCGAACATTAGATGGTTTCACACTGTCTTTTGACCAACGTCACACCAAGTATAACGCTGCTTGAACCGTATGGGCCCCGTAAAAGCAATCAAGCCAACGACCAGACAGTCCACTAGATTTATTTCACTCCTGATTTAATGACCGGACACCTCAAAACGACGCACTATGGGGACACTTAAGTCTAAATTCATACTAAACCTTTTAAAATGGTTTTTCTGTAATCCCGTGAGCCGCTATGGGTTCTAGACAATTTCCAGGCTCCAAATTAGCAATAGGCATTACACAATGACACTATACGAATTAAATCGATCTGCTAAATGGCAAAATAGATTCGTTGCAGAACTACCCACGAACAGCTTACGCTCGGAGCAATTGGCAACAGGGCGCTAGGAAATAAAATCTGTTAAAAACGATAGCCCTTGGTTTATTAATCCCGCTCCTTATATCAAACACCACAAGCCTCTGCAGAAAGCTGCGGATAAAATTGGGAGGGTATTCGAACGTAATGTTCTAGGTTCCAGCCACGGTCACAGCGTGAGATGCGGATCAAACCATTTACTCTAAAAACAACTCTAAAAAAAACAACCTCGATTCCAATTATATGTACATTAATTTCTCTCACATCGAAGGGTCCATATAACACAGTAAACCAGTTCCGTTAACGGGACACCATTATGTCGATATGCACACGGGTACCATTATGTAGGGATTATTAGGCAAGATTATGATGTCAATTAGCCAGAAATCAAATGCAACCCCGACTCGCCAGCGAATCAAATACACATTTAATTCCTATCTACTTGCATCTCATTAACGTCCAATTGAAGACGTGAGTCACTTAGCCTGTCAATATGCACATAGTTTCCATTCGGAATGAAGCGATTTGAAACTATGTACATACTGTGTATCTTATCATAAAAACGTCTATCTGAAGACGTGAGTTACGAATACCTGGTATGAATAAATACTGTGTTACAGTCTCCCCCCAATATAAAACAAATCAAATACACACAGACGGAATCAAAGAATAGTCCAGAGATTTGTTTAGATTGTACCAGCAAAATGAGATATTTATTATATCGAAATACTGTTACAAAATGCTTGCACCTGGTTGTGTGCAATCATTCATTCAAAAATAATACCACATAGCAAATGAACGAGCGCGTCAACAGGTATTTAGTGGAGACATGAGCTTCAGCTAAATAAACTGTTGTGCATTGAAAATATATATTTTGCCAGGCCGGTGTGAGTCCTACCTTTGATAACTCGCGCGGTGAAGCGGAGTTAGTCAATGGTAGTACACAATTAAATTCGATCTGGTCAAAATGATATTACAATTATAGCTTCGTTCTGTTTAAAACACGTAGCAAAGAATATGGATAGTATAGTTTTAGGAAGAAGAAAGAGGAAAGAGGAAAGAGGTTCTCGCGAGGAGGGCTCTATGGTTGGCGTCACTTTTAAGATTTAAATGACAAAACTAAGTCAAAAGGGTAGCTAATCCTATCATTAGTTCTGAACACTATTTTGTATTAAAAGAATGTCGTTCTGGGAGCTTGAATGTTATCAAATACATCCTTGACCAACCTTTGTGATGATGGAACCTCAGCGGCGCTCGGAAACTGGATACCAGGGTTAAGTTGACAAAATTAGTTTCCAGCGCGGCACGCGAGTGTAACTTTACTCGTCCTTCTTTGGTTACAGTATAAAGTATAGAAAAGTCGATCAAATCGTTTCATATGGAAACCCACAAGTGGTTAGCAAAACGGGACTCGCTCTAAGTCCTGATGTACGTGGTTTCCGTGGCGGTGCAGTTCTAAGAGCCCACCGGCTGAGGCAGCCGGCGTCTCGGGGAGAAGAAGCACCAAAGTGAGCAACGTGTTTTGGGTGACACACGTTATATTGAAAAGGGGTCTCAAACTAAATTAGGCGTTTTCCTTTGTCTAACTCCAAAACCAGTTTTAACCAGTTTTAGTTGGAGTCAACAGAATTGTTTATACAGCTTTTACGGCCCACAGGAAGAGGGGAAAGACGCTGTCCTGTGCACCTATCACTCTCTCTCCTTATCGCTGGCCTAATCGCTAAGGAATCTTCTCTTTCAGATGTGTGCGCACACACACACACACACACACACACACACACACACACACACACACACACACACACACACACACACACACACACACACACACACACACACACACGTGCGCACCAACGCACACACATTTCCTCTCATTTGACGGACATGTTCACTCTGGTCTCAACGCAGTGGTTAGAACATAGGTAGAACAAAGAGGAGAAACAGTAATAATAACATTTGAGGACAGGTGTCCTACACATTCATTTATAGCGTTGCGTGGGTGTTTGCAGCCCAGAATGTTTAAGGCAGTGTGTATGCGTGTTGTAATCCAATTCCAGCAGGTCTGTTTTGCGTGTTGATTTGTGAGTCTGTTTCTTGGTTGAACGGTTTCTTGCGTGCCAGCCGATCTGCTTAAGCACTTAAAAAGGCAAAAGGGGTCGCTGGGAGGTTGAGGCGTCCTGGTTGCTTAGTCAGTGTAAACATCGAACTGGTGTGTGTGTGGTGAACCAGTGATTTAGTGCCAAGAGGGATGTCACCCTCCCCCTGTTGGTTTTGATCCTCTAAATTATACTCACTCAAGAGGAACCGGTTTGGGGGGGGGTGTTGCATTGGTTCAACTTGCATAATTGTCAATTACAAACCCTCCCAATGTCAGGCTACACATGCACTGCCTTACCCCGTAAGTGAAGTGACACATATTACCTCTCTTTCTTTATCAGTCAAGTTTATGTGTGTAGACTCAGGTAGACAACATAAGAAACACTTTACATAGATAAAGAATGCCATTACAAGAGCAGTGTTTTCCAAAAAGTACACCGACATATGATAACTCAGAGGCTGGGGTTAGACAGCAGCATACTAGAATTCTGAGACTCATTCAGTCGACACAGAACACTTTTCAGGCCCTATTGAAAAACCTGATTAGATGTACAAATTAAATGGGTCTGCAGAGACTTCTGGCTTCTCCATTTACCCAAGCGTGGCCTTGAAACTGGTTCAGTTCAGTTTATTTCCAGCTCTTTTGAACAAAATGTGCATACATTGTGCATTTAATGCAATTTGGGCAAGACATGATCACAGTCACAAGTCCAAGGCACAAGTTGCCAAGTTCATTTGACTTGTCAGATTCAGAGACACCCTCTATGGTGCAAGGTAATGGAGTCTCACCTAGACACAGATTTTGACCAGAAGGTCAAGATTCAATGTATCCCCTGAGCAAGCACCATTAGTGCAATCATATAAATGGCAACATATGCACAGGAATCCAGGATTATAACAATAGTCATTCATACCATCATCCCCGTTCTCCTCACTCTCCTCACTCCTCTTGGCCAAGATGGTCACCACAGGGCCAGGCGTGCTACATGGAGGGGAAAAAAAGGGAATTAAGGCCTGTGGTCTTTGCCTCGCAAGCCAGGTTCTCAAACACCACACACCTTTCCAGTCTCTGGTCTGGTCCTCATACCCAGAAGTTATGAGGGAATGCCTACTGAGTAGCAAAAAACTACTTTCTGGCCTTGACAGCCCATACATGCAAACAGAAAAGTCCTATATGATTGCATTACACTCACTTTGCCACTCGATCTGCCATTCACTTTATGCATGCGCATACCCTCTATTGAAATGAAATTTAAGTTGCTGAGCAAGAGCAAAAGATTGCCCACCTGTTCTGCATAGTTATGATCACCTCTATTGACTTATGCAGACCGTGGCCATCTTGAGATAAGAGTTTGGAAGCGCTCGCTTTCAGCAATGCAACGTCCTGCTGCTTTCTGCATTTGGCTATGTGCAAATTCAAAACAGTTGGTATGCAGGGCAGGGCCATTGAGTGATATCGAACGAGCGCTTCCAAACTCCAACACATAAATAATCACCTGCAAGGAATTGCAACTAGTTAGCAACCTGCAATTAACTTAAAAGGAGAATTCCATACTAGAGGCTTTCTTACCTTTATTTGTAGTTGTTACGTCCCCACCAAAGAGGTCCAGGTGTTATTTTGTGCAAAAGTGCATTATTGGCTATTTCCCCTACCATAAACCCTTTTTGTGCTAAAATTGGCTTATTTCCATCGAAATAAGTAGTAAAGTGTGCCACTTGGGATACTATTTACATTCTGAAGAGGATACAAAAAAAAAGATTTTTGAGCGATGGAAATAAGCGAATTGGCACAACACCCCATAGCCCCATTCAATTCAATGCAATTCATTGAGGGCTTATGGTAGGGGAAATAGCCAATAATGCGCTTTTGCACAAAATAACACCTGGACCTCTTTGGTGGGGACGTAACAACTACAAATAAAGGTAAGAAAGCCTTCTAGTATTCTCCTTTAATGGCAAGATGGCTGCGGTCTGCATATACTCAATTGCTCAGCATCTTCTATTCTGTATCGTCACTTACCTTGTAGTTGGTCCCTCCTTCTTCTTCTTCTTCTTCTTCGGCGGCTCAGCCGAAGAAGAAGCTTCCTTTGCCTCCACCATCTGTTCCTGCTCCTTCCTGCTCTCTTTCCTGTCCTCTTCTCTGGCCTCACCCATCTCTCCACCCTCTACTTGTCCATCCTCATCACCCATGTCTTCCTCCATCTCTCCACCCTTCTTCTTCGTCTCAACTTCCTCTGCCTCCACCATCTCTTCCTGCTCCTTCCTGCTCTCATTCCCGCCCTCTTCTCCGGCCTCACCCATCTCTCCACCTTCTACATCCCCTACTTGTCCATCCTCATCACCCATGTCTTCCTCCATCTCTCCACCCTTCTTCTCCGTCTCAACTTCCTCTGCCTCCACCATCTCTTCCTGCTCCTTCCTGCTCTCATTCCCGCCCTCACCCATCTCTCCACCTTCTACATCCCCTACTTGTCCATCCTCATCACCCACGTCTTCCTCCACCTCACCCTCTGCATCCCCTGCCAACTCTGCCCCCATCTCTCTCTCCTCTACTCTCTCGCTCTCCTCTCCTTCTCCTATGTCCTGCGTGTCTCTCCCCTCTTCCCTCACAGAATTGCATGCTTTTAAAGAACAAAAACAGAAAAACAAAAAAGGTATAGTACATTTAAATATGCTCCATCTGGACATAATACAGGACCAATGTCATGGATATAGATATCGTGCTCTAACCTACCTTGGAGTAATCCCTCAAAAAGGGCCAGCATCTTGCGCAGTAACACATGCCCCTCTGGGGGAAGCTGAAAGGGAAAGTGCATGTCGGCGTTCCAGCCGGCATTCTTTCCCTTTGTGGGCTTCCCCCAGAGGAGCAAGGGAACGTGCCCCAATGCCTTCATTCTCTCCACCTAAAGCAATGAAAAGCATAACAGCAAACATTGTCATGGCAGGGTCACAAAGCCCAATGAACGGCTATTTCAGCTGGTGTCGTTCACTGAAAAAAGCCCTTTATGCTTTAGCCTGGCATGGCCAGACTAATATCACAATAAAACTTTATTTGGAGCACTTTTCATGACATGTAGCTCAAAGTGCTTTACAGAGCAATGAAGAAAAAATAAAAGCAAAAGCATGATACATTCAAATAATATCAAAAAAGGCAGTGAATAAGGCAAAACATCGAGGACATGAATAACACAGGATTAAAAATCAATTAAAAGCAAGTATTAAGAAATTGCTCTTGAACTTTAAAGCCATCTATCTACTGCCTGTCTTAGGTATAATGGGAGTTTATTCCAAGCCGTAGAGACAAAACCGTTTTTTAAAGGTCAACCACACCTACAGTATGCAACTCCTGAGTTGCACTGGTGTGGTTGACCTTAAAAACGGTTTTGTCCCAACCCTTTGGTGTGGTTTGGGCTTAAGACAAGACATAGGTTGTGCAGGTGCTACATGGTTCAATTTCTAGTCATGTTTTGACCAAATTGACATTTCCACTCTCCATCTAAGACTGCGGATATCCAAATCAGAATGCTTGTTATATTCCAAAAGTTACGCAGGCACTTATGCTATGAGGCCAACTTTCTGACTTAGGCAGAAATTATTTTGAATGTAACAAGCATTCGGATGAAGGGAAACACCATAAGTCAATAAACCAAGTCCCTAAATAAGACAAAAACATTCATAGTATAAAACTACAAAATAAATACAATAGACCAAAAATACAATAATACAAAATAGAAAGAAAAAAAAATGTATTACCATCTCCAATGCACGGTCCACGACTTTTGAGCCATTGCCGGCCTTCTTGGTCTTTGCTGCCCACTGGTCAGCGGTTTTGCGGAACAGAACCAGGTTCCTGGTGTGGCGCTCTTTAAAGCCCAACAGCTGCCCACACTGTGTAAGTGAGAGAGAGAGCAAGGATGAGAGCACTATAAGAGGTACAATTAAGATACAAGGGTTCTCTTAAAACGTAGTCAAATTCTATTTCAAATGCAGTATATGCTAAAGGCATACTGTACTGTATATATTACCTACCTTTTTGCATGTTTGAATGCCACATGGCATCTTTGCCTTGCATTGGTGGCAGGTCCTGGTGTTAGAGGGCATTTCTACAATTATTATTTTAAGGGAAAGGGGGGAAACAATTACTTAAAGCAGCACTAATTAAACATTGTAATGAATATAATGTACATTTCTCCAATCTGTATAGTAGACTACGTTATAATATAATAACCTACTCTTTTTGTGCTTGAGCTTCACTGTGGGGGAGAAAGAGAGAGAGAGAATTAACATACATAACTACACTATATTATACTGTAATCCTAAATAACTATGTAATGTAATTGTCGTCTTTATTCTATCTTATTTATTTATACAAAAAAAAGATGTATTTTGGCTCCTACAATTTTGATGAGATTTGAATTACAATGACCAAATGACTCAATTTGACATAAGGTAATATTAATACACCACATGCATAGAAATAGTAATCTAGATTCATAGTAAACCAAGAACCACTACCTACATACCTATCTCTATCTAACCTAGTGGTTCCAAAAGTGGGGTCCGTGGACCCCCAGGGGTACCTGAGGGAGTTCCAGGGGGTCCCCAGCTAAATTATAGTTTGGAACCAAATGGACCATTATGGGTCTGTAACTCAGAGTCTACACAAATGGAACCAAATGGACCCGTTCCATTTGTACACTCTCAGAGTTAAAATAACATTGATTTTACAATATAAATTGGTGGTCCCAGAGATATAAATGCCATTAAATGGGGGGTCCGTAGACTAATGCATGTCAAACTGGGGGTCCTTGAAATTAAACTGTAAAAACTTCTCTTATGGGGGTCCCTGGCATGTCTTTTCAAATGGGGTATTGCATTGTGGTAAGGGTTTGAGCAACACATGAGGTGATCCTCTTAGCATACCATGTAATGAACTGTATTTTCATTAGCCCCATATGTGCCCTCTCCCTACGCTCATTCTGTAGCTCCGAGCTACAGAATGAGCGTAGGGAGAGGGCACATATGGGGCTATATTTTCATTTGCTTTTTCTGCAAACTGCAGAAAAAAGTACTCATTCAATACATATAGCTGCTGAATAGCCACCGCGGGGCTACAGCGTCATCTAGCATGCTAAAAAATACAAAGATAAATTGCAAATCTGAGACATGGTCCCTAACGTAAACAACATCAACATCAACAACAATGGAGCGTTCACACGGGCAGATAAAACGATGCACCGTTGTGAGTTGATTTGGTTAGCTACATGCATCGTTCCGTCTATCAACGTGATTTCGCTGGCTTCCATTGACAACGAATGGTAGACCGCATCGTTTAATCTGCCTGTGTGAACGGGCAGATCATTAGATTAATAAAAAAGCAATCCATAATAAAAACTCACCTTAAACATACACCTGAAAAGCTGCTCCTTGTTCTCCGGAAGTCGCATGTGGATTGTGGAGCGACTCCCCCCCCCCCCCCGTCCCGGAAGTTCCATGTGGAGCGAGCCAAGAAATAACAACAATAATAATAATAATAATAATAATAATAATAATAATAATATAGAAGCAGTAAATATGTAGGCCTACAGATTGTTGGGCTTTCTATTAATGTATCATTAATATAATAATAATAATAATAATAATAATAATAATAATAATAATATAGAAGCAGTAAATATGTAGGCCTACAGATTGTTGGGCTTTCTATTAATGTATCATTAATATAATAATAATAATAATAATAATAATAATAATAATAATAATAATAATATAGAAGCAGTAAATATGTAGGCCTACAGATTGTTGGGCTTTCTATTAATGTATCATTAATATAATAATAATAATAATAATAATAATAATAATAATAATAATAATAATAATAATAATAATAATAATATAGAAGCAGTAAATATGTAGGCCTACAGATTGTTGGGCTTTCTATTAATGTATCATTAATATAATAATAATAATAATAATAATAATAATAATAATAATAATAATATAGAAGCAGTAAATATGTAGGCCTACAGATTGTTGGGCTTTCTATTAATGTATCATTAATATAATAATAATAATAATAATAATAATAATAATAATAATAATAATAATAATAATAATAATAATATAGAAGCAGTAAATATGTAGGCCTACAGATTGTTGGGCTTTCTATTAATGTATCATTAATATAATAATAATAATAATAATAATAATAATAATAATAATAATAATAATAATATAGAAGCAGTAAATATGTAGGCCTACAGATTGTTGGGCTTTCTATTAATGTATCATTAATATAATAATAATAATAATAATAATAATAATAATAATAATAATAATAATAATAATAATAATATAGAAGCAGTAAATATGTAGGCCTACAGATTGTTGGGCTTTCTATTAATGTATCATTAATATAATAATAATAATAATAATAATAATAATAATAATAATAATAATAATAATAATATAGAAGCAGTAAATATGTAGGCCTACAGATTGTTGGGCTTTCTATTAATGTATCATTAATATAATAATAATAATAATAATAATAATAATAATAATAATAATAATAATAATATAGAAGCAGTAAATATGTAGGCCTACAGATTGTTGGGCTTTCTATTAATGTATCATTAATATAATAATAATAATAATAATAATAATAATAATAATAATAATAATAATAATAATAATAATAATAATAATAATAATATAGAAGCAGTAAATATGTAGGCCTACAGATTGTTGGGCTTTCTATTAATGTATCATTAATATAATAATAATAATAATAATAATAATAATATAGAAGTATTATTATTATTCTAAGTAGCACAATGGCTGAACTATTATAGCATTTAGCTTCCAGAGTGATTTACACATACATCAAATACATAGAAATAGTCGTCAAACATCATCAGTAGTGATATATATTTTATTGAGTGTTGTTAATATTGCAAACCTATCGATTTTTTTTATTTTCGTGACGTGACGTCACTGACGAGCAACGTATAGAAGTGAACGGGGAGGAAATCTAGTACATATCCACGGATTGTCCTCGTGACGTCACCGACGAGAAACGTATAGAAGTGAACGGGGAGGAAATAAAGTACATATCCACGGAATGTCGGGGAATCTAGTGTCATATGCACGCATTTGCTGTGTGCCAATCCGTGCTATTTCACCGTATTTGGGGGAGACCGGGTTGCTCACAACCCAATCTAGGCACTCCAGCGTTTCGTCAGAGACTGAAATCACTCCAAGTCTGATGTTTGTCCGGTTGGGGCTAGCTGTCACACTTTTCATATTGATGTTGTCCATGAGAAGGTCTTTCTTCACCCTTGATCTGGACCCTTTATCAGCTGACGCAGTCAGTGCCAGCACTGGTGTACCTGAAAAGACCAAAGAATGCACTGATGTTAGACTCCATTGACACATCATTTTTTAGACACAACTAAGTACTGTGTAAACCAATTAGAATGAACGAATGGTTTAAATTAATTAACTACATATATGCAAAGAAATAAATTGTATTCATATTATTTTCATATTCTATCATGTCTTAACCTGGGTCGGGAACCCCTTTTGGTGTTTTAAGCATTATTTTATACTTTAGCTATTGAAACAATAGCAGAGCTACAAGCTCATAGCGCAGCACCGCGCTACGAGCTTGTAGGTCTGCTATTTATGAGAAAATGTGGCGCAAATCTTTGAATATATATTCATTCACCGCAAACGTTTTTAACTCAAATCTTTGCTTCCGGGGGGTCACTGGAACAACATATTTTCAGATGGGGGTCGGCATTCAATTACATATAATTTTTGGGATCCATGACATGAAATATTGAGCATAGGTATTTCAGAAAACTGTCCAGATTTAGAAGACTTTTTTTCTTTGACAATAGGTCTAAATGGGTTAATGTCACACAAACATTCTAGGATTAAATTAGCCATTCTTTAAGCTCAGAGTGCATTGCCATGAGCTGTGAGTGTATTTCTGCTATTTACAGTACATGCAACTCCCAGAATAGGAAAACTAGGGTTCAAGTGGTTAAGGAAATATTAAATGTAGTTAAATGTACTGACCCGGCTTGGTGAGCGATCTCAAATCTTTCAACTTGGAAAAACTCTCTCTGAAGGCTGGTTTCGCTCCTTTTCCCACTCCCCTAGGAAAGATACCAGAACAATAGAATGCTTACATTTAGATGTTTCTTGCAAGAATACAAACAAAAAGCTCAGATGATATGATAGTGTATTAGCTTGTGTTAGGGGCTAAACAGTACCAAAAAAGGTGAATGTATTTATGGCTTATGTGCTTAATTCTCTCAACAAAAAAAAACAACAACAATTCACCATGAATGTGTAAATTAGCATATGTGTAAGTAAACAGGACAACACAGGAGTATCTGTAACTTTGTTTTCATACAATATCTCGTAAACAATGTTAACACTGCAGTACAAATGTCGTTGTAGCTTTGTTTATAATGGTATGTATGGCATTATAGCCTTGGAAGTTGGGACCAGGCCTATCACTATCCAATAATGTACTTTGATGATAAAAGTCTGCTTTTACTAGTCATTTCAAAGAAATGATGAGTGAAAACAATCGAAATTGTGTTTCGATTGTGGCCAAGGCAACTTGAAAGTTTACTGTTGGTTAGGAATAGCCAGACTGGGACAATGGGGGACGATAGGTCTAATCATTGTAACTGGTTTTGCCAAATGAATGTGCGACCATTTAGAATACAAAGAAGCCAGACCGAATCAGCCGTTGGCAAATAATACTATAATACTAGTATCACCGGGAATCAA
Source organism: Electrona antarctica (assembly GCF_951216825.1). Lineage (NCBI taxonomy): Eukaryota > Metazoa > Chordata > Actinopteri > Myctophiformes > Myctophidae > Electrona > Electrona antarctica. The sequence continues at coordinate 135,786 of NW_027637470.1, read as the reverse complement.
AAGGATGAACATTGCTTTGTTACATCTCAGCTGCTGCTGGCAGGCAGCTGAGATGGAGGAGTCCGTTAGCTTAGACATGCTAACTAAGCATCCACTCGAAGCTAATGCTGCTTCTAGTTCAACACAATACACATACCGTAGGCATGAGAACATTTAGCAGCAAACACTTACCATTTGTACATAAGATGAACCTCATCAATGGCAATTCCCATTAAATTGTCGTTGAACAGATCCGACTTTAACAGGTCTCGCCACTTCTTATCCAACAACCATTGCTCCGGGCTGCCAAATATAAGTTGTCCGCGTCCACTAAGGATCTCAGCATCGTCGTGGACTCCGAGTTGAAAGGCAGTTAGTCCGAGTTTTGTAGCTTCTCTGACCTGTTCCTTCATTAAAGCTACTAACGGAGATACTACAACTACCACTGGGTTTTCACTCAGTCCCAACTTCTTTCCGACGAGCGGAGCCAGTTGATAAATTAAGCTTTTTCCGAATCCTGTCCCGAGTACGGCAAACACGTCTTGTTTTTCAACAAAAGCCTTAAGGGCAATTGTTTGTTCTTCTTTTAGAGAAGATATATTTTCCAGTCCGTCTACTACAGAGGATATGGCAGTGTCCATGGCGGCATCCATCTTTGTTTTGATTCTCAGTGTCTCAAGCATTGAACGTCACTGTACCAAAGCCCGCCCATATTGCATACCGTGTCCCGATTGGTCCGACCTGTTCTCGATTGTAGGAAAGAGCCGTGCTACTGAGCCTCGCCAGACCGAAATCCGCTGGTAGGCAACTTTTTTTTGCCAACGGCTGATTCGGTCTGGTTTATTAACCAGGCTAGTCCAGACCATCCAGGGGTCATAATATGTCCATACAGACAAATGTGTCCGTGGCAACGTTTCGGTCAAAGAAACGTTGCCTAAATAAAGTTTGTATTGCAAGTGCAGACGGTGTGCAGGTCTTTGTGCACTTTATGTGCATTTTTCTGAATACATTGAGCCCTGCCTATGTACCTGTCTCATACCATATGTGTGCGCATAAGACTTTGTTGCCTAATGTGTTCATGGCAAAAAAAGGAATTTTGTCATTATTCAATGATTAGAATGCATTGATTCAGAATCAAGCATTCAACTAAGCAAGTCAGTTGTTGATATGTTGTTGACATGTTGATAAGATGTCTCTGCTGTCGGAAACAAATTGGTAACTAATCCACACCCGGGGGGGAATCAAACATAGAAAAAGCAGTCCAACAAAAGTGTTCCAGCGTGGCTGAATAGCACTTTAGGTATCCAAGCCTGTAGATGGATGCTATTGCTTGTTAGTCCCGGGCATTTGCTGCTTACAGTTCGTCATCGGACGTGTCAGAGTCAATGTCATATTCTTCTTCATCATCAGCAGGACTATCTTCCAAAAAGCTGACGCTCTCTGCTCCAGATAAACCCTTCAGGTAACATTCCCTTGAGTGGGTCATCACTTCTTTGATCTTCCACAGCTTTCTCTGAATGATGCTCTGCAGACCGTTCAACCCGTCTTCACTCAGGCCCAACGGGGGTGACTCTTAGAACACAAGAAAAAGTCTGTTAGTAACTTTAACCCATTTAGACCTGAGGACATGTTTCTATGTCAGTGGTGCTCAGCCCTTTTCATGTCAAGGACCCCATAATTATCTGTATTTGGACGCCCCTCTAAAAATACGTTGTTCCCCCCCAGAAGCAAAGAATGTTCACTGTGACAGAATATATATTCAAAGATTTGCGCCACATTTTCAGGATTTTTCAAAAATTGCAGATCTACAAGCTCATAGTGCCGCGCTATGATCTGCTATTTTTCAATAGCTAAAGTATAACATAATGCTTACAACACTAGAAGGGGTTCCCGCCCAGAATGGGTTAACAACAGTCGTCAGAGTTGTGTATCATGTCTATGAATTATTATATTGCAATACATACCTTCCGTTGCCTCAGATGAAATAATGCAAGATAGCTCCTTTAGGCCATCAGCACGAGTTGAAAGAGACTTCCAGTGTTGATTCATCTCTTTCACGAGGATCTTCTTCTCCTCCTCATGTCTCCTTACAGCCATTACGGTGTCGAATGCCTTTCTCTTCGTCTTGAGATCGACAGAGTCTGGAATGCATTTTTGACACAGATTCACAGGGAGAATGAGTAGGATTGCCAATTGCCATTTGTAAACACATGATTCATGTGTTGGCCACTCCTCAGTTCAACAAGCAAGCATATGATCTATTATTGTGTCGTTATGCATCTGATTTGTTGGTAGTCAACAGACTAGTGTACATACCAGTGAGTTGTAGGTGCCATGGCCATGCTTTCTCAACAGACAGAATGGTTTCCATGGACAGGGCTTCGTTGCATGGAACCATGCTGTTATATTGCTCCACAGCAGAAGACAAGACCTCTTTCTCCGACCTAATCTTGCGGCGGATCCTGGCACGCCCCTTGTTCCCAGAATTATCGGCATAAAGGCGCTGGGTCCTCCTCCTGAGACTCACCACTAGCATCTCAATTGTGCTTTCCAAGCCACTGGGCCCGTATGCAGCTGGTGCTGCAAAGACGAAATAGGTGGGTTGCACTTTAAGTGAACAATTATTCACAATTTCATGCAAGATTGCAGTAGAGGATGAGTACAAGGCACAATGTGAGTGGAAGTTAACATTACATTCTCTACTGATGTCACCTGGCAAAAGCATTTAATGAGAACAGCCTTATACCTTCAGCCCACTCCTTTACATCCTGGACCCACTCTTCCAACTGGCTCTCTGCCACTGCAAATTCGACCTTCATCGACTCAAGGTTCTGTAAGTGGCTTTGAAGAGCCTTGCTGGTCTACAATGACAAAGAATCATAGCCAATAAAACAAATGTTGTCTCTAACATGTCGGGATATTCAACATCTAAAAGAACGTTATTGATGTCATTACCTTCTGATACCGGCGAGCCAGTGCGGTGGCTAAATTGTCACACTTTTTCCGATTCCAGTTCATAGCCATGAGGGTTAACATGTCGTTGCGTCCTGCCAAAAGAAATTGATATCAACATTATCAAAAAATATAAAGAAATTAGTTTTGCTAAAAATCGGCCTCATGACGCTATACCAGGCCATTGTGTAATAATTGGGGCAGAGGTGTGTCGTTGGCATCCAGGGAGTGTGTGTGCACAGTTTGGCATCGGCTGAGCCAACAGTGCCGGAGATTCGCTGTACACGGATGGATGGACACACACACACACGGATGGACACAGACAAACAGCCAAACATACTCTCCCCATGCCTTCGGCTGGTGGAGACAATAAATGTTAACATCCTAAGTACACTTAAGTAATGTTTTTTCTTTACAGGTAGTGCTGTCTGTGGTCACCTCACCTGCTTTTGACATGTGTTTTGTGGTCACTGCAATCCTAGAGAGGAAGGCATTGCATTGCTCTACCTCCTCCCCTAGTGTCTGACCCGCGCCATCCTGGTATTGCCCACTCCATTTCACCTGGGTAAATATACAATAAATACAATGCTCAGATGATGGCGACAAGCCGCGACATTCACGTACTAGTGTTCTGATAGTCATTCAATCCAATGGCAATGTTTCCTTACCTCACATTTGAAATCATGGGCTTTGGCATGAAACACGGAAAGAAATGGCTTCATGTTCAAAAGATGCTTCAGCTCTGGACATTGATCTGAAACTTTTTTGAGGTAGGGCCAATATCTGCATGTCACATCCATACAAAAAAAAATGATTTGGCTGCTGGCCATCTTTTGCTGCAGGTACATGGGGTAGGCATATATTTCTCCCCTGTACATATTTAGGGCACAGAGTAACACTCCATGCCGACACACCGCGAGTTCCAGTCCCTCTTCATCTATACAGCTGGTAGATTTTCTGGAGGTCTCTCTGGCTGCTGTCCACTCCCCTCCACAAACACCTTTTCCGGAGTTCTACATTATGGAATATGAAAGATGAAAACCTTCGTATGTACTCGTGCACATATAATTATTGTATGCAATCCAATCATGCTTACATGCTTTGTCTTCTGGTGTATGTATTCCACAAATCTGTGCACGTCTTCATCCTTGGCTATGAAGTTGCCTTCAAAGATAGCCGGTTCCTCAGATCTGAAGAAAACAAAAACGGCACACGAACAGCTTACTATATCTTACAGTATGAGGACACTTGGTGCATATTAGACTTGTTTTTTTATTTAGATAAATGGTGTTACAATATACTAATTTAGAAGTACCTGGCTGCATTCTTGAAACGGTAATGTTTGCGATTTCCGTCCACTGATAATGCAACCATGTCCGGTGTGCATGCTGGACACTTGAAAGGCTCTTCCTTGCAGAGGTTTTCCAGCTCAAACTGCACCGCTTCCCACTCAAAAAAGGATTTCTGAAAGGCATCTCTTAGGATCGTCCCAGTCTATTTAAAAATAAAGAAATCGACAGCTAATAATGTGCAACCATTATATTAGCAGCCAATTCAACCCAGATGACAAACAGATGTTCTGTAGGCTACAGAAGTTCAATACTCACACGACCAAAGTGGACAGTGCGCTGATCAAGCATTCTAAAAAAGGCCTGGCAGGACAACCCTGGTGATGCCATCTTCATCTGTTCGAATGAATGGAAAACATCCGTCTCATAAACGGTGGCGAACTGAAGCGTAGCAGGCCAGTAGTTCCGGTTAATTAACGCATCTATTCCAGCAGTCCAAGTGGCGTTGCATGCATCACAACTCAGGTCGGGCATGTGGAGATCATATCGTCCTAGGGAGCAACACACACACACACACACACACACACACACACACACACACACACACACACACACACACACACACACACACACACACACACACACACACACACACACACACACACACACACACACACACACACACACACACACACACACACACACACATCAACAGGGTTAGGGTGGTACAGTGTGGGTGTGGCATATATTTTATATACGTACTGAAGACAAACTTGAGTTTTAAGAAGGATTTTATTAAAGACTTTCAGTTCCTTACCATTTATTGTGATGAGAGAAACCCCTTTCCCTGGCTTCAGCCTCAATGCCTCTTTTGGACAACTACAAATTAAATCAGGTATCTGCACAGGTACAAAACGCTCTGAAAAAAATCATACATCATAAATTCAATAGGAAATACATCATGATCGCTTGAACGACCACAAGAGACAGAATCTGTTCTTGAGAAATGTCAAATAGATTGCTGAAAAAGTATTCCAATATATTCTCAGGAAGCTGATTGACATGGGGCATGCAAATGCATTTAAAATGAAAACAACAAAGTATTGTTTAAGTGATCAAACTAACAAGCTTAACGTGTCAGTTAAATATGTTACGGTGTACTCACAAACAAGAACTTACCACAATGGCAGGTAGCCTTATCCACAATGCAAGTGGTTGGAGACAACGGCTGGTAGAAACCGGCAGTCATGGCATCTCTGTTGTGGAGCACATATCTGGAGTGTGTGATGACGTCACATTCAGCACAGAGGTAGGGGCGTGGTTGGCAGTCATGACAGCGAACAGCAGCTGGATTCATGGCACACTGTTGGCAGATGTGTGGGGCTACATTTTCTTTTGCTGCTGCACTGTTGACTAGCCTGGGTCTCTCTGCTCTCCATCTCTCTGCAAAGAGACGCTTCCGTGTACTCCAGTCGGAAGAAGCCTGGAGAGGCGCTGATGCGGTTGGTGCTTCCTGAACATCCCCCAGTGAGAGCTGGAGCTCTTGTATGAAACTCTGTTAAAATATTACGGCATATTGAAAATCAAAAATCACTTTCTGTTTTACATGATATACAAAGTATAATGCATGGAATGGCTGGGAAGAGTGTAGTTGAGAAGAATTTGAAATACAAACATGTAATTAACATTTGAACTCGATGACAGATTGTTACAAACTTACAATAAAATATAAATGTGATAATGAAATACACACCAACATTATCTGGAGAAACTGCCACCTCATAGTTAGTGTCAGGAACAGAGGGAGGAACAGTCTTTTGACGGGATACATCCTTCCTACTTGGACCAGCTGCTAACAGAAGAAATAACAAAAGAAACACTCATTCACATTCATAAGACTAAAATCAATGTCCTATTTGTTTAAAGGCTAGTAGTGGCAGGCAACCTTATTATCCAGCCTGAGATGACTAGTATACATTTCAGTGGACAACAGTTCAATTGCCTATGAAATTAATGAATAATGGTTGCACATTATTAGCTGTCGATTTCTTTATTTTTAAATAGACTGGGACGATCCTAAGAGATGCCTTTCAGAAATCCATTTTCTTTCCCTCCTTTATTTACCCAGGGTATAGCTGAGCATGCTCATTTTCAGCAACGCCCTGCACACATAGAAACACACACAGACACACATTAAAACCTGGGAGCTGACCAGTACAACAACATCAGTCTTATACCGTTGGCCACTAAGCAGCTCCACTGGAGCAGTTGGGGGTTCAGTCAGAGTGACTTGCTCAAGGGCACTTCAGCGGTGTTGGGTGAGTGATGACCAATCACTTCCTGACCCAGATTTTTCCTGCCCGTCCGGGGAATCGAACGGGCACCATTGTTTTGATGAAAGTTAGTCCATCACCATGCTCATATCTCCTACCCTCCATGGCCAACACTCAAATTCGTCCATTGTTTTCTCTCTACTGGCTATATGCCTTTCTGGTCCTTTTCTGTTCCTATTCTATTTATGAGTGGTGCAGCCACTCTGAGCACGGAAATAGCGTTTTTTCACCACCAAGTGTCACTGTTTATACGCAGCCACCCATTCCCCCCCCACACACACACACACTCACAAAACCACAACGGTCCTGGCCATGACGAGTGTGTTTCTGTGTGTGTGTGCGAGCTGAGCAACTATTATCAAATACACTATAGCCAGCCCAACATAACAACTTCTAGACCAATGACATTGCCCGGAGCGGTGGTGAGTAAACACAGAGAGAAGGGCTGGGGAGAGAGGTGGTTTCTCTTCACCGCCGTGCAGTGACGTCACGTCATGTTGTAGTTTTGGGTGATAGCAGTGGTCACCTCATCACCGAAAACTCAACTATGATTAGGCCTTAACCCAAGGGGGAGCTGGGGTTTGAACCGGTAAACTTCAGCTCAGCAGTTGCTTTACTGCCTGAAACAGTGCCGTCCCAGCTCACAATGACGACAACTTTGATTATCTTGTTTTGTATACTGCTTTAGTACTGTATGTACTAGTATAAGTCTTAATTTATCTCTTTCAATTACCCAACACTAGTGACTACTTGTTTTGTACTCCTTGATTTGAGTGGCAAAATAAGCAAGATCTCTCAAATATATTTAATGCAACAACAATACTGACCCTGATTTGACGGTGTCCTGCTTGAACTGGGCCTCACAGGGATGATGTTTCCATCGCAATCTCTGTTTGCCCACTTCACCGCTGGCTGAGGTGTCTTTCTCTTTGACTTCTTAGATGCTGGTGGTGCCTCCCCTTGTGACTCCAGTGGAAACAAGTCATCAAGAGTGTTTAATACATTCCTTCTAGCTGATCAACAAACTCATCCAGGTCCGCGAACGGATCTTCGGAGTCACTCATGGTGATGAGTAAAAAGTACAAAACACAGACAACAGATGTAGATGACAAACAAAGGTATAGACAGACACACAAATAGAAAGGGCGAGAGAGACAGACAGATACAGCGTGACAGGAGAGGGAGAGACAGACAATAAACGTGGCTCTTAAAAGTGCCTTTGGTTTGTTTGAAAGAGGTTGTGGTAGGTTTGGGAGGTTGGCAGGAATGAGGTTGGTATAGGAATGATCTGCAAGAGAAAACAAAACAGAGAATGCAACACTCTACATTGTACATTACTGCCCAAAAGTAGACCTACAAGCCCACAACAAATCGCATTGCTATGCATTGCATTTTAGATCAGCTATTTTCAAATAAAAATAACACAATTCTCAAATGCTTTATTTGCAAGGACCCCTTAACTATGAGGATCTTTGCTTTTTCAGAAAATGAAAAATATACAAATAAAACTTTTTCATGTCAAGGACTAATTATCCTGTGGACCCCCATTTGAAAAGATATGCCAGGGACCCCCATAAGAGAAGATTTGTATTTGTACAGCTCTAGCAATGATTCTCAACGCCATTTTAATTTCAAGGACCCCCAGTTTGACATGCATTAGACAGACAGACAGACAGACACACACAGCAGAGAGAGACAGACAGACAGACAGACAGAGAGACAGACAGACACAGCAGAGACAGACAGACAGACACACACCAGAGAGAGACAGACAGACAGAGACAGACAGACAGACACACACACAGCAGAGACAGACAGACAGACATACAGACATACAGACACAGCAGAGACAGACAGACAGACAGACAGACAGACAGACAGACAGACAGACACAGCAGAGACAGACAGACAGACAGACACACACACACACACACACACACACACACACACACAGCAGACAGACAGACAGACAGACAGACAGACAGACAGACAGACAGACACACACACACAGCAGAGACAGACAGACAGACAGACAGAACTCCATCAAGGACCCCTGGGGGTCCCCAGACCCCACTTTGGGATCCATTGCTTTAGGGACCCCCACAGCTTAGCTTACTCCAGTTCCCATGGTTGTTAGCTAAAGTTGAGCTAAATGCTAAAGCTAAATGCTAAAGACAAAGAAAAGCAGTATTAAAACGTTTACAGACCTGCCAACATTCTAACCTACACATCCCGACATGTTAATAACGCCATGGCGGTTGTGTCATGTTGTGGGGCAGATTAAACATGTATTTATCTATAGATGTATGCTAGAAAAGAATCATAGCTCTTACCTGAAGCACGTCACTAGTGTTATCGTACTGTAGGTAGACAGACAGGTAGTGACGTCAATAGGACTATTTCTATAGTCCTATAAAATACCTATAAATATACAATAACAAAAGTGATTGACCAACTCCGATCAGATTTGACATAACAAATTAAACGTACATTATATATAGTAAATTAATTAATTATTAACAGCCATAAAACAAACAAATCTGAGTCTATTTAAAGAGCGGATACGGAAACGGTTTGTTTACGTTCAGATCCGGATGCAGGAAGCTGGAGCATAATAGAGTGCCTGTAGACGTTGCATGGAAGTGGACGGACGTCCAGTGACGTCATGACGCAATCCAAAATGGAGTCACGCAATAATAATAATACAAATAATAATAATATATTTCCGTTGGAAACCTTCATAAATGACTCATTAAAGTGCCGGAATAGTAGACAAGCACACGGTTAGATAGATAGACAGATAGACAGAAAGGCAGGCAGACAGAAGTAATCTGACATGACGTCATGTAGTCGGAAATGTTAATCAAAACTCTCGGTCTCAAACAATACTAATTGAAAAATATTCAATATTATCATAATATTCCCAGGATTGTTAGGGTGGCGAGTGACGTGCGTTATGTTGCATTAAATCCACGTGTTTTAACCGTTTTTATCCCCGTTCGGTTTAATATTGACAAGACAAAGGAAAAACAGCGCCCCCTTGAGAAAAGTCAGTATTTGACTTTTAAAAAGTCAAAAGGAAAAACAGCGCCCCCTTGAGAAAAGTCAGTATTTGACTTTTAAAAAGTCAAACGGTGACTTTTCCCGGGGTCTGTCAAAAAGTCGAGGTTTGACTTTTACATGTGATACAGTGTTGCAGCGGGACTAAGCAGCAATGACAGGGGGATGGTTCTTCATTGTCCGGGTGGGTAAAAAGATGAATGAAAGTATGCTATAAAAAAGTGATTAGAACGTATGGATACGTGGTTCGCACCGGACGTTTGATTAATTGATAACGTATTGATACGCGATTAGCGTTCGCTGTGTTAATTATCAATCATTTAGTGCCTGCATGGCCCAGCGGTCCAGGTGCAAGCCTTGTTCTGGGACAACCGATCTACCCTGTACACTACTCCTCAGTGGTAATTCAACCATTTGGTTTCAAATTATAATTTAGCTTAATTAGGCCTATAGTTTACTGTGGGGGTCCATTTGTTTCTTAATTATGAATCATTTAGCAAGGCTTGATGTTTTTATTACCGGCATTTTGTTACAAAACAAGGAGTCAAGGACAAGATGTATGTATACCAAATCAAGGTAACATTTAATAGAAACCTTCATGAGTTTGAAAACAGTAGGCATACAGCCTCAGTGGCAGTGCAAATACTGTGTGGGTAAAGTAGACTAGTCAATACACACAGGCCTAACTAACCTTAATGTAATTACATCCTCTTGTAAACAATCATTAAATGATAGAATTACCTTAAGAGTTTTGACAACAAAACCAACTCAGTCTCTCTGTTTAGCAAAATAAGAAATAAACAATGCAAACTACCCTTGTTTGACAGTGCAGCAGTGCACTGTTAAACCCGCCAGATGGGGCAGCAGAGAGTACACATGGTTCCAGGAGGGGGGAACCATGTGTACTCTCTGCTGCCCCATCTGGCGGAGTCAGGTTAGTGCACTGTGGCAGTGCAATACAAATACAAATTATCCTTGCCCATAATAACACAACATTATCTTCATTCTGTCAAGCCTTCTGCCACTTACCGGTTAGCCTTGGAAACCGGTAGGCTCTAAAATCGTTGCCTTAGTAAAGGCTGCCTGGACTAAATAGAATAAACAAAAAATATACTGTAGTTACAGGGTCAACTTAAATAGGCCTAATAAAAACACAAAGGCCACTCAATAATAAAAACAAAACAAGCTAGACCTGCTTAGGCTAGTTCTTTCGCCAGAAAAACAAGCATAATTGCCATTTTTTGCTTGAGCAGAGAACGCGATGGGTTAACAATATTCCCTGCCGTGCTGAACACACGTTCGGATGCCACACTCGTAGCGCACGCACCCTAAACATCAGTGGGTGGTGGAGGGCTCTACTGATCCAGACTTGCAAGGCGCACGGGTCATTGCCAGCTCCTCGGGCAAACTGCGTCCGGAAAACTGAGATGTCGGAGAGGAAGAGTGGAAAATATAAGTGTCAGCAGGTCTGAGGTCATCTACCCTCTCCCCCGCTGCTAATCCCCTCCTGGAACCATGTAATTTCTGTCTCCAGTGTCACAGAAACAGTCTAAACTGCAGAATCCTGCCAGATCGTTTTCATCTACATCCATCCTGTAGCCTTCAGTATCCTTGTTGTGGCACTGTCTGCAGTACACAATCTTGTACGGGATCCTGTATGTCTTGGTGTACTTCTTGAAACCCTTTCCAGGTCACCACACCTGATGAGAAAAAAAAACAGAATGGCTCTGTCTGAATGACTGTCTACAATGTTCAGGTTATTTTTTGAGCGGTGGCACACCGTCTCCATTACGTGACTGTGTATTTCTGTCCGTATGTATGAGCACTACCCATTGGCATTAAGTGAGCCAGTGTGTAGGTCTGTATGTATGTACTGTGAGCATAGCCCATTCACCCCTGCTGATTGGGGTTGACCCTTCTGTTTAGAGACTACGGCCTATTAACCCTGCTGTTGACTGCGCACACACACACACACACACACACACACACACACACACACACACACACACACACACACACACACACACACACACACACACACACACACACACACACACACACACACACACACACACACACACACACGATGTGAGGCATTTTGTTCCAAAAACAAAAATGGGTTTTTCCACCTGCTGGTGGCGCTATTAACCGGCAATGTGAAAAGGATGGGAATTATTCCTCGGCTTTCACGTAAATGGCACCCTGTATTCATGATTTGAGGCATTTTGTTCAAACCAGGCCAATCCTCCAAACTTTGGAAGCCAGATCTGGCTTGATGACATGACTTTAGAGATACTGTGTACCGATTTGTGGGATTTTGACAGAATCTGAAGGAGCAATTTCTCTCTTTTTTTAGGCTAAACAAGTCAGCCTTCTGATGGCGCTATAAAAGGCAGATGTGGAAAAACTGCAGGACAAAGATTTGTCCTAGGCCTCTAGGGGGTTCAAAATTCAAAATCTCCAAGAATCATATTCTGTACCCGGGAAAAACAAAAACAAAAGGCCGGCTGTCACAAAACACAAAGCCTTTAACCACGAACTGGAGAGGCTGGACTGGTCCGATGAGCTAAGGGGCTATAGTTGATATAGTTGAACAAACATGGCTTGGCTTCAAAACCAAATTTGATATCACAAATCTATGATTCTACCCATACTCTGACCACCGATCCTGGCAAAATTAATTCCGAATTCTCTTCTTTCTATTCTAACCTTTATAAATCGGAGCCTCCCTCAGATGTATGTCCAAAATAATTTGGACATACCAACTGTAAATGTAGCCACAGCTGAACGTCTAGATACCCCGCTGTCCTTAGATGAGGTTAGTTCATGCATTTCCACAATGCAGAGCAATAAAGCTCCTGGCCCCGATGGCTTCTCTGCCTGTTTTTATAAAATAATTGCTGCACAACTTGCTCCTCTACTTTTAGAGGTTTTCAATCACTCCTTAGACCAAGGTGTTCTACCACCAACCTTAAATGAGGCTCTAATCTCACTCATCTTAAAAAAAGACAAAGACCCCAGACTATGCAGCAGCTACAGACCTATTAGTCTGCTTAATAATGATGTCAAACTCCTGGCAAAGATATTGGCAAGCAGGCTTGATGCATGTCTCCCCAATATAATCTCTCAGGACCAAACAGGCTTTGTCACAGGTCGCCAACTATCATCCAGCGTTCGCAGGCTCCTGAATGTCGTTCTGTCGCCTTCTACCTCCCAAGAACCAGAGATGATAATCTCGTTAGACGCAGAAAAAGCGTTTGATCGTGTTGAGTGGCAATACTTATTCAGGATTTTGCAGAAATGTGGCTTTGGTACAAAATGTATCTCTTGGATTCAGCTTCTTTACTCGGCTCCATTGGCCAGCGTTAAATCGAACTCTGATGTCTCTCCATCTTTTCCCCTCACACGTGGTACACGCCAAGGCTGCCCCTTGTCACCCCTATTGCTCGCATTAGCTATAGAGCCCTTATCCATTGCTCTAAAAGGCTCTACACTGTTTTCAGGCATAAGGAGAGGAGGAATTGAGCATAAAGTGGCACTATATGCAGACGACCTACTCTTATTTGTCCAAAACCCCGTTAATTGTGCCGATACCATTGTTAATCTATTGAACAACTTTGGAGCCTTCTCAGGTTACAAGCTGAACATTGCTAAAAGTGTATGCTTCCCTGTTAACCACATAGCCAAATCAATCCCCCATGGCGCGCTACCCTTGAACCTTTCGTTAAATAACTTTAAATACCTGGGTATAACTGTATGTCACTCACTTAGCTCGCTACACAAGGAGAATTACACAACATTAATTGAAAAGGTTAAATTAGATCTTCAAAGGTGGAATAAGCTTCCTCTCTCACTGGTGGGCCGCATTGAAACAATTAAAATGAACATACTGCCACGCCTCCTTTTTCTTTTTCAAACCCTCCCTCTTTTTTTGCCCAAATCTTTTTTTAATTCACTTGATAAAATCTTATCATCCTTTATGTGGGCCAATAAGTACCCTAGAATCACCAAAGTCAAGACCCAAACAAGATGGAGGACTTGCCTCACCCAACATGATATTCTATTATTGGGCATCAAATATTTTAATGCAAGTCAAAGCTTGCTTCAACAGTGATCTCCAAGCTCAGCTGGGGAAGAAAACAGCATAACAAAGCTAAAAAAAAACATTGTAACTGCCATGACCAAATCTGCAAAAAGAAACTCAATGATAAAGCTGAGGAAAACAAAAACAAACTACTTGGAAGCTTAACAAACAACTAGGCTGCAGTCAGAAACTGAAAGCCAGGTTTACAAACATCAACATCAAATCGAACAACACTCATCACTGACAAGCTTGATGTGGACAATTACTTAAACATCTTCTTTACTGCTCTCCGACTGTGGGCATTGTGGTGTAGAGAGCACATCAAAGCCTTCTACAAAAACCTAGGTGTATGCAAAGACGATTTAAAACTGGTAATTTCTCAGAGACTCAGTCGTCTCTATTGCTCCAATCATCACCCACATAATAAACCATCTCCATCAGCAGGGACAGGTCCCTCAAGATTTTAAACATGCGAAAGTAACCCCCCTACAAAAGCAAGATGGCAAAATGAGTCCCCGGCAACAAATACAAAAATATGTACGAATTCCAATCTGTCTTCACAACATCCCATTCCACTAACACATGCCTCCTCTATTTGAGCGACCACATCAAACAGGAGGTGGATGCTGGCAAATACTGTGGCATGTTCAAACTGGACCTCCAAAAGGATATTGACACTGTAAACTTCATAAATTTGAACATTGAAACAAACAAAAAGCACCCAGAAAAACTCTGGGAGGCTCTAAAGACTAATCCAATTAAGCTGCAGCAACAAACTGCAAACTAAATGTACGTAAGTACATGTATGTAAGTGGCTCGCTTATCACCGACAAACTGGTGGTGGCTAACTGTTTTAACAGTTTCTTTACCGCCATTTCCACACAGTTGGTGCGCAAACTTCCCCTGCATTCAGGTCTTTACGGTTTTTATCACGTCCAAGCTCACTATGAGAAATTGGAGCTCATAAAGATGCATTCTCATTTAAACCTGTGAAAACTTATGCTGTACTGAAAAAACTCATCGCCCTTCAGCCAAACAAAGCCACTGGCCATGACAAAGTCCCCACCAGATTCCTCAGAGATGCAGCAACCTCTATTGGTCCAATAGTAGCCCACATTACAAATGTATCTACTGTATCAGTCAGTGTCACGTACCACAGGATTTCAATGTGGCGCTAGTAATCCCTCTGTACAAAAAAGGAAACAAACTGGAACATGGCAACTACCGCCCCGTTTCCATGCTTTATTCCACCTCAAAGGTTATAGAGAGATTAAGTCAGAAACAAATCAGCAGCTACCTAGACGAGCGTAAACTGCTGTTTGAATTCCAATCTGGCTTCACTCCACTGATGCCTACTGTATTTGAATGACTATTTGAAACGTGAGGTAGACTCGGGCAAATACTGTGGCATGGTCATGCTGGACCTCCAAAAGGCGTTCAACAATGTAAATCATTAAATTCTAGTTCTTTGCGCTCTAGGGTCATGTTGACTTAGCTGTTAGCGCGGCAGAAATAATGCCTCGTCTCTCCTAATCCAGGGTGCTCTCCGTGGTTTTGATCTGATGGATATACTAGCTCTTCATTTCTGCTCCTCATCCGGGGGGGGGGGGGGGTTCAGAGTAAAAGTGGCCATTTCTTTCGGGCACTCCAGAGCTCCTATTTTGAAGGAATCCCGGGAATGATTGTCCTCCCCCCTCCCAAGGAAGCATTATAGGGCCGTTACTGTTCCTTCTTTACATTAACGACATGAATGCTGTAACTGCAAAGTGTTACTTTTTGCTGACAATTCAGCAATCCTGATCTCGGGAGAGGACAACATGCAGGTTGATGAGGCTCTCAGTTTGGAACTCACCAAAATCCAAACTTGGCTTACCAATAACAAACTCTCACTACATCTCTGGAAAACAGAATCCATTATTTTTGTGTCCAAACATGCTGAAGTAAATGTAAATGATTTCAAGGTCAGAGTTGACAACATAGTAATCTCCAGCAAAGAAGAGATTACATATGTTGGCTGTATTCTTGACAACAAACTGACAGGTGAATGTATGGCAACAAGGGTAATGAAAAAGGTAAACCAAAGAACAAGATTTCTGGGCAGAATTTCCTCGTTTGTCAACAAAAGTGCTCTCAAGACTAGCCGGAGCCCTAATTATTGCGCTTGCACCTCTTGATTCACTTCTCAAACATCTCTATGTCACTAAAGACCAAGCTACAAACTAATTCGACTACTTCTCGGCCTGGGGCCCTTGACCCATCTTTTTGCAACCCATGTTGATAGCCTAGGGTGGCTCTGGGTAGAAAACTTGCAACTTGCAATGGGCTTGGTCTACTCTACAAGATTCGCTACACCACTAAGATACCCATGCATCTGTCAAAATACTTCCTTAATGTCAACGAAGTCCACGATCACAACACGAGAGGACGTTTAACAACGTGGAACGCTCTACCAACACAAATGTGAATCCCTAGCCTCCTTCAAAACCGCTGTCTTTCTATACTTTCTGTACACATATTTCTTTTTGAGGGGCGCCAGCGCCTCCTATACACAGGTTTAATGTTGACCTGCTCTTTGCATTTAACAACATGCAGACTTGTAATAGTTCCTTCTCTTTTAGGAAAATAACACCAATAGAGGTCCGTGATGTAATTATTGATTTAAAGGAGAGCAGTGGTCCTGGGTTAGATAACATTGAAACTGAATTTCTCAAATTAGCACCCCACATTCTCATGTACCCCCTCTGTGATCTCATCAATATGTCACTAACCACCTGTCAGTTACCTGCTGTCTGGAAGTGTTCCTGTATCACTTCCTTGCACAAAGGGGGTGATGCACTGGAACCCAAAAAAATATCGACCTATCTCAATTATTTGTTCAACTGTAATAATCTTTGAAAAGCTAATCCATAACAAACTGTCATATTACCTCAACGAAAATAATATCTTATCACCCTATGAATCTGGATTCAGATCTAATCACTCCACAACCACTGCTTTACTAAAACTTACAAATGATATTACATCAGCATCCGCCAACAAATTAATTACTGGAGCAATTTTCATTGACCTTTCGAAGGCTTTTGATTTGGTTGACCATTACCTCCTCTTGGATAAATTATATTCTGTTGGTCTATCTTGCAATGCTCTTTTATGGTTAAATTCATATCTGCATAATCGAAAACAACGTGTCGTCAAGGATGTAAATCTGATTTGTCAGTTCAGGAACGAGGCGTGCCTCAAGGCTCTTCCCTCGGACCACTTTTATTTACTATATTTATCAATGACCTCCCTTCAATATGTTCCAAATGCAATGTTCAACTCTATGCTGATGATACAGTTCTATACACCTCCAAATCTACTTTACCAGAGATTGAATCAGCCTTACAGATTACAGATCAGATTTTACCACTTTACAACACTGGCTAGCAGCCAATAAACTGCAACTCAACTAAATCCTTCACAATGATCTTTGGCACACATCAAAATATTATATCAAAATTATTAAATCATTCATTTCTATAACCAGCTTGGATGGTACTCCTCTGCAAATATGGGCATGTGGCTGGATACCGAACTTTTGTTTAAATGTCACATTGATCACATTGTAAGAAAAGTTAACTTCAGTATTGGTGTTCTCTATCGCTCTAGAAACTGTTTTACATTCTGTGTTAGGAAAAGACTAGTCCTACAGCTTATTTTACCGATACTCGATTATGCCAATGTTGTGTATCTAACCGCATCTAAAACCAATCTGAATACTCTCAATATTGTTTATAACAACAACAGATGCAGATTCATCTTAGGGCCGATTCATACAATTTTCGCCAGCACCGAAGAGCCGACTTTAGGACGGTATCCGCCCCCCCGAACCTCAAATTATGTCACATTGTATGCTCTACAGAGCCGAACCGACTTTTATTCGGCTCTAAAATAGGAGTATGAATCGGCCCTTAGGTTGTCCTTTTACAACTCACCATTATATTATGTATGAAAATCTTCAGTTGCCCTCTCTTACTATAAGAAGACAGTGTCACTTAATTTAGTTTATTTTTAAATGTATACACTTCAATTATCCTCAATATCTCAAACAGTTTCTAGAACTACCCCACTACCAATTACCAACTGAGGCATTCCACTCAACCTTGTTTTTTTGTTCCCACAGTCTCCAATGCATTAGGTAAGAACGCATTTATGTTTAAAGCCGCCGATCTGACTGGAACAACTTGCCAACCAATATTCGAACCATTGCATCTTTCAACATGTTCAAAAGGGTGCGGTCTTCTTACCTTACGACCTCTTGCACATGCCCATGAGGCCATGATGACTATTGCTCTTCAATTTATTTATTCAATTTATTTATTATATGATATACTTCGCTTAGCCTACTTATAGCTACTCTCAGTGAATATATAAACAGTGAACTAAACTGAGTGTACTTGTGTGTATATGTGTGTATGCATGTATATGTGCATGGATGTGTATACTGTATGTGTATGTGTACATATGTGTATATATATCTGTTTATATGTGTATATGTGTATGTGTGTGTATATATATATATACATATATTATTTTTTTATTATTACTTGCGCAAGCAGAGCGTGCAAGTAATGTTATCAGTCAGTTGCTACGATGCGCGTGTTCGGGGCCAGCACATGTTATGACGTCATATGCTGGCACCAAGCTGACCGTGCAGGTATGTTTTCCGTCATGCTACGAAGCATGTCCCATGACGTGATGAAGATATGTACCAATGTCCCTTAGAATGCACGTGATATGATGTCATACGGACATACGGAAGCTGAACGTGCAGGTATGCTTTCCGTGAACCGTGATGAAGATTATGTACCAACGCCAGGGTATAATTGATGATATGTTTCAGTGTCAGGGACATACGCATCAAACTAACCGAGTAACCACATTATACCACCAACCACTCAGAAACTACATATACATACATATAGACATATGAGCATATGATGTGATGAATATATGTACCAATGCCAGGGTATAATTGATGGTGACGTAACGATGACGTTGCGTCAGGAGAAAATAGACCTTTAGCCTTGATCGTCGGTTTTAGAGGCAACAAGCTTTATAGACAACAAGACAAGACTTGGAGTCTTGGAGAGAAGAACTTGAGGGTAAGAAGCCGGGATAGACAAGGCTCGACGGATAGACGAAGCTCAGGAAGACCTGAGAAATTGTATTGCGTCAGGACAAAATAGACCTTTAGCCTTGATCGTCGGTTTTAGAGGCAACAAGCTTAGAAGACGATATGGAGAAACCAACAGACTTAAAAGACCCTTCTTTTTATATAGACAATAGAAATGAGTTAGATACAAATATGTTATATAGTTATTTTGGGAGGATAATTGAGTTCAAATTGAAAGATTCCTCGGAAGGTATATGTATAAATTGTGATAATTCGGTAGTTCGATTGCAGAATAAAGACTACTTTTGTTATTTATGCGATTCCAAATCTGAGAATTTAAATCGGGATTGAAAATAATCTTTAAAATATAAACATCTAGATTAATTAAAATCAGAAAACACACACACACACACACACACACACACACACACACACACACACACACACACACACACACACACACACACACACACACACACACACACACACACACACACACACACACACACACACACACGATGTGAGGCATTTTGTTCCAAAAACAAAAATGGGTTTTGCAAGTCCACCTGCTGGTGGCGCTATTAACCGGCAATGTGAAAAGGATGGGAATTATTCCTCGGCTTTCACGTAAATGGCACCCTGTATTCATGATTTGAGGCATTTTGTTCAAACCAGGCCAATCCTCCAAACTTTGGAAGCCAGATCTGGCTTGATGACATGACTTTAGAGATACTGTGTACCGATTTGCGGGATTTTGACAGAATCTGAAGGAGCAATTTCTCTATTTTTTTAATTCTTTTTTTTGGCTAAACAAAAGTCAGCCTTCTGATGGCGCTATAAAAGGCAGATGTGGAAAAACTGCAGGTCAAAGATTTGTCCTGGGCCTCTAGGGGGTTAAAAATTCAAAATCTCCAAGAATCATATTCTGTACCCGGGAAAAACAAAAAAACAAAAGGCCGGCTGTCACAAAACACAAAGCCTTTAACCACGAACTGGAGAGGCTGGACTGGTCCGATGAGCTAAGAGGCTATAGTTGATATAGTTGAACAAACATGGCTTGGCTTTAAAACCAAATTTACATAGATCAGTACTAAACAACATGGCTCCCTTGAGAACCATCAGGGTTACAACCCGCTCTGAGCCATCGATGCATTCGGACATACTGACTGCAATGAAAGCCAGTGACAACAAATGCTCTGAATTTCTTAAATGCAAGTCAAAGCTTGCTTCAACAGTGATCTCCAAGCTCAGCTGGGGAAGAAAACAGCATAACAAAGCTAAAAAAAAAACATTGTAACTGCCATGACCAAATCTGCAAAAAGAAACTCAATGATAAAGCTGAGGAAAACAAAAACAAACCACTTGGAAGCTTAACAAACAACTAGGCTGCAGTCAGAAACTGAAAACCAGGTTTACAAACATCAACATCAAATCGAACAACACTCATCACTGACAAGCTTGATGTGGACAATTACTTAAACATCTTCTTTACAAACATAGCAACAACTCTGGTTAACAAACTGCTCTCCGACTGTGGGCATTGTGGTGTAGAGAGCACATCAAAGCCTTCTACAAAAACCTAGGTGTATGCAAAGACGATTTAAAACTGGTAATTTCTCAGAGACTCAGCCTGCTCCAATCATCACCCACATAATAAACCATCTCCATCAACAGGGACAGGTCCCTCAAGATTTTAAACTTGCGAAAGTAACCCCCCTACACAAGGAAGATGGCAAAATGAGTCCCCGGCAACAAATACAAAAAAATGTACGAATTCCAATCTGTCTTCACAACATCCCATTCCACTAACACATGCCTCCTCTATTTGAGCGACCAGATCAAACACGAGGTGGATGCTGGCAAATACTGTGGCATGTTCAAACTGGACCTCCAAAAGGATATTGACACTGTAAACTTCATAAATTTGAACATTGAAACAAACAAAAAGCACCCAGAAAAACTCTGGGAGGCTCTAAAGACTAATCCAATTAAGCTGCAGCAACAAACTGCAAACTAAATGTACGTAAGTACATGTATGTAAGTGGCTCGCTTATCACCGACAAACTGGTGGTGGCTAACTGTTTTAACAGTTTCTTTACCGCCATTTCCACACAGTTGGTGCGCAAACTTCCCCTGCATTCAGGTCTTTACGGTTTTGATCACATCCAAGCTCACTATGAGAAATTGGAGCTCATAAAGATGCATTCTCATTTAAACCTGTGAAAACTTATGCTGTACTGAAAAAACTCATCGCCCTTCAGCCAAACAAAGCCACTGGCCATGACAAAGTCCCCACCAGATTCCTCAGAGATGCAGCAACCTCTATTGGTCCAATAGTAGCCCACATTACAAATGTATCTACTGTATCAGTCAGTGTCACGTACCACAGGATTTCAATGTGGCGCTAGTAATCCCTCTGTACAAAAAAGGAAACAAACTGGAACATGGCAACTACCGCCCCGTTTCCATGCTTTATTCCACCTCAAAGGTTATAGAGAGATTAATTCAGAAACAAATCAGCAGCTACCTAGACGAGCGTAAACTGCTGTTTGAATTCCAATCTGGCTTCACTCCACTGATGCCTACTGTATTTGAACGACTATTTGAAACGTGAGGTAGACTCGGGCAAATACTGTGGCATGGTCATGCTGGACCTCCAAAAGGCGTTCAACAATGTAAATCATTAAATTCTACTGGACAAGCTGAAGGCAATCGGTTGGAACACATTCCATCCGTAGGACGTCTGGAAACGTCCTAGGGATTCCAATCGAGGGATGCATTGGACGTGTGTACACGTCCTAGCGCATCCTCAATGATACCAGGCGAGAGAAGAATATTCTGAATTTTTTTATTTTTCAGTCCGACTCTCGCCCACCGTCCTTCGCACTCTAGGGTCATGTTGACTTAGCTGTTAGCGCGGCAGAAATAATGCCTCGTCTCTCCTAATCCAGGGTGCTCTCCGTGGTTTTGATCTGATGGATATACTAGCTCTTCATTTCTGCTCCTCATCCGGGGGGGGGGGGGGGGGGGGGGGGGGGGGGGGGTAAAAGTGGCCATTTCTTTCGGGCACTCCAGAGCTCCTATTTTGAAGGAATCCCGGGAATGATTGTCCTCCCCCCTCCCAAGGAAGCATTATAGGGCCGTTACTGTTCCTTCTTTACATTAACGACATGAATGCTGTAACTGCAAAGTGTTACTTTTTGCTGACAATTCAGCAATCCTGATCTCGGGAGAGGACAACATGCAGGTTGATGAGGCTCTCAGTTTGGAACTCACCAAAATCCAAACTTGGCTTACCAATAACAAACTCTCACTACATCTCTGGAAAACAGAATCCATTATTTTTGTGTCCAAACATGCTGAAGTAAATGTAAATGATTTCAAGGTCAGAGTTGACAACATAGTAATCTCCAGCAAAGAAGAGATTACATATGTTGGCTGTATTCTTGACAACAAACTGACAGGTGAATGTATGGCAACAAGGGTAATGAAAAAGGTAAACCAAAGAACAAGATTTCTGGGCAGAATGTCCTCGTTTGTCAACAAAGGTGCTCTCAAGACTAGCCGGAGCCCTAATTATTGCGCTTGCACCTCTTGGTTCTCAAACATCTCTATGTCACTAAAGACCAAGCTACAAACTAATTCGACTACTTCTCGGCCTGGGGCCCTTGACCCATCTTTTTGCAACCCATGTTGATAGCCTAGGGTGGCTCTGGGTAGAAAACTTGCAACTTGCAATGGGCTTGGTCTACTCTACAAGATTCGCTACACCACTAAGATACCCATGCATCTGTCAAAATACTTCCTTAATGTCAACGAAGTCCACGATCACAACACGAGAGGACGTTTAACAACGTGGAACGCTCTACCAACACAAATGTGAATCCCTAGCCTCCTTCAAAACCGCTGTCTTTCTATACTTTCTGTACACATATTTATTTTTGAGGGGCGCCAGCGCCTCCTATACACAGGTTTAATGTTGACCTGCTCTTTGCATTTAACAACATGCAGACTTGTAATAGTTCCTTCTCTTTTAGGAAAATAACACCAATAGAGGTCCGTGATGTAATTATTGATTTAAAGGAGAGCAGTGGTCCTGGGTTAGATAACATTGAAACCGAATTTCTCAAATTAGCACCCCACATTCTCATGTACCCCCTCTGTGATCTCATCAATATGTCACTAACCACCTGTCAGTTACCTGCTGTCTGGAAGTGTTCCTGTATCACTTCCTTGCACAAAGGGGGTGATGCACTGGAACCCAAAAAAATATCGACCTATCTCAATTATTTGTTCAACTGTAATAATCTTTGAAAAGCTAATCCATAACAAACTGTCATATTACCTCAACGAAAATAATATCTTATCACCCTATGAATCTGGATTCAGATCTAATCACTCCACAACCACTGCTTTACTAAAACTTACAAATGATATTACATCAGCATCCGCCAACAAAATAATTACTGGAGCAATTTTCATTGACCTTTCGAAGGCTTTTGATTTGGTTGACCATTACCTCCTCTTGGATAAATTATATTCTGTTGGTCTATCTTGCAATGCTCTTTTATGGTTAAATTCATATCTGCATAATCGAAAACAACGTGTCGTCAAGGATGTAAATCTGATTTGTCAGTTCAGGAACGAGGCGTGCCTCAAGGCTCTTCCCTCGGACCACTTTTATTTACTATATTTATCAATGACCTCCCTTCAATATGTTCCAAATGCAATGTTCAACTCTATGCTGATGATACAGTTCTATACACCTCCAAATCTACTTTACCAGAGATTGAATCAGCCTTACAGATTACAGATCAGATTTTACCACTTTACAACACTGGCTAGCAGCCAATAAACTGCAACTCAACTAAATCCTTCACAATGATCTTTGGCACACATCAAAATATTATATCAAAATTATTAAATCATTCATTTCTATAACCAGCTTGGATGGTACTCCTCTGCAAATATGGGCATGTGGCTGGATACCGAACTTTTGTTTAAATGTCACATTGATCACATTGTAAGAAAAGTTAACTTCAGTATTGGTGTTCTCTATCGCTCTAGAAACTGTTTTACATTCTGTGTTAGGAAAAGACTAGTCCTACAGCTTATTTTACCGATACTCGATTATGCCAATGTTGTGTATCTAACCGCATCTAAAACCAATCTGAATACTCTCAATATTGTTTATAACAACAACAGATGCAGATTCATCTTAGGGCCGATTCATACAATTTTCGCCAGCACCGAAGAGCCGACTTTAGGACGGTATCCGCCCCCCCCGAACCTCAAATTATGTCACATTGTATGCTCTACAGAGCCGAACCGACTTTTATTCGGCTCTAAAATAGGAGTATGAATCGGCCCTTAGGTTGTCCTTTTACAACTCACCATTATATTATGTATGAAAATCTTCAGTTGCCCTCTCTTACTATAAGAAGACAGTGTCACTTAATTTAGTTTATTTTTAAATGTATACACTTCAATTATCCTCAATATCTCAAACAGTTTCTAGAACTACCCCACTACCAATTACCAACTGAGGCATTCCACTCAACCTTGTTTTTTTGTTCCCACAGTCTCCAATGCATTAGGTAAGAACGCATTTATGTTTAAAGCCGCCGATCTGACTGGAACAACTTGCCAACCAATATTCGAACCATTGCATCTTTCAACATGTTCAAAAGGGTGCGGTCTTCTTACCTTACGACCTCTTGCACATGCCCATGAGGCCATGATGACTATTGCTCTTCAATTTATTTATTCAATTTATTTATTATATGATATACTTCGCTTAGCCTACTTATAGCTACTCTCAATGAATATATAAACAGTGAACTAAACTGAGTGTACTTGTGTGTATATGTGTGTATGCATGTATATGTGCATGGATGTGTATACTGTATGTGTATGTGTACATATGTGTATATATATCTGTTTATATGTGTATGTGTGTGTATATATATATATACATATTAACCGAGTAACCACATTATACCACCAACCACTCAGAAACTACATATACATACATATAGACATATGAGCATATGATGTGATGAATATATGTACCAATGCCAGGGTATAATTGATGGTGACGTAACGATGACGTTGCGTCAGGAGAAAATAGACCTTTAGCCTTGATCGTCGGTTTTAGAGGCAACAAGCTTTATAGACAACAAGACAAGACTTGGAGTCTTGGAGAGAAGAACTTGAGGGTAAGAAGCCGGGATAGACAAGGCTCGACGGATAGACGAAGCTCAGGAAGACCTTAGAAATTGTATTGCGTCAGGACAAAATAGACCTTTAGCCTTGATCGTCGGTTTTAGAGGCAACAAGCTTAGAAGACGATATGGAGAAACCAACAGACTTAAAAGACCCTTCTTTTTATATAGACAATAGAAATGAGTTAGATACAAATATGTTATATAGTTATTTTGGGAGGATAATTGAGTTCAAATTGAAAGATTCCTCGGAAGGTATATGTATAAATTGTGATAATTCGGTAGTTCGATTGCAGAATAAAGACTACTTTTGTTATTTATGCGATTCCAAATCTGAGAATTTAAATCGGGATTGAAAATAATCTTTAAAATATAAACATCTAGATTAATTAAAATCAGAAAACACACACACACACACACACACACACACACACACACACACACACACACACACACACACACACACACACACACACACACACACACACACACACACACACACACACACACACACGATGTGAGGCATTTTGTTCCAAAAACAAAAATGGGTTTTGCAAGTCCACCTGCTGGTGGCGCTATTAACCGGCAATGTGAAAAGGATGGGAATTATTCCTCGGCTTTCACGTAAATGGCACCCTGTATTCATGATTTGAGGCATTTTGTTCAAACCAGGCCAATCCTCCAAACTTTGGAAGCCAGATCTGGCTTGATGACATGACTTTAGAGATACTGTGTACCGATTTGCGGGATTTTGACAGAATCTGAAGGAGCAATTTCTCTATTTTTTTAATTCTTTTTTTTGGCTAAACAAAAGTCAGCCTTCTGATGGCGCTATAAAAGGCAGATGTGGAAAAACTGCAGGTCAAAGATTTGTCCTGGGCCTCTAGGGGGTTAAAAATTCAAAATCTCCAAGAATCATATTCTGTACCCGGGAAAAACAAAAAAACAAAAGGCCGGCTGTCACAAAACACAAAGCCTTTAACCACGAACTGGAGAGGCTGGACTGGTCCGATGAGCTAAGAGGCTATAGTTGATATAGTTGAACAAACATGGCTTGGCTTCAAAACCAAATTTACATAGATCAGTACTAAACAACATGGCTCCCTTGAGAACCATCAGGGTTACAACCCGCTCTGAGCCATCGATGCATTCGGACATACTGACTGCAATGAAAGCCAGTGACAACAAATGCTCTGAATTTCTTAAATGCAAGTCAAAGCTTGCTTCAACAGTGATCTCCAAGCTCAGCTGGGGAAGAAAACAGCATAACAAAGCTAAAAAAAAAAACATTGTAACTGCCATGACCAAATCTGCAAAAAGAAACTCAATGATAAAGCTGAGGAAAACAAAAACAAACCACTTGGAAGCTTAACAAACAACTAGGCTGCAGTCAGAAACTGAAAACCAGGTTTACAAACATCAACATCAAATCGAACAACACTCATCACTGACAAGCTTGATGTGGACAATTACTTAAACATCTTCTTTACAAACATAGCAACAACTCTGGTTAACAAACTGCTCTCCGACTGTGGGCATTGTGGTGTAGAGAGCACATCAAAGCCTTCTACAAAAACCTAGGTGTATGCAAAGACGATTTAAAACTGGTAATTTCTCAGAGACTCAGCCGTCTCCATTGCTCCAATCATCACCCACATAATAAACCATCTCCATCAACAGGGACAGGTCCCTCAAGATTTTAAACTTGCGAAAGTAACCCCCCTACACAAGGAAGATGGCAAAATGAGTCCCCGGCAACAAATACAAAAAAATGTACGAATTCCAATCTGTCTTCACAACATCCCATTCCACTAACACATGCCTCCTCTATTTGAGCGACCAGATCAAACACGAGGTGGATGCTGGCAAATACTGTGGCATGTTCAAACTGGACCTCCAAAAGGATATTGACACTGTAAACTTCATAAATTTGAACATTGAAACAAACAAAAAGCACCCAGAAAAACTCTGGGAGGCTCTAAAGACTAATCCAATTAAGCTGCAGCAACAAACTGCAAACTAAATGTACGTAAGTACATGTATGTAAGTGGCTCGCTTATCACCGACAAACTGGTGGTGGCTAACTGTTTTAACAGTTTCTTTACCGCCATTTCCACACAGTTGGTGCGCAAACTTCCCCTGCATTCAGGTCTTTACGGTTTTGATCACATCCAAGCTCACTATGAGAAATTGGAGCTCATAAAGATGCATTCTCATTTAAACCTGTGAAAACTTATGCTGTACTGAAAAAACTCATCGCCCTTCATCCAAACAAAGCCACTGGCCATGACAAAGTCCCCACCAGATTCCTCAGAGATGCAGCAACCTCTATTGGTCCAATAGTAGCCCACATTACAAATGTATCTACTGTATCAGTCAGTGTCACGTACCACAGGATTTCAATGTGGCGCTAGTAATCCCTCTGTACAAAAAAGGAAACAAACTGGAACATGGCAACTACCGCCCCGTTTCCATGCTTTATTCCACCTCAAAGGTTATAGAGAGATTAATTCAGAAACAAATCAGCAGCTACCTAGACGAGCGTAAACTGCTGTTTGAATTCCAATCTGGCTTCACTCCACTGATGCCTACTGTATTTGAACGACTATTTGAAACGTGAGGTAGACTCGGGCAAATACTGTGGCATGGTCATGCTGGACCTCCAAAAGGCGTTCAACAATGTAAATCATTAAATTCTACTGGACAAGCTGAAGGCAATCGGTTGGAACACATTCCATCCGTAGGACGTCTGGAAACGTCCTAGGGATTCCAATCGAGGGATGCATTGGACGTGTGTACACGTCCTAGCGCATCCTCAATGATACCAGGCGAGAGAAGAATATTCTGAATTTTTTTATTTTTCAGTCCGACTCTCGCCCACCGTCCTTCGCGCTCTAGGGTCATGTTGACTTAGCTGTTAGCGCGGCAGAAATAATGCCTCGTCTCTCCTAATCCAGGGTGCTCTCCGTGGTTTTGATCTGATGGATATACTAGCTCTTCATTTCTGCTCCTCATCCGGGGGGGGGGGGGGGGGGGTTGTTCAGAGTAAAAGTGGCCATTTCTTTCGGGCACTCCAGAGCTCCTATTTTGAAGGAATCCCGGGAATGATTGTCCTCCCCCCTCCCAAGGAAGCATTATAGGGCCGTTACTGTTCCTTCTTTACATTAACGACATGAATGCTGTAACTGCAAAGTGTTACTTTTTGCTGACAATTCAGCAATCCTGATCTCGGGAGAGGACAACATGCAGGTTGATGAGGCTCTCAGTTTGGAACTCACCAAAATCCAAACTTGGCTTACCAATAACAAACTCTCACTACATCTCTGGAAAACAGAATCCATTATTTTTGTGTCCAAACATGCTGAAGTAAATGTAAATGATTTCAAGGTCAGAGTTGACAACATAGTAATCTCCAGCAAAGAAGAGATTACATATGTTGGCTGTATTCTTGACAACAAACTGACAGGTGAATGTATGGCAACAAGGGTAATGAAAAAGGTAAACCAAAGAACAAGATTTCTGGGCAGAATGTCCTCGTTTGTCAACAAAAGTGCTCTCAAGACTAGCCGGAGCCCTAATTATTGCGCTTGCACCTCTTGGTTCTCAAACATCTCTATGTCACTAAAGACCAAGCTACAAACTAATTCGACTACTTCTCGGCCTGGGGCCCTTGACCCATCTTTTTGCAACCCATGTTGATAGCCTAGGGTGGCTCTGGGTAGAAAACTTGCAACTTGCAATGGGCTTGGTCTACTCTACAAGATTCGCTACACCACTAAGATACCCATGCATCTGTCAAAATACTTCCTTAATGTCAACGAAGTCCACGATCACAACACGAGAGGACGTTTAACAACGTGGAACGCTCTACCAACACAAATGTGAATCCCTAGCCTCCTTCAAAACCGCTGTCTTTCTATACTTTCTGTACACATATTTCTTTTTGAGGGGCGCCAGCGCCTCCTATACACAGGTTTAATGTTGACCTGCTCTTTGCATTTAACAACATGCAGACTTGTAATAGTTCCTTCTCTTTTAGGAAAATAACACCAATAGAGGTCCGTGATGTAATTATTGATTTAAAGGAGAGCAGTGGTCCTGGGTTAGATAACATTGAAACCGAATTTCTCAAATTAGCACCCCACATTCTCATGTACCCCCTCTGTGATCTCATCAATATGTCACTAACCACCTGTCAGTTACCTGCTGCCGAAGTGTTCCTGTATCACTTCCTTGCACAAAGGGGGTGATGCACTGGAACCCAAAAAAATATCGACCTATCTCAATTATTTGTTCAACTGTAATAATCTTTGAAAAGCTAATCCATAACAAACTGTCATATTACCTCAACGAAAATAATATCTTATCACCCTATGAATCTGGATTCAGATCTAATCACTCCACAACCACTGCTTTACTAAAACTTACAAATGATATTACATCAGCATCCGCCAACAAAATAATTACTGGAGCAATTTTCATTGACCTTTCGAAGGCTTTTGATTTGGTTGACCATTACCTCCTCTTGGATAAATTATATTCTGTTGGTCTATCTTGCAATGCTCTTTTATGGTTAAATTCATATCTGCATAATCGAAAACAACGTGTCGTCAAGGATGTAAATCTGATTTGTCAGTTCAGGAACGAGGTGTGCCTCAAGGCTCTTCCCTCGGACCACTTTTATTTACTATATTTATCAATGACCTCCCTTCAATATGTTCCAAATGCAATGTTCAACTCTATGCTGATGATACAGTTCTATACACCTCCAAATCTACTTTACCAGAGATTGAATCAGCCTTACAGATTACAGATCAGATTTTACCACTTTACAACACTGGCTAGCAGCCAATAAACTGCAACTCAACTAAATCCTTCACAATGATCTTTGGCACACGTCAAAATATTATATCAAAATTATTAAATCATTCATTTCTATAACCAGCTTGGATGGTACTCCTCTGCAAATATGGGCATGTGGCTGGATACCGAACTTCTGTTTAAATGTCACATTGATCACATTGTAAGAAAAGTTAACTTCAGTATTGGTGTTCTCTATCGCTCTAGAAACTGTTTTACATTCTGTGTTAGGAAAAGACTAGTCCTACAGCTTATTTTACCGATACTCGATTATGCCAATGTTGTGTATCTAACCGCATCTAAAACCAATCTGAATACTCTCAATATTGTTTATAACAAACTGTGCAGATTCATCTTAGGGCCGATTCATACAATTTTCACCAGCACCGAAGAGCCGACTTTAGGACGGTATCCGCCCCCCCGAACCTCAAATTATGTCACATTGTATGCTCTACAGAGCCGAACCGACTTTTATTCGGCTCTAAAATAGGAGTATGAATCGGCCCTTAGGTTGTCCTTTTACAACTCACCATTATATTATGTATGAAAATCTTCAGTTGCCCTCTCTTTTTTTTTTTTTTTTTTTAACAATTTGTTTTTGGCTTTTCTGCCTTTATTGATAGATACAAGTGAAGATTGACAGGAAAGAGGGAGAGAGAGAGAGAAGGGGAGAGACACGCAGCAAAGGTCGTCATGAGCGGGACTCGAACACGCGACACACTGTCAGGCCAGAGCCTATATGTGGCATGCGCCTGGACCACTAGGCCACCGGGCGCCCAGTTGCCCTCTCTTACTATAAGAAGACAGTGTCACTTAATTTAGTTTATTTTTAAATGTATACACTTCAATTATCCTCAATATCTCAAACAGTTTCTAGAACTACCCCACTACCAATTACCAACTGAGGCATTCCACTCAACCTTGTTTTTTTGTTCCCACAGTCTCCAATGCATTAGGTAAGAACGCATTTATGTTTAAAGCCCCCGATCTGACTGGAACAACTTGCCAACCAATATTCGAACCATTGCATCTTTCAACATGTTCAAAAGGGTGCTGTCTTCTTACCTTACGACCTCTTGCACATGCCCATGAGGCCATGATGACTATTGCTCTTCAATTTATTTATTCAATTTATTTATTATATGATATACTTCGCTTAGCCTACTTATAGCTACTCTCAATGAATATATAAACAGTGAACTAAACTGAGTGTACTTGTGTGTATATGTGTGTATGCATGTATATGTGCATGGATGTGTATACTGTATTGATGGATAATTTTGAGTTATGGTAGATCTGTTAGTTTGGTGGATGGAATTGTAAATGTTCCCTTTGGCCCAGACCGTGTTCCATATAGGTCATATTTTGTCATCTTGCCCTTTTATCATCAGTTTACTCATAGCCTACTGCCTGTTTACTCCGGGTTGTTCATCTTATCCTTGATATTATTTTATCATATTTATATTATGGATTTCCTGACGCCACATTCAGATTTAATATCTTGTTGACTCCTTATTCAGTCTCCATAATGTCTGTCCCCAGTCAAAGTTAACTCGCATACTGAGAGGTCTATTTTGATATGAGAACTGCATGTATTTGACCTTGGTGCCTAGTGAGAAAAGTAGATAGGAGTCTTTCTCTCTGTCGAAAGTTTACCGCTAGCAGGGAAAGAATGTTATCTTCAGGTTGCCATAGCAACGCCAGCCTCTGAGCTTTCCCGGTTTATGGCCCTCAATGACGGAACCAAGGAAGCTGTCACGATACCAGTCTCATCATCCATGTGCTGGTCCAATAAGTGCTCGACAACCAGCGCCAGCGTGGCATAGTGCGGAAATTAACTGTCTATTCAGCCAATGAAAGTTTATCAACAACTGACGTGATCTACAGTATTAATGCCTGGCACATGATGTGTCCGGCAGAGAGAACCCTGTGCATTTTGTTGCACAGGGAGAGATTTTGTAATTTGGCTGTATGTGGGTGTCTGTTCTGTCTCTCTGATCTGAAAATGAATCGACATAATCATATTCTGCTCTGACTGGACAATCCTTCTTCCTGGTGGTCTCATCTTTTTATTGGGTACTTAAGGTATTTTTCTAAAAGAGTATTTCCTGCTCAGATTAACATTTGGAGGTTGATCTTTCTCTTAAAAGTAATCCTGTTAAAGCTAATAGTTATCTAAAAGGTTTGGTAACCATTTGTTACCATTGTGGTGCTGAGTATTTATTGGTACTCTTTGATTACTTTCTTACAAGTATTTTTACAGTTATAGCTCTGTGCAGCTCAGTAATTCAGTTATACAGTCCTTTATTTTATTAGTGAAACATTAATTGTCCCTTCTGCATTTTATATGCAACTAATTGGTTTTATCTTAATTATAATTCCAACAAATTGGTCTTCGAGCCTTCCCTTATCTGTTATCTAGATATTTATGTAACATGTATGTGTATGTGTACATATGTGTATATAGTATATATGTGTATGTGTACATATGTCTATATAGTATATATATATCTGTTTATATGTGTATATGTGTATGTGTGTGTGTATATATATATATACATATATTATTACTTGCGCAAGCAGAGCGTGCAAGTAATGTTATCAGTCAGGTGCTACGATGCGCGTGTTCGGGGCCAGCACATGTTATGACGTCATATGCTGGCCCCAAGCTGACCGTGCAGGTATGTTTTCCGTCATGCTACGAAGCATGTCCCATGACGTGATGAAGATATGTACCAATGTCCCTTAGAATGCACGTGATATGACGTCATACGGACATACGGAAGATGACCGTGCAGGTATGCTTTCCGTGAACCGTGATGAAGATGATGTACCAACGCCAGGGTATAATTGATGATATGTTTCAGTGTCAAGTACATACGCATCAAACCACCCAGGTAACCACATTATACCACCAACCACTCAGAAACTACATATACATACATATAGACATATACACATATGGACATATGAGCATATGACGTGATGAATATATGTACCAGTGCCAGGGTATAATTGATGGTGACGTAACGATGACGTGTTCCAGTGTGATCTCGAAAAACTTATAATGAATTACCATCATTATTCTTCAACATATGTTAAAAGTATTTCATAGAGATATATTTAGGTATAGCTGCAAAGAGATCAGTTTGGACATACTGCACTCTACTGACGGTTTTAGAGGCAACAAGCTTTAGAGACAACAAGACAAGACTTGGAGTCTTGGAGAGAAGAACTTGAGGGTAAGAAGCCGGGATAGACGAGGTTTGAGGCTAGACGGATAGACGAAGCTCAGGAAGACCTGAGAAATTGTATTGCGTCAGGAGAAAATAGACCTTTAGCCTTGATCGTCGGTTTTAGAGGCAACAAGCTTTATAGACAACAAGACAAGACTTGGAGCCTTGGAGAGAAGAACTTGAGGGTAAGAAGCCAGGATAAACGAGGCTCGAGGCTATACGGATAGACGAAGCTCAGGAAGACCTGAGAAATTGTATTGCGTCAGGAGAAAACAGACCTTTAGCCTTGATCGTCGGTTTTAGAGGCAACAAGCTTTATAGACAAGACTAGACTTGGAGTCTTGGAGAGAAGAACTTGAGGGTAAGAAGCCGGGATAGACGAGGCTCGAGGCTAGACGGATAGACGAAGCTCAGGAAGACCTGAGAAATTGTATTGCGTCAGGACAAAATAGACCTTTAGCCTTGATCGTCGGCTTTAGAGGCAACAAGCTTAGAAGACGATATGGAGAAACCAACAGACTTAAAAGACCCTTCTTTTTATATAGATAATAGAAATGAGTTAGATACAAATATGTTATATAGTTATTCTGGGAGGATAATTGAGTTCAAATTGAAAGATTCCTCGGAAAGGTATATGTATAAATTGTGATAATTCGGTAGTTTGATTGCAGAATAAAGACTACTTTTGTTATTTGTGATTCCAAATCTGAGAATTTAAATCGGGATTGAAAATAATCTTTAAAATAATCTTTAAAATATAAACATCTAGATTAATTAAAATCAGAAATCATTTTGTTTAAAATCAACATGAAAATAGAGAAAAATAAGACCAAAGAAAATGTAACTATCTTGGAGTCTTGGATAAACAAGATCATAATAAATCATAAACAAGATCATAATATGTAGATGAGAATACCTTATTTTAACTGATACATCTTTTTTTTTCAACTAATACCGCCCAGAGGAGAGGGTGACCTTTTTTTTTAACTGATATATTTATTTTTCTCAACTGATAGCAGTAAGGAGCATGAGACTTGCTGGCCATTACCACCGAGACCAAGATACCACTAACCAACTCAGAAATGACATATACATAGACA
The DNA here is from genome assembly GCF_951216825.1 of Electrona antarctica. Classification (NCBI taxonomy): domain Eukaryota; kingdom Metazoa; phylum Chordata; class Actinopteri; order Myctophiformes; family Myctophidae; genus Electrona; species Electrona antarctica. The sequence continues at coordinate 101,514 of NW_027637470.1, read as the reverse complement.
AGCTGGAAGAGTTCAGAACACTCCGGAACATATTCCCAGTTCTAGTTATTAAAGAAGATATTTCCATTGAAATAATTCAAAATATAAACAACATTACATTAGAAAGAGTAGAACACGTGTGTATATATGTAAAAGAAATATATCTAGATATCGTCATCTTCTATTATGATACTATGAGATTTAAATGATGACCTGTATAATGGAAAAGATGGAAATATAAACACCTTCATGTCCGGATTAGGCTTTAAACAATTAACACAGATTACGGAAGTACATTAGATCATGTATTTTTAAATAAATATGAAGATTTCATTACAAACATTGAAGTTAGAGACCTATTATTCAGACCATGATTTAGTATTGATATCAATGAAGTGTAAGATTACATAAATGTAAAGCAATGTTATTGAGAATTTAAAATAAATAATATTACACTGTATACTTGACAACATATTTGTTTTCGAATAATATTCATTTTTTTTATCTGATATCCATGACCTATTTTTTATTTTTTTGAAACTACAAGTGGATCCTAGACACTTCTAAAAGGATGGAACTATATTTTCTTTAGAGATAGAAGATTTTACCATACTTAAAAATACTAAATCTAATAATTCAATATGTGAGGCTAAGATTTGAAAGTTTGTAGCGGTCTACAGTAGAGGGCAGCACGGGTCCATAAAATTGGACCCGGTCCGAAACGGACCCGGTGATATCAGAACAGAACCGATCCGGATCCGAAAACATTCTAATTGGCCGCACCCGGCCCGGACCCGGACCCGAAAGTTTTGGATCCGGTCCGAAACGGAGCCGATAAAAACAGGATCCGATCCGAAATAAACCTACCCGGTCCGAAAGACCTGTTACACACGTGGTGTGTCCAATCCTATATTATGCTTATTTTCACCGTGACTGTGATTATGAGACTGAACGTCTGAACGTCAGCAATAGCATCACCCCCGCCTCTACAAAGGAGCGCTGAAAATAGCCGATCTACAAGAAGCTCGCAATGCGTCGCATGGTTAAGTACAGTTTGCACAGCACAATGCAGATTCAGAACAGAACTACATTTTCACTGACTTTCGTCTTATTATACTTATGTATGCTTATTTTCACCGTGACTGTGAAACACTGAAGATTTTCCCGTCTTCTGCATGTCGTAAGTAAGCAGTGAGTCACACTTTGACTTGTGCATTTAGCAGCACCAACATTGTTACCGTCTGCGTCGACAATGACAACAAAACTGTCCCAGACATCTGACTTCCCTTTAGGAGATTGCGTGCTGTAATCGTTTGCTTGTAGTTTGCGTTTCACCGGTTTCACCTCTCTCAAGAAGGGGGCCGCCATGATGATGTTCATGTTAGTGTTCGTGTTGTTACTGTGACTGCGCGCACACACTGGGCACGTTCGGAAATAGCGCACTGAGCGCACTGTGCAATGCAAACTAATAGTCGAGTGTGCTCCGGTGGGGTATTTCCGAACGCGCTCTGTGACACACCCACAACCAGTGGATACGTTCCATTTCCAAATCCTCGAGGCGTGTATTTTAGAACATAATCATTACAACGCAGTTGAACGCACGCATAACCATAATATGTCTATTTTCAGTTTTCAGTTGAAAGGTTTAATATATAATAAAGCTCGGGTCCTGCACGGGCATTTCGGGTATTCTGCATTTCAGATGCCCGGAACGAGGCCCGCAGCTTTGAAATGGAACAGACCCGTTCCCCGACGGCATGTCAATATTTTGCACCCGAACCGGCTCGGTTCTCGGTTCGGATCTCAGGTATTCGGGTCCGGGTGGACCCGTGCTGCCCTCTAGTCTACAGCACTTGCTGCGCACTAGTAGGCCATGTGCAACAAAGTAAAGTAGGCACTGGACAGAGTGCAGTTCTAGTTATTATTATTTTCAATTAACTGTATTCTAATGCTGACCAACGGAAATGACAGTGATATCTGACGGAACAAATGATCCATCTCTTTGCTATTGTGCTTGCATATTGTAATACCCTGTTTTTATGTTTTGTGTTTTTGTTTTCTCTTTTTTTGTATTGTATTGTATTAATTGTACAGTTAGGACCCTCTCGAAAACGAGATACTATATCTCAATGGGGTATTCCTAAATAAAGAATTTCAAACAATGTTTGTCTTTAGTTAAAAAGGAAAATGTACGTCATAATGTGCCTCATTACGTCAAATTGTCTCTTTATTGTTAATGGCGTTTAATGTTTGTGTTGGCACTGTTTGTTTTACATCACCTTTATATCACCTAATCAACATGAGTTAAGAGTCCAGTGATTCCCAAACTGTGGTGCGTGCACCCCTTGTGGTGTGCAAGCACCTTCTAGGGGGTGCGCGACATGAAAAGGCTAATGGTGGTGCTATGGTTTTATTTTAAATATATTAACATATTATGCCAATATATGGCAAGTATATGCAGAATATAGCCTATGCTGCATATATATGCCATATTCCTCATTACGTCTCCTAGCTGCAGCGACTAAAGACACAGCTTTGAAATCTCTCCCGAAGAAGCGAAGAGTACCCAGTCCACCTCTGACAGCCCTAAAGTTGCCAAGGAAAGAATAGCACTGAAGAAAGCCTCAGAGACCCATCGGACCAGAGGTTCTCAAGCAGGACTGAAGGCAGCCAAATCTGCTCTTGACGTTGCCTATACCAGAACACTTGAGGATCACATCCAGTTTAAAACAGCTGAACTGGAAAGGGCACACGAGAGAAGCTGAGCACGCAAAGTGCAATAAATGCGATGCTATAGTTCCCTGCAAAGGTTGTTGCAACTTGTACCACGTCCACATTGAGGAAACATCTTAAAATCCATATGCCTACATGAGTCCACAACTCACGAGAATAATCTAGGCACATTTTGTGGCGCGTTTGTGAGCCATGCGGAAAGCCGTGCCCGCTCTCCCCGCAGCTCCACCACAGCCGGCGGGGGACGATCTGATGCAAGGCTGGTCTACAGAGCTTTTCATTAGGCGTATTGTACAACTGTTGTTAATGGTGTTAATTTAGAACGCCAATGACTCGACGTCTTTCTGTCTGATATTTTATGAATCACGTTAACTATAGAGTTACTATTTGTCTGCACTTATTTTTACAACTTATAAGCAACTCAACTGCTTTTGATTTGGCTCTAAATTAATCGTGTGACTGTGGAGAGCCCAGCGTTTAGGTGCATATCTCCATAGATTGATTACTTTATAAACAGGAAGCACAGGAACGTAGCCTACAGTTCAATACAAGGTCTGCTAAAATGATTTTATAATCCAAGAAAGCACTATGGCTTGTTTCCATTAGGGTAAGGGGTCCTTCATATTAAATTAATCTGAACATTAAAGACAACATTTGTCACCACAACAATATCATTATTGCAATGTGTACTGTATATTTAATATACAGTACAAATTGCAATATACAGTACAAATTGCAACAATGATATTGTTGTGGTGGTGAAGTTTAAATAATAGTGCCCCTCATAATTGTAAAGTGCATTTTCAATAATTGAATTAATGATTTTTTGTGTATTATGTACTTGGTTAGGTTAGTTAAAATATAAGCATAATCTATGTCAGAAAAAAATAATATTAGGATCCGTTAAGGGAAACGTTAGGAACCGGAACCGTTAAGTGGGATCCGGGAAGGATCCGGAACCGTTAAAATCCTAACGAATCCCAACCCTAGCCTCATACCGTTGCCCAAGAAAGGCGACCTCCAGCAGCCTGGGAACTACAGGAGGTATAATTAATAATTGTAAATAATTGTAAAAAATAATTGTAGATTTTGGAAGCAATGGCTGACAAGCAATGGCTGATAAGCATATTATGCTTGTAGTCCTGTGACGAACAGTCAAAAAGTGCTTTAGTTTTCGAGATACCCCTACCGGGCTTAGGACCAAACACAACATAGTTTTTCCTCATCTCTAAGGCCTCCCATACATGAAATGGATTCTTGTATAAAAATATTTTACTGCAAAAGTGGTGAAATTGATATTTAAAGTTATACACCCCAAAGTAAAAATACAGCCTGTCCGTCTGGGGATTAAGGCATATAAACTCATGTAGATTCACAATGGAAGCTCTGAGAGGTTTACAACTTGGCATACCTGAAGCCAGGACATCCCTCTACATTCTAGAAAAAGAATAATGTCAATATGTGAATGTAAATATGAGATATAGACATTTGATCACATACCTACAATAGGCGGAAATGTAAATCTATGTAGAGTGTCTTCTTTATTTTGTAGTGACTCTGACATGGATTGTCATAGCAACACATATGAGGGCTTGTATGGAAGGTGTGGTTCTGCTGAATCGAGCAATACCAATTGTGTAACTGTAGCTTGAATACTCGTGGAGTTATGGCACTAAACGTATATGGTTTCCCAAATGGGAGGAAATAAAGCAGTCCTAATGAAATCTACAGTATCAAACAGATTAGTTTTATTTTGACTTCACTTATGCAAGGGTGGTGAAATTATAACAAATTCACTTGAGTAGAAGTCCCTAAAATATATGAAATGTCACAAATGAAAAATTGTGAAAGTATATATGCAGCTTCAACAATAGTAGGCTACAGAGATAAATGCAGCCCTACAATAGAACTACCTAACTATTATTTAGCACACCTGGATGAGGGAAACCAAGCTCAATGCTCAATGTTATCCTCATACCAGCAAGTCATTCATTCATGTAGAGTTGATATAATCATTTAACATGTTTGCTTAAGGTAAAGTTGTATTTAGCTTCACCGCATCTGCATTGTATTGCCTATGGCTTTCTTCATAAAAGGTAAATCATTGCAAATATTTTCGAATATGAAAAGGATATATATTTGGAATAATGGCAAATCAAGTAGCTATCTGACCTAGCTTTAAGTTCCATTTAGTGTAACATACTAACAGAGCATGTACAGTAGCCATTGACAATAGTAGAACCCTGACACTGTAGACCTTAGGGCGAGAAAAGGGCGAGGTCACATGCACGCATCGGCCTGGGTGACAGCAGACTGCTGGGCGAGCGCTGCCGCTTTGGCATGGGGAGTCAGATCAACATATGGAATTAATTCTGTACTGGCCATATATGGAGCGTGTCTTGAGTATACAGGGATTAATGAGGTCAGATCAACATACAATATTGAATGTCAGAACAGGTCAGCTCCATTTATGGAGATCTAAGGGTTTGAGGTTTGAGGTCAGATGTAGAGTTGCTGGCCAATATTGATGACATCAGGGATCTCCATATATGGGCATTCTTATATATGGCCTTAATATTGATGAGGGATCTCTATCCCTGATGATGTCACAAGATGACTATAACTAACTGACTAACTGACTGACAGTGACAGGACATTTATGTTTTCATGTTTCATGTGATGTGTGGTCGCTATTACAACATGGTTAAAAAAACATCCAAATACAAATAGAAAAAGGAAAGTGACACGGTCAATAATGTCAAAACCTCCGCAGTAGAAGACCTTCAACACTGAATGTTGCTCAACAGAGAAATGATGCTGATGTTCATAAAACCCTGGCTCCATATACCAACACTAAGCTCTCGTAACCTGATCGTATGAAGATAAATATCATACAATATATAACCTCTGACTGGGAGTTATAATGACATACTGAAGACTGAGCTCTGAGGAAGATGTGATGATGGTCTAAATACAGGAAAATCCTGGAAACTGAAGGAAAATCTCATACATTACAATTTGAATTGTAGATTGAGCTGAAAGGTCTGATGTGGTATGCTCTGAAAGTGTGCCCATGGGATATGCACTGATAGAAGCTGCACGTCCAAGAAAAGAACCACACCCGTGTGAACTGAGTGGTGTAAGGTCTTATATAGACTGATCAGCTGTGGTCTGACGTAATGTCTGACGTAATGAAATCACACCCGTGTGAACTGGGTGACCATAGCAACCATGCTCATTTTTTGGTACGAACAGACAGACAGACAGACACGTAAACTAACAAAGCCAGTTGTAGGAGTGGTTTACACCACTCAAAAACAGAGCTGTAGAGCTTCAGATATATTGATGAAGAAAATCATGGACCAGTGTCTTCAGTATGTCATCATAACGCTTAGTTTAGTGTCATCATTTTCATTTAATTAAATTAAAATAGGTGAACATTTGGTCTGCTGTTCTGATTATTTGTTTTGTCTGGCAGCTGCTTTATTTCCTTTAGAGGTTTAAGGTAGCTTTTATGACGTTTATATAATACAAGAGCAGCCGACGATACAACTTCATCAACCTTCATTGTCTCTGTTACTATTATCAACCTTATTCAGTCTTCTTGATGAGACTGCATGGTGCAGGCATACTCTCACTCTCAACATTTGCTGTTCTGACTGGTGTAGTTTGCTCAGCAACATGATACATGATAAGATATCTTTAATTTGATCTTTAATCATCTCTCTGTTGAGCACCATTTAGTATGTGTTGAAGGTCTTCTGCTTTGGGGTTTGTGACATTATGGATCTTGTTTCTTTACTTTTTCTAAATGTTTACCACAGACAAATACTTCAGGTTCAGAATTCATCAATCAACTATGTTGTGTCCGACCGTACACTACTATAGTTAGGTACTATGCACAGTAACCATGCTGTTACAAGTGATACTAATGAACCATTCTGGTGAAACAGAGTCTGGGCTTTTCTATTATGCTACTGGACAGGATCTGTTACACTAAATGGAGCTTAAAGTTAGGTCACTCCAGCTAGCTAAATAGCTACTAGACTTGACAAGGTTCTTCTGCTCTTTTCACATTCCAAAATATTTGCTGTGTCAGTTTATGAAGAAACCCATATAGGCAACACGATGCAGATAGAGCAGATGGAGACAAATAATGTCTACATCAAAAATATTATGTAAAATTATATCAACTCCTACAGAAATGAATGACTTTAATTGCATTGTTCCATAAATCTTGTCTTATTAATACTGGTATAACTTAAGAGGGACACAGGACATGGGACACAGGACATGGGGAAAATATGAGAATTGATTGTGTTTGTTTTGTATAAGGGATGTGAAAAGTTACTGTACATTGCTTTTCTAAATAAAGTAAACAATAAAAAATGAAAATTGTGAAAATTGTGGAGGGCAGAGATCCAGGAATCCTGAGTTGGTGTTTGCTAGACTCTCGCAGTAACTAATGACTTGCTGTTATGAGGATAACATTGATCATTGAGCACCCTCATCCAGGTCTGTGGTGCTATATAATAGTAGTTCTATTGTAGGCCTGCATTTCTCTGCAGTATTGTTGCAGCTGCAATATTCTTTTCACAATTTCTCAAGTTTGGGATTTCATACATTTTGGAACTTCTATTCAAGTCAATTTGTTATAATTATTCCACCATTGATAAGTGAAGTCAAAATAAAACTAGAAAGGTGAAATTCTGGGAAATTGCAAGTGTGGTTGCACTGACGTGAGTCACAAAGAATATAGGGACCTGGGAACTGAATTCCGTCTTACCGTTTGTATTCTATATTGTGATGTCATGTGAAGCATGACAACAGTGACAACAGTGTGTGAAGCAAATGACAAAAAGCTTCACTTTTCTGTTGTGCAAAAGTTAACACAAATCACACCTGTGTGAAGTGAGGGGGGCTAATATATTAAAGTCTAACTCATGTTGATTAGGTGATGTAATGGTGATGTGAAACAAACGGTGTAAACACATTAAATGCCATTAACAATAAAGAGACAATATGACGCAAATGTTCCCTTTATTGGCAATGGCGTTTTAAAAAAAAAACATTTAACAAAGAAAAACATTAAACAAACCTCCCTCAAAAAGCACCTTGCTGGCAAAAAAATATCGGACAGAGAACAATAGTGTGTTGGTGTTGCCTAGACGAGCAACCACACTAACTAATACTGTCGATTTCATTAGGACTGTTTTATTCCCCCCATTTGGGACACAATGTACGTTTAGTGCCATAACTCCACGAGTATGCAAGCTACAATTACACAATTGGTATTGCTGGATACAGTAGAACCACACCATTCCTACAAGCCATCATATGTGTTGCTATGACAATCCATGTCAGAGTCACTGCAAAGTAAAGAAGACACTATACAGATTTACATTTTCGCCTATTGTAGGTATGTGTTCAAATGACTATATCTCATATTTACATTCACATATTGACATTATTATTTTTCTAGAATGTAGAGGGATGTCCTGGCTTCCAATATGCCACATTTTAAACCTCTCAGAGATTCCATTGTGAATCTACATGAGTTTATATGCCTTAATCCCCAGACGGACAGGCTGTATTTTTTGTTTGAGGTGTATGACTTTAAATATCAATTTCACCACTTTTACAGTAAAATATTTTTATACAAGAATCCATTTCATGTATGGGAGGCCTTAGAGATGAGGAAAAGCTATGTTGTGTTTGGTCCTAAGCCCGGTAGGGGTATGCCAATTTCTGGGGGCCATTGTCACAGTACTATTGTCAGCCATTGCTTCCAAAATCTGCTTCCAAAATCTACAGTTCTCCGTAGGAACCAAAATGGTTTCCGTAAGAAAAGATCAACTCTACCACAGATCCTTGCTTTATGGAGAATAATCAAAGAACTCCGGGTATCAAATAAGAAAGCATAACGTGAACAGGAAAGCTATGATGCATATACTGCTCAACTATAGAATACCAGAAGAAATGGTGAAAGCAATAGCAGTGATGTATGAGAACCCTGTCTGCTTTGTGCAGAGCATTGATGGACCAACAAAGGAATTCCAGACAACCACAGGCATCCTTCAGGGTGACACACTCGCTCTTTTTCTCTTTGTCATTGTCGTTGACTATGTCCTTAGGCAAGCGATGGATACCATCTCCTCCAGAGGTCTCACAATAGGCAGAAGATCTGGTCGTCAAAGTCAGAAGTGGCTGACCGACCTTGACTACGCGGATGACATAAACATAAACACATAAACTCTGCTCAAGAGCTTTTAACATCACTAGAAGTGTCAGCAGCCAAAGTTGGTCTATTGCTCAATTCCAAAAAGACAGAATGCCTGCTTCTGAATGAAGACTCTGTTCACCCAACCATCTGCTCCATGGACGGCAGTGACATCAAAGAAACTGAGGATTTCAAATATCTTGGATCATATGTAGTCAGTAGCAGAAAGGACTTCCTGACAAGGAAAGGACAGGCCTGGAGCGCTTGTAATAAGCTACATCTTATATGGCAGTCAGACATCTCAAGAGCTACCAAGATCAACCTGTTCAAAGCCTGTGTGGAAAGTATCCTTCTTTATGGTGCCGAAACATGGACAATGAATGAGGAGTTTCGGGATCGTCTTGACGGAACATACACAAGACTCCTCATGCGTGTCCAGCACCTCTCATGGAAGGACCATCCCACTAAAGCTCAGATTTATGGAGGCACCCCCCCCCCCCCATCTCAGTTGTTGTGGCAGAAAGAAGACTCCGCTTTGCTGGACACTGCCACAGAGCAAAAGACCAGGTCATTTAGGATATTCTTCTGTGGAGACTACCTTGCCCATCAAGAGGAACAAGACCTCTCACATTTCCAGATGTTCTGAGTAGGGACACAGGACTGACTGTGAATTAACTTGGTGTGGCAATGAGCAACAGAGACCAGTGGAAGCAGCTTGTGTTGCAGATCTCGAAGGCACTCGAAGGATGAAGGATGATGATGATGCCATATTCAGGTTCATATATGTGGATAAATAGGAAATATATTCCATGTGGGGGGGGCATCAGCTAGGTCGGGAGGTAACAGGGGGTGCATGGCCAAAAAGGTTTGGGAACCGCTGAGTTAGACTTTAATATATTAGCGCCCCCTAACTGTGTATATGATATTGCATAGATGTGTATATATTTGTATGTCTTTAAATGTTTTGATGAATTGAAAATTATGTAAACAAGTCTTAGTGCTTTCTTTTTGTTTTATTTGTATTGACCTGTACCTTCCTTGGAATTGACCCATTCTGCAATCTGTTACTAACATTTTCAACCAATAAATCAATGTTTTCAGATACATACATGTATTTTAGCGTGAAGATTACGTTTCAAATGAATAATACTCTGTCTGGATGTGATTTTTATTGAGAATAAAAACGGAGTAGCTCTGTAATTAAACTCAGGTGTTTGAATTAATGTGCAGCTATGGGAATCAAGATTAATTTATATTCCTAAGAGTTTACGTATGTCATCATGCACAATATGTTTTCGTTCATAAGAAGTCATTAAAATTGGATATTTAGGGACTTTTCATATTCAAAAAATGGAAATTTCCCCATGGTTTTGGCATCTATTGTTAGGTATGCCCATATGATGACCACGGATATGGTCTAAAAGTGTGATAAACACTGTTATTTCAATAGATATTTAAACCACAGACATCTCAGTGGATCTCCTGCAGTGTCCATTTAGGGGCCGTCAGTGAAATGTAGGCCACCTGAGGAGGGAGTGGCTTTCTGGCCTTCTCTCCCTATTTAAGCAGCTCTGCTCAGAGTTCACTCACTACACTCTCTGTCACCAGCCAACAAGCTCCTCCATGGACGTTTGTGTTCATTGGAGGCTCGCTGCTGTGTTTAACTTTTTGATCGCATTTATACTTTTGAAGCTATCCCAATTTAAAGCAGTCTGTTCAACTTTCCAACACATACTACTAATGGTGTTTGCTAGAAGGGAGAGAGGACACAGGATGAATGACCCATGTTTTTCTAAAGTCACTGCGGCCGTGATTTTTACACGACAGATATTTTCTTTATATCTCCAAGTTTGCACCGGTCTGCTCTCCGATTTAATCCAAAGACCTAAGCTGTGTGATGTATACACTTTGAGTTTAGACTTTGGACCAATAATAGCAACCATGTCACTCTGCACGCTAGCAATTAGTGCACCTGGGGATGTTTCATGCTGTCAAAGCAGTGCAAAGTAACCATGTTTACTCAAGCATCACAAGTGCTTATAATGAACAGTACAATAAGTAGGCCATGCAGAGCCATGAGGCAGCTTGATGTGCATGAAGTACACCCCTGGACCAGACGCTAGTAACTCGCAGGAACTTGTTATTTATTAATAATACAAAACCACTACAGTAACCATATACAGCCGATCTACAATGTGACTTGTTATGAGCTTGTAGATCCATCTTGGAAGTATTCAAGGGGACAGGTTCCTACTGTTTACATCAAGGGAATGAGATACAAATTGCCCAATAGCTTCGTAGATGTTTCATGGCTCTGTAAAACGTTTATTTCTTACCATGGTGAGCTCATCGCAAATCTACATCCATGGCTGTAGTAAATCAAAATTACATTGCTGACACAGATTGCTAATAATATCTTTCAATTATTTTTGATTATTTAACGACAGTCGTAGGCTACCCTTCAACCTGAAGATTATCTACCAACAGTATGCATTACCAGAAGAGTACCATTCAAAAAATTGAAGGGAAACACTCTTAGGAAGGACCACAGATGGGGTCTCTTAATGCAGTGGTTCCCAAAGTGGGGTCCGGGGACCCCCAGGGGTCCTTGAGGGAGTTCCAGGGGGGACCCAGCTAAAAGATAGTTAGGAACCAAATGGACCCTTATGGGTCTGTAACTCAGAATGTACAAATGGACCCTAACGGGTCCAGTTAAATTAGCATTGATTTTACAATATAAATTGGGGGTCTCAGAGATAGAAATGTCATTAAATGGGGTTCCGTAGACTAATGTATGTCAAACTGGGGGTTTGACATACAGACATTTGATACAGATAGACATTTGGATAGTGTTCCTTTGAGCCCAATGCCAGTTATGGCAAGGAGGAAAGCATTATTTCCCCCTTCTGGAAACCTTTTCACTCACCATTAACATGAAGACCCCACAGTCATTTGTTTAAAAGACCTGTTTGTTTTAAAGTAAACAAAGTTCAATGGTGTAAAGATTTAGGAATGTGGCTTGGTGGTACCGTGGGTTGTAGGGTGGGTAATTTTGATCTCAAAGTAGCCTGCCCCAGGGTTATCATTAATATTTTTATATAATATTTCTTATCTGCATTTATTATGAAATATGCCCATTATAAACAAGGTTACAGCCACTCCTTCTGGTGTGTTCATTCATGTGCATCACTTACTCTGGTGAAGCGATCCAACAGTGCAGGCTGCTGGGGTAACAGTGTAGGCTGCTGGGGCTGAGGAGGCCACCATGGAGGCTGCAGAGGTGACAGTGGATAGATTGATCTAAAGTTAAAAATACAGTACAAAGAACAGATGCAGATCTATAATAAAAGGATGACAGAAAGCCAGGGGCTTGTTTCCATTGTAGTCCTTGGTACACTATCAAGACATACAACAAACACAACTCAACAGTTTACACAGCATCATAAAATAAAATATTTATGTAAAACCCCAAATCTATTTACAGGAAAGAAAATGTGGGGTTTATTGATCACCTTGTGTCACTTTGCGAACAGGATTGTAGGGGATAACGTTAGCTAGGTCCAATTGTAATTTTTGGACAACCACATTCCAGTTTTGTTTTAAAGGTGGATGCTGAGTCAAGACATTTGATGGGAGATGGTAGGGCATTCCACATTATAGCAGTATAGTTGTATAATGTGTTTTTCCCATGTTTAAGTTGTTATTAAGGGGGGAACAAGGTTATGGCCACTCCTTCTGGTGCCCCTGCGCAGTTCTGAACATGTTTCATTATAGTTGGGTTCTAGTCTCTCCACAGTAGCAACAGTAGAAATGGGAGGTTTTTGAACACTCACCATTGCACCTGTACATTGTATCTACTACAAACAAAGAGAAATCCAGCAATATAAAAATGTAAACTGTATTCAAATCCATGTTAATTTGGAAGATCTGCAACATTTATTTAGATTAAGAAATACCTCAATGTTTAACAGCTGTCCTTGTGGGTCTGCAGAAATGCCACAATCTGCCCATAGTCGGACTACCTTTCTGCAGAATGTGCACTTGTACTTATTTGAGCCTTCACAAAGTGGTGTTAGTAAGGCATCACCCTTGTAAACAGTTGGGTGAATCTGGAAACAAATGAGGAACTGTTTTTTACTATTCAAACTGTTATTATTTGCACTTTCAACAATAACAATTCATAAATGACAGGATGAGGGTTCTGCTTGACGTTTTCTGTTTTTCGCAATATTGCTTGCTCTGGGTGGGATCTCTGTCAGTTTCTGCTCTATATGTAGCTTTTTGAGACAACTTGTTTAAAAAATGGAATTGAAATTAAATTGGACACCAGATAACAAGACTTGCTTGCTAACAGTTTGAAACAGAATGACCACATTTCCACCCTCCATTTATTTCCTTATATTCTTTAAACATTTATTCCCCTCATCTTGAATAGCAACCATTCCCAACCATTTTTTTTGGTTAATGCTCCGACACTAACCGAAAAACAATATTGAATTTACGACAGAAATTGAAGTTATAAATTATATTATCTTGTGTGTGTGCGCATTCTTTTTAGGTGTTAAATATATTGTATTTACACAACACACAGGTTAGACTCACATCTTGTCAACAGGTGTGATGCTGAGAATTTTCATGCCGTTAGCCAAAACCGAGCGTGTCCTGTTGAAAAGCCGCAGCCTCGCCTGTGCAACATTGGGAGGGCTTCCTTTAACTGGCAACTCCCTGAGTGCTAAGGCAACCAAGCGGCATAGCTTTGTCAGGAAGTTGACAAGGTGTTTGGGTTGCAGATCCTGGGCAGAGTGATATAACACCTCATCGTAGCAAAGGAGGTGCTGCAGAATGGATATAGTCCTTGGCTCACGGAAAACAGAAGGATCCAATTCAAGCTCCTGACCATTACCTTGCATGTGTAGCAGACTGCAGAGGCGGGCATGTCTGTACTGCAGGAACACCCCTGTGTCTCCCTTTGCCTGTAGCATCCTGTCCCAGTCAAACTTATAATCGGACTCTAGGGGACCTTTGAAATCTTGCACAATAAGTGCGCTGATAGTCCTTGGCTCAAGGAGAAAAGAAGGATCCAATTCAAGCTCCTGACCATTACCCTACATGTGTAGCGTACTGCAGGAACACCCCTGTGTCTCCCTTCAGGGCCGGCCCTCCCATCAGGCAGAACAGGCAGTTGCCTGGGGCATCATGAGGGGAGGGGGGCATCCACCAAGCAAAAAAATAAAACACAGTGCTTAAGAACACAAGGGGGCCATGGTCATTGTTCAAGGGGGCATCACGAAAAATCCTGCCTAGGGCACCAAATTGCTCAGGGCCGGCACTGCCTCCCTTTGCCTGTAGCATCCTGTCCCAGTAAAACTTATAATCGGACTATAGGGGACCTTTGAAATCTTGCACAATAAGTGCGCTGATAGTCCTTGGCTCAAGGAGAACAGAAGGATCCAATTCAAGCTCCTGACCATTACCTTGCATGTGTAGCAGACTGAATGTGTGTAGTGCAGGAACACCCCTGTGTCTCCCTTTGCCTGTAGTATCCTGTCCCAGTCAAACTTATAAGTGCGCTGATTCCTATTTTCAGTGTCCTCAGGGTTCTCCATTTCTTTTGTCGTCATTGATTGGCTCATGTCGTGCAGCATCCTGGCACAAGCCTCATCCAATTGGCTCATGTCATGCAGCATCCTGGCACAAGCCTCATCCAGCACATCCTCCAGAAAGATCACTTCGCCACATCTGGTCTTCATGCCCTGCACCAGGCCAAAGGACACATGTCGGCACATCTGAGCCCAGGAATGTCCCATAGCCAGCAGAACCTGGAACAACTGGTGGAAGTGATTGTCCTGACTTTTGTCTGTCACATAAATCATCTCATGGAAAGTGTATTTTTCTTTTCTGTCTATGGCTGCGGCATGATTTCTTCCTCCACCGGGTGTTGACTTGTTCGCTGCCACAGTTCCCGGTTACTGATTTGGCCAGCGTATTCGGAGGATTCTGTTGCCACAGTGCCATGGCTTTAACTTTGTGATGTTCCAGATGTCGAAAGAAGACTAGCAGTATGCCGTATTCTCTTTAAGCTTCTCCTGGCTCCCGTACTGCTCAAAGCCAGCTCCCAGCATTCCAAACTGCATGCCCCAATCTCCAAAGTAGTTCATCCGAATAGCATAATTTCCTAGGGAAAGGTATGGTTAAGGTTAGTGATCAAGTTACCCATCATTGTGGACCACAGGTGTCCAGGTGAAGTTATTTTGGCAATATTTGAAGAACTATATTCGACCCAAAGAAAAAGCGATCACAAGGAACTGGGAACTGGCTCAATCAAGACTGACATACCGAACTATAAACAATGCTGAACCATCATCGACAATATTGAAGACATGGAACAGTTAACATTTGATAAGTCCACAAAGAGGGCGGCACAATGTAATTTATTGTGCAGAGCAGTTCAAATATTGTTAGTAACTAGAGTTACAGCCGTTATAGTACTATGGTTGGCTCTAAAGCAAACACTTATTTTTAAATTAAAAAAATGTGTGAGAAATGATTTAATAGAAGACGTGAATCTCCCGTCCGTTAGTTAGTCACCCATGTCTCCATATATGATATCGCACCACGTGATGTCTCGTGACATCATGGAGACACTTGGATCTCACCTCGTGACATCATGGAGACACTTAGATCTATTTGGATACAGGCTCATGTCCTCCCACTACACAAAGATGGTGACAAACAAAATCTAAATAATTACCAGTAAGATGTGGTAAATAAAGGGCAAGGTCGCGTGCACGCATCCGCCTGGGTGACGGCAGACTGCTGGGAGAGCGCTGGCGCTTTTGCATGGGGGGTCAGATCAACATATGGAATGAATTCTGTACTGGCCATATATGGAGCGTGTCTTGAGTGTACAGGGTTTGATGAGGTCAGATCAACATATGGAATGTCAGAACAGGAAGGACGGGTGAGGAAGGACCAACAATGGAATGGCAGACCTGGGGTTGGTACTCAATCGTTTATGAATGAACGGTTCCGCAAACCGGTCTCGTCTGACTCTGTGGTGACGTCACACCACCTACATGAGTGAGTGGGGTGATGTCACGAGGTGTGACCATATATGAGATATTATGTCAGAGCCGTGACCATGTATGGAGGAGTGGGTGACAAACGGACGGACGGGAGATGCAGGTTTTCAGAGTAAATGCACCTACGGTGTTGAAAGTGAATGACGTGCACAGGACGGTATGGGATCGGGGTATAGCCGCAGTGTAGTGGCGCTTGCTGAATGACATGACAAAAGTCAATGGACAGCACCTGGTGCTGAAATAGCAAACAAGTATGGTGTGAAATAAAAAACACCAGTTCAGTTAATCATTCATTCATTGTTATATTGTAATGTTTGTGATATGGATCTCCCTGGGTCTGAAATAAAGATTGATTGATTTTCACTCAAACTTTATTTCAGGCCTACATGTGACTGACGAAATGCAGTTAAACCAACTTAAAATCGAAACAAAAATAAAAATGTAATCTTCCACTTATACATGAACTGCTTTATCACAGAAGCTCCTGAAACGACAGAACAGTTCTCCTACATTAGATATGAATTACAATGCGCCATTTATTAACTCAATACAAAATACAACAGGCTTGATAGGTAGGCTACTTACTTAGTGTGAAAAATGGCATCTCCCCTCGGTCACAATTCGCATGATATCTGGTGATATGGACGTCATAGTTCTCAAGGTTTTTGTGTGTCAATCGAGTCCTCTCGTGCGTCTTTATCACATTCATTGAGGAAAAGGCCGACTTACACACATAGGTGGAGTCTCTTGATGTTACTGTACTCTTCTGAGCATGCTACCCAAAAGGCAGCCGTGGACTCAGCACTTTGGAGTGTATCTCAGGGTGGTTGTTTGGAAGTCAATTAACTCCATTTCCAATGCAGCCTCATAACGAGGGAATCCGTTTTTTCGCCTGGGAGGAGAAGTCTTCACCCGGTTTGACTGTGAGAGGGTCACGTACAAAGTCAATGAGTTATCTTGGGATAAAGTAGTCATCAAACCAGTGAAGTTCTCTTGTAGGTGCTTGATGAAGTCAGTCATCAGCTCTGTCACTTTTCTCAATTCCTGTTTTTTTTTAGCATACTGAAATGTAGGAGCCTGCCAGTGGATATGTCTGTCTCATACAACTCCAGCTTCCTTGTGAATGTCTCAAGCTTTTCAACCATGTCCACGATGACTTTCTCTCTCCCTGTAGGTCGAGGTTAAGCTGGTTTAGGTGGACAAATATATCAGATAAGAATGCTACATTGGAGATGAACTGTACGTCTCCCAGAAGGGCAAGGTGGCCAGCTGCATGTATAGACACAGGTTAGACTCACATCTTGTCAACAGGTGTGATGCTGAGAATTCTCATGCCGTTAGCCAAAACCGAGCGTGTCCTGTTGAAAAGCTGCAGCCTTGCCTGTGCAACATTGGGAGGGCTTCCTTTAACTGGCAACTCCCTGAGTGCTAAGGCAACCAAGCGGCATAGCTTTGTCAGGAAGTTGACAAGGTGTTTGGGTTGCAGATCCTGGGCAGAGCGATATAATACCTCATCGTAGCAAAGGAGGTGCTGCAGAATGGATATAGTCCTTGGCTCAAGGAGAACAGAAGGATCCAATTCAAGCTCCTGACCATTACCTTGCATGTGTAGCAGACTGCAGAGGCGGGCATGTGTGTACTGCAGGAACACCCCTGTGTCTCCCTTTGCCTGTAGCATCCTGTCCCAGTCAAACTTATAATCGGACTCTAGGGGACCTTTGAAATCTTGAACAATAAGTGCACTGATTCCAACTTTCTCTGCAGTGTCCTCAGGGTTCTCCATTTATTTTGTTGTCATTGATTGGCTCATGTTGTGCAGCATCCTGGCACGAGCCTCATCCAGCACATCCTCCAGAAAGATCACTTCGCCACATCTGGTCTTCATGCCCTGCACCAGGCCAAAGGACATGTCGGCACATCTGAGCCCAGGAATGTCCCATAGTCAGCAGAACCTGGAACAACTGGTGGAAGTGATTGTCCTGACTTTTGTCTGTCACATAAATCATCTCGTGGAAAGTGTATTTTTCTTTTCTGTCTATGGCTGCGGCAATATCTCTGGTAATGTAGAGAGATGTACCATCACTGCAGAGTACTGTTGAGTAGCTGGACATGTCCCCACAAGGAGACAGGTCCACAACACCAGTTCCCTTCTCTGTTATTTTTAGCAGCCCCAGGTTGTGTAATTGCTGTACCACCTCCTGGGTTTGTCCCTGATGAAACGACTGCCCAGAGTAAATGTCATAGTGGACTCCTAAGCGCTTATAAACCTGCTGATATTCCTTCGCAGAGATTTCTCTTAACTGTTGCCACAGTGCCATGGCTTTAACTTTGTGATGTTCCAGATGTCGAAAGAAGACTCTAGCAGTATGCCGTATGTCCTCGTTGATTTCTGCTTCCCTGTTGACTTGAACATAGACATCAAACAGATGCTGCAAGGGATTCTCTTTAAGCTTCTCCTGGCTCCCGTACTGCTCAAAGCCAGCTCACAGCATTCCAAACTGCATGCCCCAATCTCCAAGGTAGTTCATCCGAATAGCATCATTTCCTAGGGAAAGGTATGGTTAAGGTTAGTGATCAAGATCCACAAAGAGGGCGGCGCAATGTAATGTATTGTGCAGAGAAGTTAAAATATTGTTAGTAACTAGAGTTACAGCCGTTATAGTACTATGGTTGGCTCTGAAGCAAACACTTATTTTTAAATAAAAACAATGTGTGAGAAATTACTTAAGCTTAGAAGACGTGCATCTCCCGTCCGTTAGTTAGTCACCCATGACTCCATATATGATATCGCGCCATGTGATGTCTCGTGACATCATGGAGACACTTAGATCTCCATATATGGCACCTTTTATTGCAACATACATTACTGTACTGGTATTTCATTCCACGTATATAATGCATGGTTTAAGTTCAGTCATGTTTTTATTTTATTGTATACAGCACCCTCTAGTGGTGAGTTGGTCAGTTATATAAGCGCAGATCACAGTGTGTTTTTCAGTAGTAGCCAAGCTGAGCTAGAGTACACATCACCTCCATTCATCGTGTGAGTCTCTGTGAAACATATGCTTGTAAGTTTCAAGTACTGTACTTTTTGTTGTCATAATGTAATGTTGCATTGATACATGTTAGCATTTTTGACATTCATGTGGTTATTTTGTATTTTGCACACACTAGTTTGGTTAATTGCCAATAAGCACCATGTGCTCTGTGGGTTTGTGTGTTTGTAGGCAGTGCATTTGTTTGCATAAATGTATGTACTGTAGCTGTTTCATTTCATGTTTTGAGTGATACATTTTTGTGTTTATGTTACAGTTTTACCAACTAAAAGACTTTAAAGAGAAGAGGAGTTTCAAGCGTCAATTCATTCTTCATTTAATGTCAAGTGTGTTAGCTATCTGTCTAGTTGGCACCTCTGCAAACGAGGACAGAATAGTAAAAAAGCATTAAGACAACTCAAGAGACTTTACATACTGAAAGTGCTTGACAAATGCATACAACATGTCTTCTAAATCAGTTGGCAAAACGCAAGATAAGCAGCGCCGTGACGATACAGAAGAATGTGAGTCACTTAAGACACGGTCAAGATGTGATGACTCTAAATCCTCACGTACAAATACAAGATCATCGCGGCTGTCCGAGCGCGTGCAAAAGCAGAGGCTGCACGAGTAGCAGTGTCTTATGCTGAAAAGGAAGCAAATGTGATGAAAGAGAAGGCACGCATCGCTGCAGAATCAGCATATAAGGAAGCACATTTAGAGGCACAATTACATGTTTTGAAGGGAGAGAAAGAGGCAGCTGCTGCCACAGCAGAAGCGGAGGTCTTGGAGGCTGCTGAGGGGTTTGAAGAAGGCGGATCCCGATCCTACCGGACAGCTGATATTCAAGTACCCACGTCCAATCCTGCTCAGCGGACCAATGAGTATGTTCAGAAACACTCACACTCTATTGGCAGTGAAAATGCAGTGAAAACGGAGCACCTAGAGCCCACAGTTCATGTGCTCAGATCCGCAACACCACCAAGACGGCAGCTTTCTGATCCTCTAACCCCACCACAAAATACACCACAAGAGCAGTTGAATACAAAATCAGCTAGACACCATGTTAAACGTGAGATGGAAAATTCTGCGGACTTATTCCCAAATGAAGAGCCGAGCTTCCACACTGTGCGACCAAACCAGCAGTTTGCAGCACACCATCTACAATCAAACATATCAGCTGATCTTAAAGGGCCAATCTTGAAGCAATATGAACACACAAATGTTCAGACTGCCACTTCAAATGAGACGTCTACTATGTCAGATATGGTCAAATTTCTAATCAGAAGAGAAATGGTAGCCTCAGGTCTACAGCAATTTAATGACTGCCCACAGACCTACAGGGGATGGAAATCTTCTTTCACCAGCCTCACCAAAGACCTGAATTTGTCAGCTAAAGAAGAACTAGATCTTCTGGTCAAATGGCTGGGGCCTCAGTCGTCTGAACAGGCAAAGAGGATTAGTTCTGTACACGTCAATAAGCCAGCAGCAGGCCTCTATATGCTGTGGACACGGCTTGAGGAAACCTACGGAGCCCCTGAAGTGATAGAAGATGCGCTATTCAGACAAATTGAAGCTTTTCCAAAGATCTCAAACAAGGACAATGTGAAACTTCGAGAACTTGGAGACCTACTTCTGGAGCTCGAGCTTGTTAAGGAGGATGGTTATCTACAAGGGCTCAGATATCTAGACACAGCTCGAGGTATCAATCCAATCGTGGAAAAGCTGCCATATGGATTGCAAGAAAAGTGGATGGCTATCGGTTCACAATACAAAGACACACACAATGTTTCCTTTCCACCATTTGCAATTTTCGCACAATTCATTCGCAAACAAGCAAGGACAAGAAATGATCCAAGCTTCGCTTTCTCATCAAGTGGTCCTACAAACGTCTCAAGGATGGAACAACCTGTGAAGAACCGAACCCAAGTGGCCGTGAGAAAGACAGAGGTGGAAAGTGAATCTGCTGCTAATAATGCCAGCTCGTCAGAGAGGAAACAAGAGGATCCAGATAAATATTGCCCTCTTCACAAAACACCTCACCCTCTCAGCAAGTGCCGTACCTTCAGAAACATGCCACTCAGTGAGCGTATAGCTTACTTAAAGGAGAATAGGTACTGCTTCAAATGTTGTGCTTCGACTAAACACGTCGCTAGGGACTGCCAAGTGACACCGAAATGTTGGGAGTGTAAGAGTGACAGGCACATTACTGCTCTACACCCCAGCCCTGCTTCTGTAAATACAGAATCCTCTGCCATGTTGGAACAGCATGGCGGGGAGCAAGAAGAAGATACTACTTCAGTGACATCAAAATGTACGGAGATCTGTGGAAGAAAAAGCAGCCCAAGATCTTGCTCAAAAATGTCTTGCTAAAGTGTATCCTGCCGAACATCCTGAAAAAGCAGTCAGAATGTACGTGGTCATGGATGACCAGAGCAATCGTTCTTTAGCACGATCCAACTTCTTTGATGTTTTTGGCATAACAGGAAGCTCTGAGACCTACACGCTAAAGACATGCTCGGGTGTGATGGAGACCTCAGGGAGAAGAGCACACAACTACATGATTGAGTCTCTCGATGGGTGCACCAAAGTACTTCTTCCCACTCTGTTGGAGTGTGATCTAATCCCTGACGACAGGTCAGAAATCCCTTGCCCAGAAGTGGCACGACATTACTCCCATCTGAAACCTGTGGCTGACAGGATTCCACCACTGGATCCCAACGCACAGATCCTCCTGCTCTTAGGGAGAGATACATTGAGACTCCACAAAGTGCGGGAACAGCATAATGGACCACATGACGCTCCATACGCACAACGCCTCAACCTGGGATGGGTTGTAATAGGAGATGTGTGTCTGAAAGGAGCTCACAAGCCTACTAGTCTGACAGTCTACAAGACTAACTTGCTGCTAAATGGAAGGTCATCATTCCTCAATCCTTGTCCAAACACAATCCATGTCAAGGAGAACATGTCTGGCTCTGCACAACAGTCAAGTCATTCTCGTCAACACTGTGATTACAGCCTAGGCCAGGAAGAGGCTACAGACAGTCTCGGCGCTACAGTTTTCAACAGGACGAAAAATGATGAGCGGCTCGCTCTCTCTGTTGATGATGAGGCTTTTCTTGACATCATGGATAGAGAGGTTTTCAGGGATAGCTCAAATAACTGGGTTGCTCCCTTGCCTTTTCACACACCACGCCGGAGACTTCCAAACAACAGAGGCCAAGCTCTCAAACGTCACTATACTCTCAGGCGCACTCTGGACAAGAAGCCAGAAATGAAGGAGCACTTCATAAAGTTTATGCAGAAGATCTTTGAGAGTCAACATGCTGAACTAGCGCCACCTTTGCAGAGTGAAGAGGAATGTTGGTACCTACCAATATTTGGGGTGTACCATCCAAAAAAACCAGGACAAATCAGGGTTGTGTTTGACTCAAGTGCAAAGCATGAAGGTGTCTCCTTGAATGATGTCCTGTTAAGTGGTCCTGACCTCAACAACACCCTGTTGGGAGTTCTCATGCGCTACCGCAAAGAGCCTGTAGCCATAACTGCCGATATTCAACAGATGTTTTACTCCTTCATCGTTCGAGAAGACCATCGAGACTACCTGAGATTCCTTTGGTATCAGGACAATGATCTTGAGAAAGACATTGTTGAATACAGAATGAAAGTCCATGTTTTCGGAAACAGCCCCTCGCCAGCTGTAGCAATATATGGAATGAGGAGGGCTGCCCAGGCTGGGGAAAACAAACATGGCAAGGATGCAAAGCAGTACGTCAATAGAAGCTTCTACGTCGATGATGGGTTGACCTCGCTTCCCACAGAAAAAGAGGCAGTTGATCTCTTGAAGAGAACAAAAGCAATGTTGGCTGAGTCTAACATACATCTCCATAAGATAGCTTCGAACAGTCACATTGTCATGGAATCGTTTCCTGCAGAAGACCTAGCTAAGGATCTTAAGGATTTGGATCTTGGAGCAGATCCTTTACCTATCCAGAGGAGTCTTGGCTTGAGCTGGGACCTGGAGTCTGATAGTTTCACCTTCAAAGTGTCTTCGGAAGAGAGGCCATTTACCAAGAGAGGTATTCTGTCAACAGTTAACAGTCTCTACGACCCTCTTGGGTTTGTGGCTCCCATTACCGTGCAAGGGAAGGCCCTAATGCGAGAACTTGCCTCCGAGCAGTATGAGTGGGATGATCCACTCCCACCCGAAAAGGAGCAATTCTGGAGAGCCTGGAAAGAGTCTTTGAAGGATCTGGAGCAGCTCTGCATTCCAAGGCCCTATGTTCCTGTGTCCTTATCTTCAACACAGCAAAGAGAAATCTGTGTTTTCTGCGATGCTTCCAAGATGGCCATAGGAGCAGTGGCCTACTTACGAGTTGTGGATTCTGCAGGACAGTCTCACCTTGGATTTGTGATGGGAAAGGCCAAATTAGCGCCACGACCAGCACACACCATCCCACGGCTGGAATTGTGTGCTGCTGTCCTTGCCGTGGAAATGGCAGAGCTGATTTCAGACGAGCTGGACCTTGACATCCAAGCTGTGAGGTTCTTTACAGACAGCAAAATTGTCCTCGGTTACATCCATAACACCTCCCGGCGGTTTTATGTCTATGTAGCCAACCGCGTCAACAGGATCCGAAAGTCTACACATCCTGACCAGTGGTCTCATGTAACGACAGATCGCAGCAGACCATGCTACTAGGTCTGTTCCAGCAGGTCTTCTAGGACAAACCACTTGGTTTCATGGCCCTGCGTTCCTAAAACAAGCCAATACAGGAGATTCTGCACTTGAGACAGTGAGCGAATTTGAGCTTGTGGAGCCTGAAGCGGATACAGAGATCCGGCCCCAAGTCATCACCTTTTCAACAAAGGTTTCTGGAAAACATCTCAGCGCACATCGCTTTGAGCGCTTTTCATCTTGGAGATTAATGATACGAGGCATAGCACGACTCATTCACCTTGCCAGGGCCTACTCCAAAACCCCTAATCTGAATGCTGAAGACGAACTGACCCAAGCAAAAGTCATGGTCATCAGATGTGTGCAGAGGGAGAGCTTCGAAGAGGACATCAGCAGGTTGGAAAAGGGGCAAGGAGTCTCCAAAAAAGGTCCGTTATGGAAGATGAACCCTACACTCGACCAGGAAGGGTTGTTGCGGGTAGGGGGTCGCATATCTTCAGCTGACCTTCCAGATGATGAAAAGCATCCCTACATTCTCCCTAAGAAGCATCACATATCTACTCTGTTGGTGCGTCATTATCATGAAGGAGTCGCCCACCAAGGCCGCCATCTTACTGAGGGGGCCCTTCGCTCTGCTGGAGTATGGATTATTGGAGCTAGAAGGCTGATCTCTAATGTGATCCATGACTGCATCACCTGTCGGAAACTGAGAGGAAAGATGGAGGAACAGAAAATGGCAGACCTGCCAGCCGATAGACTTGCCAGCGCTGAACCACCTTTCACCCGGGTTGGTTTAGATGTATTTGGACCATGGCACATCACGACACGCCGCACCAGAGGAGGAAGCGCGGAGAGCAAACGATGGGCAGTACTGTTCACTTGCCTGGGAACCAGAGCTGTTCACATAGAGGTAATAGAGTCTATGACTACTTCCAGCTTTATTAATGCTCTAAGAAGATTTGTTGCCATTCGAGGCCCCTCCAAGCAACTCAGGTCTGATCGGGGAACCAATTTTATTGGTGCTTGCAAGGAGCTGAAGATTAAGGCAGATGACTCTGAAATACGAAACTACCTCTTGGATGAAGGCTGCACCTGGATTTTTAACCCTCCCCATTCGTCACACATGGGTGGATGTTGGGAGAGGCTGATCGGGGTTGCACGGCGCATCCTGGATGGTATGCTGATGCAAGCTGGGCCTACTCGTCTCACCCATGAGGTCCTTACTACTCTGATGGCAGAAGTGATGGCAATTATGAATGCCAGACCACTGGTTCCTCTGTTGTCTGATCCGGATTCACCTATCATCCTGACACCAGCAATGCTCCTGACAAGGAAGATGGATCCAACATCAGCTCCACATGGAGATTTCAATCTCACAGACCTCTACAAGCAACAATGGAAGCATGTCCAATGCCTTGCTGACACTTTCTGGAAGCGCTGGAGGCAAGAATACCTGTCCACCCTTCAACCTCGCAGAAAGTGGACTGAAGAGAAGCGCAATATCCAAGTGGGAGATGTTGTGCTGCTAAAAGACAGCCAAGTCAAACGAAATGAATGGCCCACTGGACTGATCGTGAAGACCATTCCCAGTACTGATGGCAAAGTCAGGAGAGTGGAAGTCAAGTTGGTGAAGAACGGGACTGCTAAGACCTACTCACGACCAGTTTCAGAACTCGTTCTTCTTCTTCCTAAAGAAACCTGAGAAGAAGAAAAAAGGAAAGAAGTATTTGCTTTGAGTAATGTAGATACAGTATTTGTGGTATACAGTTATTATACCAGACGGGGAGTGTACTGGTATTTCATTCCACGTATATAATGCATGGTTTAAGTTCATGTTTTTATTTTATTGTATACAGCACCCTCTAGTGGTGAGTTGGTCAGTTATATAAGCGCAGATCACAGTGTGTTTTTCAGTAGTAGCCAAGCTGAGCTAGAGTACACATCACCTCCATTCATCGTGTGAGTCTCTGTGAAACATATGCTTGTAAGTTTCAAGTACTGTACTTTTTGTTGTCATAATGTAATGTTGCATTGATACATGTTAGCATTTTTGACATTCATGTGGTTATTTTGTATTTTGCAGTTTCAAGCGTCAATTCATTCTTCATTTAATGTCAAGTGTGTTAGCTATCTGTCTAGTTGGCACCTCTGCAAACGAGGACAGAATAATTACGCATATGTGACGCCCACTATTGTGTGGTCACAAAATGGATATTTAACTTGGTTATGATGTATTCATTTAATTTAATTCTGCCTGTCAACTCTGTTGTAAAACTGCCATGTGTCTTCCAAAACAGTAGGGGGCAGTGCTAGGCAGTGGTGTCGCTATTGCAGTACTAGTAGACAGGAGCGCCATTTTAACGTCATTGTTTACACAGCACTGAAAGAGCAAAGAACGACCGTCTCTGTCTTACATCATTCTGTCCTAATTTCACAGGTTTGTAAGGCACAAAAGTAATACAAATGTCCGTTTTTAGTATGTAACTAAAAGAGTGTTGTTTTGAGCAGGTGTGGCTACAATTCATGGGGTAATTTGATGAGTAAAAACGTAATGGTGAACTATAGTAATGTAAAGTGCTTGAGTGCTAAGTGGCTATATCATTAGCTTTAAGACTCTCCCCCAGCAGTATGGTTCAGGTTGGGTTCAGCTGGGTCCAGCATTATATGTGTGTGATGATACAAAAGTGTTATTATGTTATTGTTGTTGAGTCCACTCTGTACTTTCACCATTCTCCAAGAGCCTATAAATTAATCAATCAGGGTTTTATTAAG
The DNA here is from genome assembly GCF_951216825.1 of Electrona antarctica. NCBI lineage: Eukaryota > Metazoa > Chordata > Actinopteri > Myctophiformes > Myctophidae > Electrona > Electrona antarctica. The sequence continues at coordinate 75,012 of NW_027637470.1, read as the reverse complement.
AATGTTAGCCCAAAGACATATGGTTACTGTTTATAGGGTAATATGTGCACAATTGAGAAGGAGTTCATCAAGATGCATTGCATTGATTGGTCATTGTTTGGACATTCTAAATGAATACATTTATGTAAAGGACATTTCTACATTACTGTAAAATGGACATAATAGCATGATAATGCAATAAGAAAACATGGGCTACATGAGAAGAATGTGTTCATTAAAAATAAACGTCAATTGTTTACACAGCACTGAAAGAGCAAAGAACCACCGTCTCTGTCTTACATCATTCTGTCCTAATTTCACAGAGATCGGCTACTTTATGATCAACTATAGCTGTATACATGGTCACCTCACTCGGACCTGTTACAGTTTCATGGGGGCTCGTCCGGGATTGACGCCATCAGCACGCCATGTGGCGTCAGTCCAGTGATCACTGAACCAGTTGACCGTCTGAATCAGAGGGGCTACGCCAGTCCAGGACGTCTGTCTACAGTCAGAGTGAGGGGCTGAGCATGTCCAGCAGTCCAGGACGTCTGTCTACAGTCAGAGTGAGGGGCTGAGCGTGTCCAGCGGTCCAGGACGTCTGTCTACAGTCAGAGTGAGGGGCTGAGCGTGTCCAGCGGTCCAGGACGTCTGTCTACAGTCAGAGTGAGGGGCTGAGCGTCATGTCAGTCCAACGTCTGTCTACAGTCAGAGAGGAGTTCAGCGTCACGTCAGTCCAACATCTGCTACCGTCAGAGAGGAGCTCAGCGTCACGTCAGTCCAACGTCTGTCTACCGTCAGAGAGGAGCTCAGCGTCACGTCAGTCCAACGTCTGTCTACCGTCAGAGAGGAGCTCAGCGTCACGTCAGTCCAACGTCTGTCTACCGTCAGAGAGGAGCTCAGCGTCACGTCAGTCCAACGTCTGTCTACCGTCAGAGAGGAGCTCAGCGTCACGTCAGTCCAACATCTGCTACCGTCAGAGAGGAGCTCAGCGTCACGTCAGTCCAACGTCTGTCTACCGTCAGAGAGGAGCTCAGCGGCACGTCAGTCCAACGTCTGTCTAATGTCAGAGAGGAGCTCAGCGTCACGTCAGTCCAACGTCTGTCTACCGTCAGAGAGGAGCTCAGCGGCACGTCAGTCCAACGTCTGTCTACCGTCAGAGAGGAGCTCAGCGTCACGTCAGTCCAACGTCTGTCTACCGTCAGAGAGGAGCTCAGCTCAGCGTCACCTGAGCGTCGGGCAAGTGTGAACTATGGCCAACGTACGAAAAGAGCTGGTCTGGTCAATAAAGAAGGGACTGCTACGCCTTTCTGCCGATCAGATCTCTGAAGCCGCAAGGATCATCTCAGAATCACCTAATGCAGATAAGTGGGATAAGGGTGATGAAGGAGATTGTTTTGATTATGTTTGTTCATACATGTCCTCCAAATCCGTACTTGAATTAGAGGATGAGGGGATGTCCCACTTATTCATGTTGAAAGATCTTATTGACGAAATGATGAAAGGCCCTTCCGGCCGTGTTGAAACCGTAGAGGAAGGGGCAGGAAGTGCTATGGCTCATGCAAAGTCAAAACCGACCGACACTCACAACACCGGCACACTACCCGAAAATGTTAATAATGGTGCAGTTCTTCCTAGTGGCCATAGTACCTCTTCCCCTTCGCCTACCGGTGACCATGTTGATTCTAATCAGTCCATAAGTACACATACCACCAGGCCAGTCCCCTCTTCCCAGCCATCTTCTCATAGGGGTGATAGTCTAGTGACTCTCAGAGATTTAGCACTGTTCCACAGAAAATAGTTTAAAGTGCATGGTGGTCAAATAGGTGACAGCACAGCAGATATTAGCTACAGTAACATCTGCAAGCAGATAGACGAGGGTTTGAAGGAACAACACACAGAGGGTGAGGTCATTCGGGTGATAAAGCCAGGTCATTTCAAAGACATGTTGATCAGCAAAGATGAGATGACAATAACTGAGTTAAAGAGTTTCTTACGGTCTCACATGGGGGAGAGGGGCACAACAGAACTCTTCCAAGAATTGATTACAGCCAGACAGCTAGAAAATGAAACGCAGTTTCATTCTATACAGTTTCTGTATAGAATGGTGGGACTTAAGCAAAGGGTCACTGTCACATCCAGGCAGGCAGATGAAATTAAGTATGAGGCACATACCGTACAGAATGTGTTCTTGCACACAATTAATTTGAGTGAAATGATGGGCGATTATGATCTGAAGGTCTTTGCTGCCAATGATGGATGGATGGAAGTGATTGTTTACTTGCCTGATAATGATAATCCAAACTATTCCATTAAAGTACCATTCCTTGTTAGCCGAGTCGACCTTCTAAGACCACTGTTAGGCTTTAATGTCATCCAAGAGATCATTCTGAGTCAGGGAAATGAAACAGAAGCCCTACCGGTCATATGCAGCCTTCTCAAAGGGGCCATGCAAATTGAAACTGACAAAGTCGAGGCAGTAGTAAACTTCATCCAGGCCGAGAAAAACACCCACCAGTGTGAGCAAGTGTCCGCAAAAGTAGGCCAACATGATATTGTTATTCACCCAGGTCAGGTTGCCCACCTTAAGTTCCCAGTACCTGTAAGTTTCACTCATTCCCTTGCCCTGTTTGAACACTGTCCTGATGACCAACGGCTCGAGCAGCTAGACATGGGTGATGGTCTGGTTGAAGTGCACCACACTGAAAGACCCTTCATTGTAATCCCAGTGGGCAACACAACTACACATGATGTGACTCTAGCTAGCCGCACACCTTTGGGCAGCATCCAACCGATTGACAGAATAATTGAAACAGACCAAGTCAGCAATGTTGAAGTGAATGAAGTTGGCACACTCTCTCCCACTAATGGGGGTGACAAAACAAAGCCAGCAACACTATGGCACCCACCCGTTGACATCGGTCATTTGCATGATGAAGAGCAGGCTGTGGTGAAGCAGCTGCTCTATGAAGAGTCCAATGCATTCGCGCATGATGATGAAATTGGCTGCATTCCCAACCTTCAAATGGCGATCACGGTGAAGGATGACATTCCGGTGCAGCGCTCATATGCAGCCATACCTAAACCACTTTATAAAGAGGTTAAAGAGTACATTCAAGACCTGTTGGCCAGAAAGTGGATAGTGAAATCAAAGTCACCCTATTCTGCTCCAGTGGTATGTGTACGCAAAAAGGATGGGACAATGAGACTCTGTGTTGATTACAGACTCCTCAACAGAAAAAACGTACCAGACAGACACCCCCTCCCACGGATCCAGGACCTGATGAACACACTGGGAGGATACCGCTGGTTTTCTATCTTGGACCAAGGGAAAGCATATCACCAGGGGTATATCTCAGAGGGATCCAGGTACCTGACAGCATTTATCACCCCTTGGGGACTCTACGAGTGGGTCCGCATCCCCTTCGGCCTCTCAAATGCCCCGGCCGCATTCCAGAGATGTATGGAGGAGGTGTTGGATTCCCTACGGGATGAGTGTTGCATCCCCTACTTGGATGACATTCTTTGCTACGCAAAGTCATTTGAGGAACATGTGGAGAGGCTGAGACGGGTCCTGAGGGCTCTCCAACAGTATGGCATCAAGCTCACGCCTGCTAAGTGCGAGCTATTCAAGAAGGAGGTGCGCTATGTTGGGAGGCTTGTCTCAGCTGATGGGGTGAGGATTGACCCCAAAGACCTGACAGCGGTCCAAGCATTGAGAGAAAGAACCCCAAAAACGGCTGGCGATGCTCGGAAGCTATTGGGATTTTTAAGCTACTACAGAGGCTATGTGCAGGATTTTGCCAGAATAGCGAAGCCATTGTATGACCTCCTACAAGTAAAGGGAAACCACATCACACCGTCGGCATTCAAAAGCAGCAAGGGGAAGGAAGGCCAGCTCTCCTCAAGAACCCCCATACGGTGGACGCAGGAACATCAGGGGGTCCTAGATCGTGTGATAAACGTCTTGTCCAGCCCACCGGTGTTAGCCTATCCCAACTACGACCTGCCATTTGTGTTACACACAGACGCATCAGCAAAAGGCCTGGGGGCCGTGTTATACCAGCGCCAGGAGGGGAAGTTGAGGGTTATTGCCTATGGGTCGAGAACACTGTCCCCTGCAGAGAAGAACTACCACTCTGGGAAGCTTGAGTTTCTTGCATTAAAGTGGGCGGTGTGCGAGAAGTATCGAGACTACCTCTTCTATGCTCCCCATTTCACGGTGTACACTGACAACAACCCTCTGACCTACGTAATGAGCACCGCCAAACTGAATGCTGAAGGCCACAGATGGGTTGGGGAGTTGTCGGACTTCCACTTTGATATCCGATACAGGCCGGGTAAAGCCAACATTGACGCCGATACTCTCTCCAGACTACCACTGGACATGGCTGAGTATGTCACTGCATGCACGGAGGAACTGTCAGAGGAGACAGTTCAAGCAACCTGGGGAGGTAGTCAGGCAGCCAAGGAAAAGGATGTGGCCTATGTTGCTGTTCTAAACTTGGCCCAGGGAAGTTCAGTATCCTACGCTCTGGGATCCCAGTCTGTCATGAGTCGTGAAGAGCTGGTGAATGCTCAGAGAGAGGACCCAGTAATACGTGAAGTCATCAAACTCAAGGAAAGACACACCAACCTAACAAGTCAAATCAGGAAAGGTGCCAGTGGCCCAGTGAAGAGGCTCTTACACGAGTGGGGAAGACTCCAGATTGACAATAGACTACTGTACAGAAAGGCAGGGCAGAGACGTCAACTGGTCTTACCTGAAAAATACAGAGCCACTGCCCTGAAACACCTCCATGATGACATGGGTCATGTGGGAACCGAGAAGGTCATTAATCTAACCAGAGAGAGATTCTATTGGCCCTATATGAAGAAAGAAATCGAGATCTATGTGACAAGGAAGTGTCCATGTATTAAACAAAAGAAACCGGTTTCTCATATAAGGGCTCCTATGGGGTCAATTACCACCACAGCACACCTTGAACTAGTGTCAATTGATTATATGCACCTAGAGCCGAGTGTTGGAGGGTTCGAGTACATCCTAGTTGTCGTCGACCATTTTACTCGGTTTGCCCAAGCCTATCCGACTCGGAACAAATCAGGCAAGACAGCAGCAGAAAAGCTATTTGATGATTTCATTCCCCGGTTCGGTTATATGAGAAAGCTCCACTATGACCAGGGCCGGGAATTTGAAAACAATCTGTTTAAGACCTTGCAACGGCTCTCAGGAGTTGAGCACTCTTCAGAAAGGTTCAACAGGACCCTGCTGCAACTACTCCGCACCTTGAAAGAGAAAGAAAAACACAGATGGAAAGAGCACTTGCCGCAGATGATCCAGGCCTACAATTGTACAAGGTACGAAGCGACAGGGTTACTGGCTCCGAATAAGAAGAGGACCTGTCAGTGAACCTCTAAGAGTCATGCAAGAGTCAGGGAAGGCCCCTGCCCACTCTCTTCTGCACGAAGAGACATTACAGGACATACCAGACAACACAGCATTTCACACAGGGTCAGCAAATGAGGGGGAGGGATTAGAGCAAGTGGTATCGGACGAAGAGTATAGGCCCATATCGCCTCAATCACCCAATGAGCAGTCAGGGTTTATGCCTAGTCCAGCTGTATCACAGACAGACTATTACTTGTCAGGTCCTCAGACACATGCCCCGCCGTCAGGCCAGCCAGTTGGCCAAGGTACTACAACCAGAAAGTCCATTCGTGAGAAGAAGCCTGCTCAGAGGTTTACATATGAAACTTTGGGTGAACCGTCTTACCAGCCACAGGGCAGAGTTGACATTTTAAGTGCCTATGGGTACGTGCCACATATACCAGTATGGGAAATGCAGCCACCACACGTTCCATATCAACTACCCTACCTCACTATGCCATATCAGTGGTTTCCCTGTACAACCTTTGTGCCTTATGGTGACCCTACCCAGGGGTATTGAAAAGTTAAACATAATCTTTTTGTTTTGTTTTGCAATGCTATATTGGAGCCATTTTTCTTTGAGGGGGAGTGTGTGACGCCCACTATTGTGTGGTCACAAAATGGATATTTAACTTGGTTATGATGTATTCATTTCATTTAATTCTGCCTGTCAACTCTGTTGTAAAACTGCCATGTGTCTTCCAAAACAGTAGGGGGCAGTGCTAGGCAGTGGTGTCGCTATTGCAGTACTAGTAGACAGGAGCCCATTTTAACGTCATTGTTTACACAGCACTGAAAGAGCAAAGAACCACCGTCTCTGTCTTACATCATTCTGTCCTAATTTCACAGGTTTGTAAGGCACAAAAGTAACACAAATGTCCGTTTTTAGTATGTAACTAAAAGAGTGTTGTTTTGAGCAGGTGTGACTACAATTCATGGGGTAATTTGATGAGTAAAAACGTAATGGTGAACTATAGTAATGTAAAGTGCTTGAGTGCTAAGTGGCTATATCATTAGCTTTAAGACTCTCCCCAGCAGTATGGTTCAGGTTGGGTTCAGCTGGGTCCAGCATTATATGTGTGTGATGATACAAAAGTGTGATGATACAAAAGTGTTATTATGTTATTGTTGTCGAGTCCACTCTGTACTTTCACCATTCTCCAAGAGCCTATAAATTAATCAATCAGGGTTTTATTAAGAATGTTAGCCCAAAGACATATGGTTACTGTTTATAGGGTAATATGTGCACAATTGAGAAGGAGTTCATCAAGATGCATTGCATTGATTGGTCATTGTTTGGACATTCTAAATTAATACATTTCTGTAAAGGACATTTCTACATTACTGTAAAATGGACATAATAGCATGATGATGCAATAACAAAACATGGGCTACATGAGAAGAATGTGTTCATTCAAAATAAACGTCAATTGTTTACACAGCACTGAAAGAGCAAAGAACCACCGTCTCTGTCTTACATCATTCTGTCCTAATTTCACAGAGATCGGCTACTTTATGATCAACTATAGCTGTATACATGGTCACCTCACTCGGACCTGTTACACATAAATCCCTATTTTAACACGTCGCTTTCCCCGTATTTGGATACAGGCTCATGTCCTACCAGTAAGATGTGGTAAATAAAGGGCAAGGTCGCATGCACGCATCCGCCTGGGTGACGGCAGACTGCTGGGAGAGCGCTGGCGCTTTTGCATGGGGGGTCAGATCAACATATGGAATGAATTCTGTACTGGCCATATATGGAGCGTGTCTTGAGTGCACAGGGTTTGATGAGGTCAGATCAACATATGGAATGTCAGAACAGGATGGACAGGTGAGGAAGGACCAACAATGGAATGGCAGAACTAGGGTTGGTACTCAATCGTTTTTTATGAATGAACGGTTCTGCAAACGGGTCTTATCTGTCTCTGTGGTGACGTCACACCACCTACATGAGTGAGTGGGGTGGATACTATAACTATTCCCACTGATCTAGGACCAGCATGGAAACTTAGAGTGAGACGGTCAGACGGAGACAGAGTGTAGCAGCATGTCGAACAAATACAAAAGTCCTCAGAAGTGTGGTTGGATTTTACCAGTGGGTGCAATCCTGTTGTGCGAAGGTGGTAGAACGTCGACTTTAAGCAAACCTAATCTAATCAATGTATTCGTGTCAAGTCTCTGAATATGTGTACCACCACTGCTGCGTCACACACTATCGAGCTGCTTGGGCACTAGCAGACAAGTCGCGTCAAGTTCCATCCAAGATATAGCCAAAGGAACGTCTGATGCGCTGCCTTGGCTCGAGTTTTGCTCGCTCAAAAATAATCCACTGTGTGTTTGCAGCCTGTGGTGGAGGGGGCAGTGCTATGTAGCAGCAAGAGACAACGGCGCACCTGCGGAATACGCTACAAATTAATTCGTCCGGTGACTCCGGTCACCCAACCCAAAGCCAGACAAAATACGTGACCAAGTGGACTCGCCCAAGTTTAAATAATAGTTGTACAATTTCCAATAGTGTTGTATAATTATTTTTGCCGTAGCCTATAGTAATCACGCAAGGGAATCACTTGATTATAAGTAGAAATACTAATTATTATTACTTGCACAAGCAGAGCGCGCAAGTAATAGTTTTCGTCCAGTGCGTCGCCCTTTGATGTGTATGCGCCGTGCCTGCGTATGGCTAATGACTACTACCCTCACTATTGATGGCTCCACTGTTACCCCCTCCACCCGAGTCTGTAACCTCGGTGTCATTCTTGACCCCACCCTCTCCTTCCAGCCCCATGTCAACCAGATCACCAAAACTGCCTTTTTTCAACTCCGCAACATCACCCGCCTTTGTCCCATGCTATCACACACTGCCGCTGAGACGCTCATTCATCACATCCAGACTCGACTACTGCAATAGCCTCCTGTACAGCGTCACCACCAAGGTTCTACAGTATGTCCAAAACTCTGCCGCCCGCCTGCTCACCAGAACCCGATCCAGGGACCACATCACACCTGTCCTCTGTGAACTGCACTGGCTCCCAGTCAAATCCAACGCCATGCCCCCACCCGCTCCCTCAGGTCAAGCACTGCCAACACACACACACACACACACACACACACACACACACACACACACACACACACACACACACACACACACACACACACACACACACACACACACACACACACACACACACACACACACCATTCTTGTTTGTCCACTTTGATTTTGTTTTCTAGTTTTTAACCTTTTACCTAGTTTTCTAATACAATTGTTTTTACTATACTTCGTATATATTATTATTATTTTACAACAACAGGCTTGGTAGGTAGGCTACTTAGTGTGAAAAATGGCACCTCCCCCCTCGGTCACTATTCGCATGATATCCAATGACTTTCTCTCTCCCTGTAGGTCGAGGTTAAGCTGGTTTAGGTGGACAAATATATCAGATAAGAATGCTACATTGGAGATGAACTGTACGTCTCCCAGAAGGGCAAGGTGGCCAGCTGCATATATAGACACAGGTTAGACTCACATCTTGTCAACAGGTGTGATGCCGAGAATTCTCATGCCGTTAGCCAAAACCGAGCGTGTCCTGTTGAAAAGCTGCAGCCTTGCCTGTGCAACATTGGGAGGGCTTCCTTTAACTGGCAACTCCCTGAGTGCTAAGGCAACCAAGCGGCATAGCTTTGTCAGGAAGTTGACAAGGTGTTTGGGTTGCAGATCCTGGGCAGAGCGATATAACACCTCATCGTAGCAAAGGAGGTGCTGCAGAATGGATATAGTCCTTGGCTCAAGGAGAACAGAAGGATCCAATTCAAGCTCCTGACCATTACCTTGCATGTGTAGCAGACTGCAGAGGCGGGCATGTGTGTACTGCAGGAACACCCCTGTGTCTCCCTTTGCCTGTAGCATCCTGTCCCAGTCAAACTTATAATCGGACTCTAGGGGACCTTTGAAATCTTGAACAATAAGTGCACTGATTCCAACTTTCTCTGCAGTGTCCTCAGGGTTCTCCATTTCTTTTGTCGTCATTGATTGGCTCATGTTGTGCAGCATCCTGGCACGAGCCTCATCCAGCACATCCTCCAGAAAGATCACTTCGCCACATCTGGTCTTCATGCCCTGCACCAGGCCAAAGGAAACATGTCGGCACCTCTGAGCCCAGGAATGTCCCATAGTCAGCAGAACCTGGAACAACTGGTGGAAGTGATTGTCCTGACTTTTGTCTGTCACATAAATCATCTCGTGGAAAGTGTATTTTTCTTTTCTGTCTATGGCTGCTGCAATATCTCTGGTAATGTAGAGAGATGTACCATCACTGCAGAGTACTGTTGAGTAGCTGGACATGTCCCCACAAGGAGACAGATCCACAACACCAGTTCCCTTCTCTGTTATTTTTAGCAGCCCCAGGTTGTGTAATTGCTGTACCACCTCCTGGGTTTGTCCCTGATGAAACGACTCCCCAGAGTAAATGTCATAGTGGACTCCTAAGCGCTTATAAACCTGCTGATATTCCTTCACTGAGATTTCTCTTAACTGTTGCCACAGTGCCATGGCTTTAACTTCGTGATGTTCCAGATGTCGAAAGAAGACTCTAGCAGCATGCCGTATGTCCTTGTTGATTTCTGCTTCTCTGTTGACTTGAACATAGACATCAAACAGATGCTGCAAGGGATTCTCTTTAAGCTTCTCCTGGCTCCCGTACTGCTCAAAGCCAGCTCCCAGCATTCCAAACTGCATGCCCCAATCTCCAAGGTAGTTCATCCGAATAACATCATTTCCTAGGGACCGCTTAAGGTTAGCAATGAAGTTACCAATCATTGTGGACCGCAGGTGTCCAGCATGAAATTTTTTGGCAATATTTGGAGAACTGAATTCAACCAACGTTTTTCCTTTCTCCAGTCTGTTAAAAAGCTCACTATTTAATCCAAATGAATCCTCCTTTCCAAGGGGCTCCAACATTTTCTGCACAAGTAGCTTACGATGAAGCCTGAAGTTGATCACTCCAGGTCCAATAGATATCTCCTCTACTACACTGTCCTGCTTTAACTCATTAAGTAAAGCTTCTGTCTGTGACTGGAGGTTTCCATTGGATGTTAGAATCCCATCCTTGACCAGTGTTACAATTGATAATCTGAAATCAGCAGTCTGTTTTTTGTTTGAAACTGGAACTGCTGAAAGAGCTGAAATAAAAACATCTTCAGGTTGATGCAATATCCTTGACAGCTTAGATGCAATGCTTCTCCTAAAGAAACAAGCCATTAGCTTAATTCAAGAAATGTACATTCAAAACAAATGAACTTGTGGAATGGTTGTTTCATACATAGAGCAGATGTCGACAATGTGCACCATACTTATTATCATCAACCAAATGTTGATACAACCACAAAACCCCATATATGGAGGACACTGTTGTCATCATGATGACACCGTATTTGAGCACACCTGGTGGCCTGACACAGAACTCCTTATGTGGGCATACAACGCAACGGACACAGACAGACACAAGATTCTCCATTATTGGGCATAAGATGAACAGGAAGACTGGTACAACGGTAGCCTGGCGACGGGTACATGGTAAAACTGACTGAAGTTTAAACTGACTTTAACTGACCATTGAGAAGAAACAACTTGTTTTCCTCAAAACCTTTGTAGAAAATAGCTTTGGCTTCCAGGTTATTGAGACAGCAGGTCGCATTTACTATGAAAACTTGCATTTCCCCTCAGTTAGTGAGTCCATCACCCCCAGGCATGACCATATATGGTCATGACAACAGATGTCAACAGATTGCAGCGGTTTTGCAGTATATCCAGAAACTGGATAGGTCCTACAGTATATTAGTCCTGTGAAATTATTACATAATCACCTAGTCGCAATTATTTGAGATAATCGCAACTATTTTGATCATCACGAGTGTTGACCATGTTGAAAAATGTTCACACATGTTGAAACATCCTATATGATTGATTGATTGATTATTTATTTAAGTGTCATTGTAATAGAATGATATTTCTGCATGATAGTGAACTGCATACAGTGCATAGTATTTCTACAGTGAAGATAATTGACTAGTAATGTCTGTGAGATCGATCGATTGCTCATGCCTTCAGCCTGCCTGTAGGGGGAACCGCAGCACCGTCCTCCATTCAATACAAAGCCTTGAATGAGAGAAGACGTCTGCGCATGCCTTCAGCCTGCCTGTAGGGGGAACCGCAGCACCGTCCTCCATTCAATACAAAGCCTTGAATGAGAGAAGACGTCTGCGTATTGTTTCACATACTATTATCCCCTGTTCCAGGGGTACAACATTTGGAGGCACTGCTGGGAGATGCCAGAAGGGAGGACCATCCTCAGTACCTACAAGGACCCCTCTCATCAAGCATCTTCCAAAAACAACCCAGGCAGCAGAGGACAAAGTGGCTATAAAAGAGGGCCAAAAGTGACTGGTACGTGTGCATTCTGAGGTGAACAAAGTGACCACTAGGGAGCAGCAACATTCAGTGAAAACCCTCTACACTAGCACTGTTGTCCACCTACCTGCTAAAAAGGAGCATTGTACAGACTTAACAAAGACCAACTGATAAAAATCATTGAGCTGCAAATACCACAGTCAGTGAAGGAGGATGTGATGGACAAAACTCGCAACGCTCTTATCTCACATGTCATAAAATATGTGGACAGTGATTATTTGGAGAACCTAGAAGATGATGGCATGGATGCTGAGTTTAAAGGATACGATGGACAAATTTGAAGATACTAGTGAAATTAGTTCATCAGCTAAACCAAAACAAAATGAGGAGCAGGAAAAATTGCAAAGGGAGCTAGAGACACTGAAACTTGCTCTGCAGCAGAAGGAGAGTGAAATGCAGGTGTTGGTGAATAAAAAGGTGGATCCTACTCTAGACCACAACTCACCACAAAATAATGTGGTACCGGCCCATCCAGATAGTGCACCTTGGCGCAAAGAGTTCAATATATCGGGTCAAATAGGAGAACTTGGACAGAAAGACAGGCTCACGTTTTCTAGTCTGGCGCGTCAAATGGAGAACGGGCTGAGTAAAGGTTATTCAGACCTAGAAATAGTGGACGCTGTGATCAGAGCTATCGTACCAGGCCTGCAGCTGCGGAATTACCTTGAAGGAAAAAAAGATCTCACGTTACCTACCTTACGTAGTATCCTCAGGTATCATTATCAGGAGAAGAGTGCAACAGAGCTGTACAAGCATCTTACCGCGGACGCACAGGGTCAAAAGGAGACCCCACAGAACTTTCTCCTGCATACAATGGACTTTAGACAGAAAATTCTGTTTGCCTCTCAGGAGGCAGAGTCTGGCCTTAAGTACGACCCCATACTAGTACAGAGCCTGTTCATGCATACAGTACTTACTGGTTTACAGAGCGACAGTGTAAAGAGTGACCTACAACCTTACCTCCTACAGACATCTACCTCGGATGAAATGCTGCTGGAGAAACTTAATGTTGCATGCGCTAATGACAAAGAGGCAGGATAAAAAGAGACAGAACTTACCACCTCGTTCCACTAATGTCCATGTAGTCCAGTCCAGTGATGTTTCTGTCGAGAAGAAATGTAACTCACAACAACAGACAACCACCCCTGCATCTGATTTGTTAATGGAGCTTAAAGAATTACGATCAGACATGGTGATGTTAAAGGATCTGAAAGCTGAGGTCGCCCACATCAGAGAAAGTATCCAGAAGCCAACACAGGGGCCTCAGCAATATCAGCCGGCCGATAGAGAATATGGAAATATGCCAGCCTACAATCACCCATCCGGGCCGATACAGGGTCAATGGTCAGCTCAAGGACAGGGCCCAATGAGAGAAACAGTGCCGTTTCAACAGAGATCTTCACCCGAACGATTCTACACCGCACCACGTGCCCGGTCAGTATGTTTCAACTGCAGACAGAATGGTGTGGAGTACTGCCAGCATTGCTTCAACTGTGGAAGTAGCGAGCACTTCCGTGCAGGCTGCAGGATGTACAGAAAACCAAGACCAGCCCATGAGAGTCCTTTAAACGAAGAGCGGTCGCTTCCACAGGACCGGGAGTGACCCGACACTTAAACGTGTCCCAACGCTGTGCAAACTGTGAAAGAGGAGAGGAAAACCAAACATTGAAACAGTGCTCTGTCTGTAAGAAAACACTTTACTGTTCAAGAGAATGTCAAGTTATCCACTGGTCAGAACATAAAAACAACTGTACACCATGCAACTTGCCAAAAGAAGAGAGACAAAGAACTTACACATGTCACAGTGTTAATGATAAAGGCAGGAACAGCCAGACAAGAAGTCGATCCACAGTGATTGAGTTGGTGGGAAAGAGATGTCTAGTTGAAACTTACAAGGACAGAGAACTCAGATGCTATAGGATACAGGCTCACAGGTGTGTGTTATAGATGAAGAGTGGAAGGCTGAACACTTACCGGATGTAAAACTGAGAGAAATTGCAGAGATTATTGATCCACTTAAGCCCTTACACCTTGAAGCTGCAAATGGAACCGGAATGCCCTATGTCGGGTATGTAGAAGTGACTTTCAGTTTGGCAGCTGACGCTAAAGAGCTCCAAATCCCAGAGCTCCAAATCCCAGTGTTGGTGTTGAAAGGTAACCAGCAGCCTCGCCCCATACTTGGTTTTAATGTTATTGAGTGTATCATCGTAAACAGTCAAAAGAAGCAGACAGAATACACTCACCCAGAGAATTTGGTGAAGACCGTGGAGATGGCTTTCCCGACTTTGAAAAAGAACCAAGTAAGAGCTTTCATCAACGCAGTGAGTACAGAACAGATGGGTGAATATTCAGTGAAAACAATGATTGGGAAGATCACTGTGCCAAAACATTGTGCAGTTCAGGTTAAATGTCGGGTGCAGGCAAGGCCCTTTGAAGAGGACACAACACTGGTATTTGAGCCAGATGAGAACCAGCAATGGCCAGTAGGCTTGAATTTTGTGACACCCTCTTATTAGTCAGAAAGGGAGCTTCACCAAAAGTCACTGTGGATGTGCAGAACCCCACCAACCATGATATAATTGTATCAGGGAAAACCCTAATTGGCACTGCACAGCCTGTCAAGTCAATATATCCAGCCAGCATACTGGAAAAGGCTCACTCACCTGTCAATGTAAACCACATTCAGAATCGTGGTGCCAACAAGGATGATATCAGTGAGGAGCTGTGGGACCCCCCTGTTGACCTGAGTCACATGGGTGAGGAACAGGGACAAATAGTAAGTCAAATGCTATGGGAGGAATCCAGTTCGTTCTCCAGGACTGATGATGACATAGGCTGTATTGAACAGTTACAGTTGAACATTTCATTGAAAGAGAGTGACCCAGTGGCACGAACATACGTGTCTGTCCCAAAGCCGTTGTACCAGGAAATGAAGGAATATATACTTGATTTGATTGCACAAGGCTGGGTTGAGAAATCAAACTCATCCTATTCCTCTCCTGTGGTCTGTGTAAGGAAAAAAGACGGCACTTTGCGCTTATGTATAGACTACAGAGACTCACCCTGACCGGCAACCAATCCCCCGGGTACAGGACATTATGGATAACCTGGGGGGGAACACCCTGTTTTCTCTGTTGGATCAGGGAAAAGCGTACCACCAGGGCTTCATGGCCAAAGAAAGCAAGCACCTGACAGCCTTCGTGACCCCGTGGGGCTTGTATGAGTGGGTTAATATCCCATTCGGGCTCATGAATGCACCTGCAGTATTCCAACTCTGCATGGAGGAGTGTTTAGATGATTTAAGGGATGAAATATGTGTTCCATATTTGGATGACACAATTGTGTTAAGCAAAACGTTTGAAACCCATGTCAACGATGTCAGAAGAGTACTACAGCGTCTGCGGCAGTATGGGATTAAACTCAAGCCACGTAAGTGTGACCTTTTCAAGACTCAAGTCCGGTATCTTGGCAGAATTGTGTCTGCGGAAGGTAGCAGAATGGACCCAGCCGACACTGCAGCCGTACGGGCCCTCAAGAAGAAAAAGCCAAAGACTGTCGGTGAGCTGAGGAGTATTATGGGCCTATTAAGCTACTATAGGCAATATATAAAGGATTTTTCACGCATCGCCAGTCCGCTCTACGACCTACTAAAAGGGCCGGAAGAAGAAAACAAGGGACAATACAGAGGAAGGAAGCTGCAGACAAAAGCAAAGATCAGAGGAGTACCATCAAACACACCAGTCAAGTGGACAGACATGCACCAACGGATCCTAGAGCAGCTGATTGACTGTCTAGTTCAGCCTCCAGTCCTTGGATTCCCAGACTTTTCTCAGCCTTTCATCCTTCACACGGACGCGTCCAACAAGGGTTTAGGAGCTGTGTTATATCAGCGAAAGACTGGGAAACTCAGAGTCATTGCGTATGGATCACGAACTTTGACAGCACCAGAGAAAAACTACAATCTCCACTCGGGGAAACTGGAGTTTCTGGCTCTTAAATGGTCCATCACCGAAAGGTTTTGTGATTATTTATATTACGCCCCATTCTTCACAGTGTATAGCGATAACAACCCGCTCACATATGTGTTGTCCACTGCCAAATTGAATGCAACAGGGAGTCGATGGGTCTCAGAACTTGCTGATTTTCATTTCACCATTAAATATCGCCCAGGAAAAGAGAATATAGATGCGGACAGCTTGTCTAGGATGCCCATAGACATGGAGACCCTAATGCGACACTGTACCGAGGAGATGTCATCTGATGCAGTGGGAGCAACTTCACAGGCAGTAGGAGCACAGCAAGAGTCTGACGTCACATGGTCGATGGCTATCTCGGCTACATGTGCAGTGGCAACCAGGAGTGCATCTATTATACCATTCACCGTAGCAGAGATACAACAGAGTCAGAGCGATGACCCAAACATAGCACCAGTGGTACAGTACAAATTGTCGGGAACGAGACCAGTTGGGAGAGAACTGAAACGTCTCAGCATGCACAGTCGATGCCTGTTAAGGGAATGGGATAGGCTTGAGATATGGGACGGTGGAGTACTCTACAGGAAGACAGCAAAACGGAGACAACTGGTGCTGCCGGGAAAGCATAAAGCTACAGTGCTCAGGGAACTACATGACGAAATGGGCCATCAAGGAATAGACAGGACAACATCATTGATACGGGAGCGGTTCTTTTGGCCATATATGCAAAGAGAAGTGGAGCAGAGCAGAGTTTGAGAATCTGCGGCGTCGCTGGGTCGAGGACAACGCCCTACCACCCTCAGGGGAATGGACAAGTAGAGCGTTTTAATCGCTCATTACTTCAGATGTTAAAGACGCTCACTGACCAACAAAAGTCAAATTGGAAGGATTCTTTGAACAAGCTGATATATGCATACAATTGCACTCGGTGTGAAGTAACGGGGTTCTCCCCATTCTACCTCCTCTTTGGACGGTCCCCACGACTACCCATTGATATGCTATTCGACCTGAATCCTGAACCAAGCAGTGGCAGTCACCGTGACTATGTGGAGAAATGGAAAAAGGGCATGGAAGAGGCCTATAAGATCACACAAGAAAACATGCATAAAGCTACAGTAAAGAGCAAAGGAGCTTATGATACCAAAGTCAGGAGCTCAGCATTGTATCCAGGGGACCGCGTCCTGGTGAGGAATATGACGCCTCGGGGAGGTCCAGGCAAGTTGAGGAATCATTGGGAAGATACGATCCATACTGTCGTTCGTCAAGTGGGGAGAGATGAAACCAGAGCAAGGGAAAGGGAGAACTAGGGTATTACATCGCAATCTTCTCTTGCCCTGCGACTACCTGCCACTGGAGGATCAAGTACACCCACGCGTGAAACCGCAGAGAACAGCGGAGACGGACAAAGAAATTACTGAAGACGACGACGACGATGAAGAGGAGTACTACTTGGTGGACATGCCACGACGGCAACCACAGGATCAGCAGGAGGTTGTTACAGGGGAACCTGTCGACAGTTGGCTATCTGAACCGGAGGACAAGGATGAATGGACGGACTTATTGGACTACGTACCTGGCCGCGGGGAGAGCTCAGGGGAACACTTACCTGAGAGCGAGGAGGGTCAAGAGGATAACGTACCTGACAGCGACGGAAACCGA